>NC_090445.1:96376171-96679202 GCF_031143425.1 Pleurodeles waltl
GACCCTACTCCTCCCTGTTTGTTTATGTACCACATCGTGGTAGTATTGTCCGTCAGGACCTGTACCGACTGACCACGAAGGGAAGGGAGGAAGGCCTTGAGAGCCAGACGTACAGCCCGTAACTCTAACAGATTGATATGAAACATCTGTTCCTCTGGAGACCAAAGTCCTTTGATCTCCAGATCCCCCAGATGAGCTCCCCACCCTAGAGTGGAAGCATCCGTTATGACTGTGGCCACTGGTGGCGACTGCGCGAACGGCTTTCCTTGTGAAAGATTGTTGCTCGCAATCCACCACTTCAAGTCCACAGCAGCATCTCTGGAGATCTTGACCACACCTTCTAGATCTCCCTTGTGTTGAGACCACTGCCTTCGGAGGCACCACTGAAGAGCCCTCATGTGCCAGCGAGCATGCGTGACCAACAGTATGCAGGAGGCAAACAGACCGAGCAGATGAAGGACCTTGAGGACTGGAACAACCGCTCCATTTCGAAACATTGGAACCAACTCCTGAATATCTTGAATCCGCTGAGGCAGAGGAAAGGCTCGATTCAATGTTGTATCCAGTACTGCCCCTATGAACAGGAGGCGCTGAGAGGGCTCCAGGTGAGATTTGGGCATGTTCACCGAAAAGCCCAGGTCGAACAACAACTGGGTTGTTGACTGCAGATGATGCGACACAAGCTCCGGAGACTTGGCTTTGATTAACCAGTCGTCCAAGTAAGGGAATACTGCTATCCCCTTCCTTCTGAGCTCTGCCGCAACCACCGACATCACCTTCGTGAAAACTCGAGGTGCTGAAGTAAGACCAAACGGGAGGACCACAAACTGATAGTGCTGCGACCCTACCACAAACCGGAGATACTTCCTGTGCGACTTGAGTATCGGGATATGAAAATAAGCGTCCTGCAAGTCGACAGACACCATCCAATCTTCTTTGTTCAACGCCAAAAGCACCTGTGCTAGGGTCAGCATCTTGAACTTTTCCTGTTTGAGGAACCAATTCAATCCAGTCTCAACCGACCATCCTTCTTGGGAATCAGGAAGTACCTTGAGTAACAACTTCGACCCCTTTCCTGCTCTGGGACCAACTCCACCGCGCCCTTTGACAGGAGGACTGCAAGATGAAAATATTTTCTTGGATTGTGCATCCAGCTTTTTGGAGTCCCTGTCTCCAGGTACCGTCGGGAAAGATCCAGGCACTGACTTCGATGAACAGGAGGCTTGCACCACCAAGCTCTCCGGCGTAGGGTGTCTAGAAAGAAAGCCAGGGTCAGATGGTGCAGCTCGATATCTCCTGGCCACAGCCCTATGAACCGCCGAGGAAGATACTGGCTTCTTCCACACTTCTAACACCGGATCAAGCAAAGCCTCATTAAACGGCAAGAGAGGCTCCGCTGCAGCAGAGGCCGGATGCAATACCTCCGTCAATAAATTCTGCTTCGCCTTTGCCACCGGCAAAGGCAGGTCCAGAAAGTTAGCTGCCTTCCTTACCACAGCGTGAAAGGTAGCAGCATCCTCCGTATACTCCCCTGGAGATGAAGGGTCCCACTCAGGGGAAGTATCCAGCCCACTGGCCGTATCCAGACCATGCAATCCATCACCAGAGTCCTCAACCTCTCCTTCCTCCAGGACTCGTTGGTACTCCTGCTCTTCCAAAAGACGGAGAGCACGCCTCCTCGAATGTAGTCTCTGCTCGATACGCGGAGTCGACATGGCCTCCGTCGAAGTCGAAGATCGGCGCCGATCTCCAGAAGTATCCGACGCCGCGTCCGGCGCCACAGGCAGCGTCGGCGCCGTTGAAGGAGCAGGACGAATAGATCTTGGAGCCGATGGACCCACCGGAGTCACAGGATGAAATCCTGACGTCGACGGGATGGAAACCCCAGGGGCCAATCCCTCTGAAGCCACCGGAGCGGCCACCGGCGCCGAGCCCACATTCCCAAAAGGGAGAAAGGGCATAAAGGGTGCCGGACGTAGAGGCGCAGGATCACCCAATGAAAAGGCCAAAGGCCCCGAAGGACCAGCCGGAGCACCCCCTGGAGCCATCTGTTGAAAGATGGTATACATCGCATTCAGGAATGCGGTACTATCGGCTCCAGGGGTGGGAAAAGCCGGATACTGGAGTGCCTGGATCGAAGGCGACCCCGACCTCGACGTCTGCGACGCCGGAGACAACACCAGAGGCTGCATCACCTCAATCACAGACGCCTGTCCAGGCGAAGTCGGTGACGCCGGAGAGGGCAACGGCGTCGATGGATGCGGCGTGACCGTGGGACTGACCTCCCAAGTTCTCCGACGCCGAGCCGAAGGCGACCTCGAACGAGTCTCCTTGCTGGAATGACGCCGTGAATCTCTACGGCGCCGGGAGTCTCGATGACGCCGATGAGACCTTGGCGAAGAAGACTTTTTATGATGTTTTTCCTTTCTCTTCGACTTCGCCATGAATAGTTTAGCCTCACGTTCTTTGAGGGCCTTCGGGTTCATGTGCTGACATGAATCGCAAGTCGCGACGTCGTGGTCGGAGCTCAAACACCATAGACAGTCGGAGTGAGGATCTGTAAGGGACATCTTGCCCCCACACTCTCGACAGGGCTTGAAACCCGACTTTCTCTGAGACATTATTACCGCAGAGAAGAACTACGCAGCAGAAAATACACTGTAACTACGAAAGTAACAGTAGCTCCCTCGAAGATAACCGTTTCGAATGCACGGAAAAAAGGGAACTGACGTCGGCGAGGACCTCTTATTGCCTGTATGACGCCGGACGGCGTCGCACGGGCTAGAGTGACGTCCTCGTCGACGTGCAGAAGCTAGGAAGAAGATTTCCGTCGAATGCTGGCGCCATGGGAGTATTCATTAGGTGAGGAATCCACAGGTAGTTGTATCCATCAGAATTTTAATTTTTATGCTTTGCTAATATAATCATATAAAGGTATATATAATCTGCTGTGTACATTGAAACTGAGAAGTACTGTGATATATTTTGTTTTCATTGCTGCGACTACTTTTACTCTTTTGAACGTGTGCTTGAAGTCTATTAATTCGTCTCTCAAGAACTTGTGGGTGGGGAAGAATTAACAACAATAAAGGTCTTCTTTGAACTCAGAAGTGCATTCCAGAGAGGTTCTGTAAGCTCTGATATGATATAAGTAGGAAAGCAGAACATTTTGGTACCAGAAGTGGGGCCAAATTATGGATTTCTACGTGCACAATTTAAAAGTGTAATTGTTTTTTGTTGTTTGGAGAATTACAGAAGCACGGCAGACCATGTTTGAAAATGCATGTGTAGGAACTGCGTGATGGTGCTGTGAGAAACATGTTTTCTTGCTGTGATAAAGCATATTTAGAAAATGTGCCTTTTGGAAGCAATGATGATCCTTTTGTTTTTGACAGAAGGGTTTGGATACTTTTATCTGCTTACAGAAAAATGCAGGAGAAATGTAGGCAGTTAGAACATGAAAATAAGAATTTACGTGAGCAAATTAGCCAGAACACATTAATGTAAGATAATGCTGAAATGTATAAAAATGCTGTTTTAGAAGAATCTGTCTTTTCCCATTCCAGTAATGAGGGGGTTAAGACAGCTGTGAGCCAGTCTGAGCCTCCGTGTGAGCCAGGTTTTTTGGCAGTCGAAGTGTATTCCTTAGCTGATAACACGGAGAACAGAGCAGAATGTGAATTACGAGTTACCATCGCAAAATGCACAAGTAAAACGAAAGATTTTAGAGTTTCTTACTGTTTGCACTAAGTTAGAGACACCGAGTTTCATTTGCTTGTTTGATTTTTGGGAACAGAATAGCCCTCATCTGAGTGAAATCCTAACACTTTGGTATATGGTCTCTAGGAAAAAATATAAGCAGCTGCGCGCTTGTGATTTGGCAAATGAAATAATTCAGACTTTAGGTTTCTGCGCAGTGCAAGAGGGAAACACTGATTTACTTGTAAATCAGGAACAGGGGAAGAAAAGAGTGCTCCTAGCTAGGATCATACACTGGATCTGGTACCTGCAAGACAGGGCTAGAGTACCACAGGTAAAAGAGTCACCAGTGAAATTGAGTGCACCATTTGAATTCGTGTCCACTGAGGATAAAAAGCATGTTTGTTTGACTAATGATTCATTGAGTGAAATGTTGTTTTCTAGCACAAGAGAAGGAACAGTGTTGTACAATGTGTGTCAGATTTTAAAGCAAGAGCTGCTTGAGATGTGTCATTTTTACACTGATTCTTGGTTCATTGCCAATGATTTAGCCGTTTGGTTTTCCACATGGCTTGTACATAACTGGTTCAATTCCCTTGCAGATGTTAAAGAGAAAAATTCAGAGTCTGAAGTGTACACCCTGAATTCTGACTTAGTGGGGATGGCTAAGTGGGTGCACCAGAAATGTGAACAGCTGGGAGAGAAAGCCACTTACAGGTGGGCAGAGATGAGAGGGATGCACATTCCCCTAGATTTGATAAAAACTGTGCAGCACGCACAAGGGCAATCTGTCCCACAAACAGTCAGAGAGCAGTTGGGGAGAGGAAAGTTACCAGGACAGGTCTGGCCAATTGATCAGGTTTTAGGGGGAGTGATTGCTGCAGATTACCAAGGAAAAATCTAAATTATGTTGATAACTAGAAAGGAATCTGATTCATTCATACAAATTGAAGACAGAATGGCCCAACTTGTCAAAAGTGCAGTGAATGGAGGTTTGGTAAAGAAGGAGTCTGCCCCAGCCCCTCTGACAGTGCAAGAAAAGGGAAGCTGTGGTGCAGCAGATAAAAACCTCAGTGCTGAGGTGTGGGTTAAAGCCCCAGATGACCCTCCAGAACCTGCTGAAATATAACAAAGGGCCCCAAAAACGTCCTGCTGATTATAAAACAGGGAAAGGAAGAAAAAGGGTACATTTCAAATGACAAATGTTATTTGCAAGAAAAGTCATACTTTTTTCTTTTGCAGATCCTACCACGTTTCGCCACTGTCCCTGAGTGTGCTGTGTGGTCCCCCTTCGGGTGTGTGCGTGTGGGGTCGGGAAAGGGACCGAACCCCCAATCTGAACCTGACTGAGTAAAGTGCAAGCACCATGGATCCATCTTGCGCAAATGGCGCCTTCAGTTCAAGTTCAACTTGTTTGATTGCATTCTTCCACTGGAACTAAGCAACCTTAACAGTTAACTGTCTGTGTTTTTTCATGTGGAACTCTGACTTTCACTTACCTTCCAGCAAACCTTTCAGGTGGACCGTGCACCTTTACTTGAGTAGAACTCACGCTACATCAAATTGCTATTTTAGAGACACTATAATCTCATTCAGAGTATAAATGTTTCAGTCTTTTCTGTATAGATGTATCTGATGTGAAAGGTTATGAGATCTATATGTTAATACACTTCCATTGCTTTACAGTGATTGCTTTGATCATTCAAATCTGATTTGCTGATAATGTTTTTTTTTGTGCTGATGTTTTTGTTTGTTTTTTGTTTGAAACAAGAGATATGTGAAACAAAAATTAATTGGTCATAGGGTGGAATGTGATGCTATTAATTGTGTTTGACCAATGATTTGTGTTTCACAACTGCGCATATTAGTTGCTCAATTACGACCTTGGCGGGCGGCTACCGCCGCCCGCCAGGCGGTAACCGCCGTGCGGCCGCCAATGCGCTCGCACTCGCACGGCCCCCGTTATGACATTCCCGCTGAGCCTGCGGGCGCAAACCAAGTTTGCGCCCGCCGGCCCAGCGGGGATGAGGGCGCAACATAGGAGCCGGCTCCTAATGGAGCCGGCGGTGTTGCGGCCGTGCGACGGGTGCAGTTGCACCCGTCGCGCTTTTCACTGTCTGCTATGCAGACAGTGAAAAGCTGGCCGGGGCCCTGTTAGGGGGCCCCTGCACTACCCATGCCAGTGGCATGGGCAGTGCAGGGGCCCCCAGGACACCCCTTACCGCCAGCCTCTTCCTGGCGGTGCAAACCGCCAGAAACAGGCTGGCGGTAGGGATGTCATAATCCCCAGGGCAGCGCTGCCCTGGCGGATTATCACTGCCGGGGCTAAAATGTCGGGAAACCGCCGGCCTCGGCAGTGCGACCGCGGCGCTACCGCCACGGTCGTAATGAGGGCCTCCGTACCGCCAGCCTGTTGGCGGTACGGACGCTACATTACCCCTGGCGGTCTCTGACCGCCAGGGTCGTAATGACCACCTATATGTTTTGTTCAGTTCAGCTGCCTATTGGCTTTGACATGGCATTAGCCATTACTTTCTGTATTTAGTTTAGCCACCTATTGGCTTTGACATTGCATTAGCCATTACATTCTGTATTCTGCCTATTGGCTTTGACATGCTGTATTCAGTTCAGCTGCCTATTGGCTTTGACATGATATTAGACATTACATTCTGTATTCAGTTCAGCTGCCTATTGGCTTTGACATGATATTAGACATTACATTTTGTATTCAGCTCAGCTGCCTATTGGCTTTGACATGATATTAGACATTACATTTGATATTTAGGCTAGCTGCCTATTGGCTTTGACATGACATTAGACATTACATTTGATATTTAGGTTAGCTGCCTATTGCCTTTAACGTGGAGTTAGACATTGCAGTTGAGAATCCAAGCTGTATTTTTCCAAGCTATGTTTTTCCACAAGATGAACCAAGCTGTTTTCTTCACACCAGACTAGACCTGATAAGAGAGAGTACATTTGGTGTTTTCCTTTCTGCTCAGGCTTGGGAAGAGGAGAAGTCTAGGAGATCTGGCCAGTCTCCAAAGGCTTGCGTAGTTTTCCCGAGTCTGAGAGGAGGGGGCACGCTTTTGTAAGGATGACTCTGGGCTCCAGTGAGTTAGATTCGAATCTGCTTGACTTCAGGCTGGAACTAAGCGTCAGTTGCCAGTCTCCCGTGTGGGTAGATAATCTCTTTCTCGCAGTTGACCGGAGTCATCAACTTGCAGACCCCAGAAAGATGAAGCTGAAGATAGGTCCTACTTGCTCATATGGTGATGAATTTTAATTTTTATGCTTTGCTAATATAATCATATAAAGATATATATAATCTGCTGTGTACATTGCAACTGAGAAGTACTGTGATATATTTTGTTTTCATTGCTGTGACTACTTTTACTCTTTTGAACGTGTGCTTGAAGTCTATTAATTCGTCTCTCAAGAACTTGTGGGTGGGGAAGAATTAACAACAATAAAGGTCTTCTTTGAACTCAGAAGTGCATTCCAGAGAGGTTCTGTAAGTAGGAAAGCAGAACATGGTTCCAGCTGAAAAATGTTTATAGGTACTGGTAACAACGGCTCACTCAAATCCAATTTGCTGCATGAGGTGGGGAGGCAGGGAAGAGGACAGGAGGCTTACATTTCTTAGCTAGGTCACTGGAAGGGGAAGGCTACTTAATCTAAATTAGATGCTTGGGTAAAGGAAAGGCAGGCATGGTAGGTGCTGTGTGACAGGGAATTGTATTTTAGGTTTCACCTGCACGTGGACTTGCGCGCTGTTTGCGAAATCATTTGTGAATAAAAAAAACTTAAAAGGGGCTTAATACCCGTCCCTTACTTAGCTGAACCTACAATTGGCTTAGTCCAACGTCACTCTAATTTCCGTACTTCTGATTGGCCAGCACGTCCTCTGTTTTCACTTCCTGTTCTCTGCCACTTGCTGCTTTGCCGTCCTGCCGTCATGTGGAGTCAGGACCAAGTACTCTTTCCGGTCTCCGCCACTGGCTAATGGTCAGTGTCCTTCCACTGATCACATGCAGCCAAAGGTACTTTTTTCTTTATTTTCACAGTGCACTGGGCTGCGTGAAGCACGTTGGCCGACTCCATGTGATTTGTGCTGCTGTGCATCTTAAGGCTGCTGTTTTCTTTTCAGGAGTCACTGTGCCTCTCCACAGACGTGAAATTGGGCATCAACGTTATGGTTGCAATAACAATAAGACCTTAAAGATTAGGGGCTGTCTCCCGGCCCTGCCTCTGCCCTCCCCCCTTGGACAGAGCGTGCTCAGCTGCAGCAGTCAAGGCTGGCGACTGGGTGGATGTGCGCTCTCTGCTGCTGTCCACAGCCAGCTCTGGCAGTGTGACTCCCGTCGTACATCAACAACAACAACCTTTGAGGCAAAGCCACCCCCCTCCTTTTTCTCCAGCCAATTTCCAGACAGAAAGAACCTCCCCTGCTACATAGCCTACTTCCCGCACTCCCAGCTGGAAAGCTGGGTGGAGAACCAGCTTTGGTGAATCCCGCAGCCCTACCTGACAGCAGAAGCTGCCCATTGCGCATGTCCCAGGCTTTTTCCTCTTCTATAACTATGACAGATAAGGGCTTCTAATGGGACGCTCCAGTAATCTTGCTCTCTGCTGTCAAACCTACTACAGATATGGGTATTGGGCAGTCATTGAGACAGCATTAGTCATCAGTGCATTTGCAAAGGTGTAGAAATTCATGTATTAGGCATGTTGCACTATAGTTACTATATTCATGCATCTACGCCCACACATTTGCAGAGCGTGGAATACCTCCTTTGCAGCCTATTATTCATCCCTTCTGTCATTGTATTCATGTGCACAACTGTTCAGAAATAGAACCCAATTAAAAATTAGCCCAAGTATGAGATTGTAGGAGACTACGCTATTACCCCTATGTTTGCTTGTACTTGAAGATATTGTACAATGTAATGTACATTTAGTCAGTCAAAGCCACGTTACATTGCGCTTTTTTTTTTAACTTTAAGCCACATTGCCCATAATGTAAAAAACATTGACAAAGACAATAGATTTTCAATAGGCGAACCCTACTGGCTTTGCAAATGCTTGTTTTTAATTACTTCAATGCAGAAACTCTAAATGGGCTCCGATTGGGATCCTACAGGCTGAACTATTTATATTTAATCTTGACACAGGATAACGTCAGATTCTTCTCTGACACTCCACCAGCCTGATGCCATTACCATCAAACACGTTTAAAGGAGAAGATGATGGAAAGTGTGAGAGAAAGTAAGGAGTGGATAGAGCTACCCATCTAGCTGCCGTTAAATTCCCTGTTTATTTGTAGATGTCTATGCAAGCTACATAGATGTTTACTCGTCCTTTTATGATATAAAGTAGACAATATTAAGAGAATCTTTCTCTGAAGTTACTGCAACGGAATACTCGCTTTGAAAATCTGTCTTCTAGTTCGTCTTGGTAAATTCTATAATCTTCTTTATTGTCCTTACATTTGTTCTAATCATTTTCAGACTATTATACTATCCACAATGTCAGTTATGATAACAGATATGTTGTTCAGACAATGTAACTTTTATTATGGATCTACTTGCAATAACCAGACAACCCTCAGATGTCTTACTTTGGTATATAAATAAACTAAAGCTGCAGGTGATCCCAAGGTTATGAAACATGAAAATAAGAGTTTGGCAGATGTTTGATGCTGGTAATTTTACTAGTACACACAGTTTAGTGTATGAGTAAGGCACTGCACTTCCCACGGCTCACAATTTTATACAGGTGCTCAGTCTCACATTGTCTTTCAGGTTATTACTTCTTTTAACTTCAGTGCAACCACAATACTCGGGCTTTTGCATGCTCAAAAATACTACGCTGTTGCATGCTCAAAAATACATGCTTCCAAGTTCTAACAGTGCTCATCACTCACAAATGTTTAGCGTTTCCCAGGTAAGCTTGCTCTACCCACCTACTCATATTTTGTCATTGACACGCTACAGTCAAAGTTAACAAGGTTTTTTTTAGTTAAATTTGGCATTCATAATAGTTTTTTTTTGTAGCGCCATTCATTACTCACAGTAGATCACGGGTTTATCAGAGCAGTTTAGCAGTCACAGCTGCTCACCAGTTTGTAGGTTAAGGTCAACTCACTAATCTGGTTCATACAGTTCTGGTGTGTGACACCTAAGAATGTCCCACAGTCCGTTTTTCAATTACTCAGTTTACCGAACACGGACGATCTTATTTTTCCAGCTAGTGAATACTATTCCTGTTTGCTCAGAGTTGTGCTGTAGTCGGCGTTATTCTATCATTCAGTGCTGCCTTTCATTGTTCATATTCTGGGTCAGTCCTGCTCTTCGCCTGGGTTACTGTGTGCTGTGTCTGGTCGCTCAGAGCCTCCTTCTAGTTTATCTAGTATCACTTAGAGTTACCACGTAATCTGCTTCCCTCCGTAATGCTTGTCCAGCAGCTCATGGATGAGATATGGGGTGGCCAACGTCGTTCATTTGCTCACTGCTGATCTGTTTCTCTAAACGACGCCCGTTAGTCCAAGTTCTGCTGCTCGTCTCAATCCAAAAACATGCTGTATTCTAGGTTACTCATTTAGGTCATTCCTTTACTAAAGCATCGCTCCCGATTGCTGCCAGATGCCTCAAAGAGTTATATTTTGTTACTAAATATTTAGAGACCCCCTCAGAGAAGCGCAGCAGCGTATTCTTTTACTCAGAAGTGCTTGAGGCATGGAGCTCGTGTGGTTGATCAAATATAAATATTACCATGATATTTTATATAGAAGTCTCACTTTAAGACACTGTGTAATGACTGGCTTTTCTAATTTATCATAATTTCTCACTCTCAGTAGTACATACAGCAGGAAAAGTGCATAGATGAAAATTTTGGATCACTGAGTTTCTTTAACATTCAAGAAAATGGCGTTGAAGAAGCGCAAGAGCACGCAGTGTCGTATCAGTTTTGTTAACAAGCGGTTGCTCCATAGTAGTGTATTCTAATGCTTGAGCAGATCTTACAATGGGCGTTGTTGTCAGAGCTGTAAGTTCCAGGATCGCAAACCACTATTAAAAAAAAGAAGAACATTTCTCAGTTAAGTACACTTACAAGAAACAAACATTCTTTGATGTGTTAGAATCAATTACTGAATGAACGGAAATATTCCCGATTAGGAAGGGAATAAAAAGATAGGTTTTTAACATACAAAACAAGTATTGTCAAAGTCCACATTTGTTTTTAACGAGCCAATACATAAAAACACAGACAGGCAGAACAATTCTACTTACACACATTAGGACATTAAAGGCAGATCTGTTGGTGTTACCAATGCTTGTTCACCCAATAATGGGAAGCCAAGACTGCAGTGCAGTCACTAGATACCCAGAGAGTGAGCAGTAAATGTATGTGACACCACCAGCTGTTACTACGTGTCCCAAGATCAAACAGTAGCTGCAAAGACATACAAGTGACATACTGCAGTATTTGAACCCCACATCAGTTTGCACCTTAGGAATCCTAGCAACCCCAGGTATTTCAGAAAGCTAAAGACCCATCGGTATCCAGGTTGGAGTGTTCGTTTTCTTATAAAGAATGCTCTTCCGACATCAACACTATGCTTAAAAAAAGAATTCTACAGCGGATGTCTGCACGATTTGGGCCCGGGGTCAGCATACAAACTAGGAACCCTACACATCTCAGTCCTTTCTAAATAAAGTGATTGAGGTTAATTCAGGGTGGTGTGGCTGGTATGAATTCCAGCACATTTTCTTTCCCAGACTGCCCTTTAAGAAAATAAATTACTTACTTGTAACTGTGGTTCTCCAGTATTGGTATCTTTCGTAGATTCAAATGCTTGAATCATTCCCTGTCGTTGAAGTGGGAGTCCCATGGTACATAGAAAACAGTAATTCAAGAAATGTTACATTGAAGTTAATGCAAACAACATTCACTTTAATACCTTATTAGCGTCATTAGAAATTATCCAAAGTCCAGCCAATCATGCAACAGCACCCTGTAGAACCCGCACCAGTCTTACAAGTCGAGACTGCAGACATGCGCGTCTCCACACCCCATAGACGCTATCTTTTGGGATCGTGTTGTTACCGTTTATGATATCTTGTGGGCCGAAACGGATTAGCCACCAGAATTTGTCCGTAATCTCCCATATGAGGCAGAGGTAATTGAACCCGCTTTCTCGACCCTTGTTCCCAGAGTTCAGGGAAGCTTACGCCATTGATTGGGCATTGGAGCAAGCACCCGCATTATATAACAACCATGTAGGGTGGGATAAAGATTCCCCTTACCATATAACACCAATTAGATCCCAACACCAACCTCATCCCCAAAACCCAATAAAGCATGAAGCTAGAGCACCCGTGAGGGATATCCTCACATAGCTAGAGTACCAGGGCGTAATCAAACCCTGTGTCTTACCAATGAACAACTAATTGTTCCCCATGCCAAACCCGACCATTCAGATAGAATAGTCTTAGACTACAGACATTTAAACAGTTATACACGCACATTAGCCATACAAAATGCACACAGTACAGCACTTATAAACAATATAGTGGGCAGAAAATACAAAACTACCCTGGATATTTCCAACGGGTTTTTCTGCCAAAATATAGTGCCTGAAAGTAGGGACTTAACAAGTTTTAGCACTTTAGGCTCTAAGAAAAAAAATTGTCGTCTCCCACAAGGGTATAGAAACAGTCCAGGACTGTTTACAGCTCATGTTACTTCAATTTTACACGACATTGACCCTGAGGCATTGTCCTACGTAGATGACATCCACCTTATGGATGATGATCTCGTACAACATGTAAGAAAGGTGGCCTGCATTGTTGTGGGATGTGCAGAATTAGGCTACAAATTAAAACAAATAAAAATAGCCTTCCTACCTGTCCTGTTTTTGGGTTATGAACTATCAAATTAAGGCAAGAGCCTAGGGCACCAATTTTTTGAAAAATGCGCACAACTACAACCTCCAAACACTATCAAAAAGCTTCAGTCACTGTAGGGCTATTTAAACTTTGGCAGAAATTACATTACAGGTCATGCACAACACATTAAACCATTATATTACTTAATACATCCTGACTTTTCAAGTAAATATTGAACAGTCGAACACACCTGCATTCTCAGAGCATTACAGCAAGACATGCTTGCAGCTAAACACACACAAGGGACAGCAAAACTCATTTGGTCTTCAGAGTAATTGCTGGTGCCATTGGTTTCATCTATGTAACGTTCAATGAGGGTGAGACTGTCCCGATTGCATACACAGCTGAATAACGCTTAGCTCCCACAGAAAGAATTCTGACTGCTGTTCAGATGACTGTCATTAAAGAGAGACCTCTGACCCAGGGGAAATGCATCATTGTCATATCTCCTATCCCAGCCCATGAGGTTGTCACCAAAGCCAGTGTTCCTAACGCGAAGGCACTATATCCACTTTGGATTCAATAGGCAACGGTCTGACGGCCACTGATATTGACTACGTTTTTGATAGAAAATTACAAACTCAAGAATTTCTCCAATATGAGCTTGAATACCATGTCCCTGTAAACACATTGCCTATTGAACAATATTGACTAATTTTGTACACTGATGGCTCAGTCCAGCCTGCAATAGGCACTAAACACCAATACTCCGCCACTTGCGCGTTCGCGAGTGGCTACATGGAAGATGGATAATTCCATCCACAACACACCTACACGCAGACCTTAGGGGACTGCAATGTACAGTTAGGAGAGTTCAAGGCTGTGGTGATGGCACTGGAACACAGGGATCCAGAACAGTTAACATCGTCTGTGGTTCGTATTACTATGTCCTGTCCTTCAATGAATATCTGCATTACTGGTGCCAGAATGGGTTCAGAGATTCAAAAGGCAACACTGTTAAACACAGACTCCTGTGGGGGAAAGTAGCAGATCTGAAAGAAACGCTACCCAATGTACATGTAGTTCTTACACTGGGACATCAACATGTTGGAATACATGTTATGGTAATACCTTGGCCTATGAAGTGGCCAAGTCAGGAGTAGCTACGTCTTCTGTTCCTGCAATAACTTGTTCACGGATGAGGTTGGATGATGAAACACTGGCTGCTGTGAAGCCTTGGGATGAAGGCAGGCCCATGCCAAACGCATATCCTGCTAAATATTCCTACCACATATCTAGCCTCAATACTGCCCTAGAAACAATATCAGGGGTGGGGGATCATGTGATCCCCAACAAATATCAAAGACCAGAGTTGATAAAAGCAGTGCATGAGGGAGTTGCTTCTGCCCATGCCGGTTTTGTGGCTACTATTTCACTGTTTCAAGCATGTTACTGGTGGCCAGGTCTATATAAACAGACCAAGCAGAATGTCCTTGTTGTGTCATCGGTCAGCAAATAAAAGGGTCCACCGTTAAACGCCCACCGCAGACATCCATCTTAATTTCCAACAAACCTTTACAATGTGTGTACCTGGACTATTGTGGTCCCCTGACACGTGATAGTGCATACAAATATATCTTAGTCGCTGTTGACTCATGCTCCATATGTCTATGGGTTTTGCCACAACACTCGGCTGATGCGCGAACTGTTTTTAAAGATTTGCAAGTCTTTATCGGCACATATGCAGTTGAGGCTTAACACTCTGACCAGGGCCCTGCTTTTGCCTCCAGGGCATTCAGGGACGCCATGGCTTCGTTAGGGAGCCAACTGTATTATTCATCTCCCTTTCGTCCTGGGGGAAATAGTGTCCTAGAGTGAAGAAACCTGGATTTAAAGCTATCCTTAACAGCCAGAGTTTTAGGCACGGATCGCAGTTGGCTTAATCACCGGTATGGAGTCCAGAGAGCACTTAATAATCTGCCCAGAAGGTCCCTGGGGGGAAGGGGAAAGGGTACCTCATATGAATACCTGTTTGGACAAATGTATGTTCCAGATCTTGATGATCCTGGCGTGAAGAAGCAGATACACCTTTTGACATAAATTAACATGTCACTGCATTCCAGGACTTACAACAGTTCTTTGATGACAACGCATCTGCCAGTGCCTCCTCCTTGGGAATAGGGGATGCAACAATAACACTTACTGGTTGGATTCCAAAGGTTCTGGATCTAGTGCGTGAAAAGATTGCTGTGAAAAAGGAGTTTGGTCCCTCCTATTGTGCACCAGTTCCAGTCCTGGGAATACAGAGTATCAGAACTGTCATTTTACCACCTCCTGCCTTGTTCTAAAGAAAATCGCTTTGTCTCCATTGACAAAGTCAAGCTACACCATATGGCCGATCCTGCACAGCAGACCCAGAGGACTCCTGGGTAGTACCCGAATCCCTATAACTACAGACATTCCCGACAGGTTTTAAGCAGCAACGCTGACATCTCTCTGAGCTTGGGGAGGGTGGAAAATGATCTTTCATTAGTCCCATTAACCTCTTCTGCGACAAGTAATGTCAACGATGTTGAGCGATTCTACTCAACGGATGAAATAGTCTACCATGAACCACCCAGGGAGACCTCTGCTAGTTCTCCTCTTCCAAACACAGCTCCAGTTTTTGCACAAAGTGCTTCTGGATACTTTGCTGATGTCAATGACACTTTCACCGACTCAGCTGCCTCTTCTGCCACAAGTCTGTCAAGAGCATGTAAGCTGATCGTTTGGCTCAAAATTCACTATTTTGTTCTTCCATGGAACTATCTGATGCTCCTATTAACTGTACATGCCTTCCTTCTTTGCACTGGGTTTGACATCGTCTGTTTTCTACAAATATACTGTCATTTCCTTCCTGAACGGTTTACAGTTGAACTGGTGGATGAGGTCCTAAAACCACATTTTTCCTCCCATAAGTTCCACCAAGCCTTGTCCCTAGTGAACATTACAGTCACATCAATTCCTGATGGGATTATTTGGGATAGAGTACCCTTTAATATATATGGCCAAACGGAGGTTATTCAAATTCCATAAGTATTTAAACTTTCAATGAACAATGTAATAACACCTGGAGTTATTACTGATGACTGGGATGTAAAAACAGTTGATTTTATGCTGTCAGAATTAGAATATTTAACTGTATTTGAAAGTGAAGATGTTGATCAATCAAAAGAAAATTATGGAGGTATGTACTCATAATTATTATGGACATTATTACATTCAGAGAGCAAGTACCCCAAAGACTATTAACACCGCCAGTGGGGAGTTCCAAAATATATTCTGAAAAGTTTGCATATTTTTCTGGGCACAATTTTAAAAATGCTGATTCATATTATTTTAAATTGCCAGTGATGGAAATGCAACATATCCTAATAACTGATACCAAACTGATATATTCAGATTTCTTTGTTTCCCGGTTGTCTGTAGAAGGCTATGAATATTGGCTGAAGTCAATTGACTTAAAAAGTGTGTGGTAAACTAAAAATTGGCAAATAAGGGGAAAGAAAGCTTTATTTAGAGCACGCGTGATTCATGTTAAAACTATATTTTTAACTGAAACTGCGCAACAGACAAGTTGTTTAGGCTTGGCAAAAATTAAGGACTTGAATGCGCCCAATATCCCTGCCCCCGCAAAAGTTTACACATTGGTAAAAATATATTAATGCAACTGAAGATCAGTTTGATGAGTGGGTCCAAAAATGGAACATTTAATACATCACTTTCACACACTAGCAGGTGGTTATTGTGTCACAAATGGTTGTCATGAACATTTTGTAAACTCCACAGAAGCTGGGGAGTTAGAACAAATAGAGCAGACCCTTGCTATGTGTCATCAGAACATTTGTGTATATTAACAACATACACTGTAGGGAAATTATGCCAGCAATGGTTAAAAAATTCCTCATTAGATGCTGTTAAAGAACACCTTAGTCTCCTGTCGAACAACACAGATTTGCAGGATATTCTGTTAAGCCGCAGAAGACAAAGTAAAAAGCGCTTCTTACATGCTGTCTACAATGAAATTTGGAAACTTACCCAACAAGAAGCTGCTGCCCGGTTAAGGCAAATAGATCAGGAAAATTTACAGAAAGCACTAGCCGTTGAAGATAATGGAATTAACAACTTTTCCAACCGCATATACACTTTAAACAACATTATTTCTTCTGCAATAGACATTGTACAAAGTGACATGTCATTTTTACTACATGGACAGAGCCATCTAAGGTCCATTATGCAGTTGGGTTGGACACTACAAACACTGAAATCAGGTTGTGTTCCCTGGCAACACGTTAGTGCAAGGAATATATTTTCATCATTTAATTTGACGCAACAAATAATGGCTAAGAAGTAAGCGACTTATGTTATGCTAAACATCGAGAAATTAGAAAAGATTCCTTTTACTGTGGCTGAAATACCATCTGCTGAATAGTTAATACAAGGGGTTATTAATCTGCCTATTTCAACACTTCAATTCACATCCTGCTTGAAACACATTCCAGTAGGCAGATATGAAAGGTTAAGGAGATAGTTACATCCATGAGGTGTGGGTGCTTCCCTTTTCACACAAATGTTTCAATGACATGAAAGAGGTCTTTCTTAGTGGCAGTAAATGCAGGACTTCTGTGAGCAATTCAATGGTTTGTAAGCAGCTGTCCTTGCACATGGCACGTAATACTTTGGCGGCAAATTTAGCTTGCTATCTGAAGGGAGTTCCAGTCCACTTGATTAGACCTGCGTTCCAGGTGCCCTCTAATGGAAGCTATGTTCTTCTTAGCAGTGAGAGCTGTTGTGGAATGCGAGCCAGAGTAGCTTATGTTGTTTTGGTCTCTAAAATTGACACCTGTTGCGAGAATGTCCTTTTTCCTCCTACACAACAGACGAAAGTAGCAGATATTTGGCCTCATATTGCTACTTCAAATGTGAATTTTGACAAGTTGAGCAGACTAAAATCTTTATTGTTTCAAAAACATGTGGGCTGACATCTGCTCGCGAGACCTATGCGCTTCAAGTTGGAAGGTCACCAGCAGAAATACAGTCCCTTTTAAATACAAACATTCGGAGACACTTTGGTGGACTCGTGGGACACATATTTAACGCATCCAGTACTACTGGGATTGTACACTTCTTTAAGGCTATTGGTTCTGGTTTCGTTCACACTTTTTCCTCTATATTTGGCTTAATACCTTGAGCCATACACTCAATATTTTCGAGTATTTTGGGGGGATTCCCACTTACTTTTGCTATATTAGGTGGCATCTTGCTGTTGCTATTTTTTATTCGCAATGGCTGTCCCATCACAACAAGGAGGACTGAATGCGCTTCCACCGGCGCAACTGTGTTGTGAATGCACGATGCAGTATTTCGGAGCACCACTCCTGGAAAAACTGGAGTACGACTGGTCTCTGTCATTCAGACTGGTTTTGGATTGTGTGCAGGCTGTGTTTCGATGCCTATGGTGCCTTTTCGAATGTACACTGAAAGTTTGGCTTTCTACGCAGTGCTTACTTTCATTGGACACTGATCTGTTGATGTTCTCGCTGAGGGTTCATTACCAGACATGCGTGTTGAGGGTGTGTTTGGTATGGGAAGCTGTCTATGAGTTGCCCTTCATGGATAATGCAGCTCTTGACTCAGCTTTGGGCACAACACGGAATGCTGCTGCCTCGGGTGGAACTCAGGCTTTGGAACATGAGTGCTCTTTGGTTTTCCTTGCCAACGACTTGGTTACCTTACCTCCTGCCGAAGTGAAACATTTCCTTGCTTCAATTGTCCCCGGAGTAATTGGAGATTTTAAAAATGACATTGACTTTTGAATTTGGTCTTATTGGCACAAATGCTGATATTTTAAATTGACCCGATCCCTAATTTTACATGCTCAAGTGTCCTTTAACTTGCCATTATTGACATTTATGTATATATGTTTTTTTGCAAACAGCTTTTAATTGGTTTTATATTTTTAATATTAGGCTTTTTTACCACCTTTGAATCAGCAAAGGGAGGGTGTTGTATAGCCATTTTAGTATTGGCCCTGTGCACGTTATTTAGGCCACCAGGTATTTAGCTCAGTTACATTTTATTCTGTTCCATTTTATTATTTCAGATTCGGCCACTTTTGTGGTGCTGTTTTATTTTCTTTATCTAGTTGTTCTTTCGCATAGGAAAGAATTACATTTCTGAGGAAGACATTCTTTTCACTATGTGCTTTCCTCAAGGCTGTACCAAGATCGGTTTGCCGGCAAAGTGGTGCACTGTATCTCCAACATTCACAGAAACATACACATCTTGACATGGGTACATTTGCTCAGGAAATCAACTGTTTTAATATAAAAGCTCTGTGCCATGCATGTTAAAGGAAGATTCCAGCCAGATGACCATGAATGCATGCTGATTGACATTGCAACAGCTGCTTGCTGAGACCACAGGTTCCCTGGCCTACATGGGGATGGTGTCTCTATAGACAACAGGCTTCCTTGCTCAGGTATGGGAGATGATGTCTTCCCAGGGGGGAAACCTGAAGGGAGGATTAGGGCTTATCACGCTGTGCTCTAACTTAGCCTAGGTAGGAACCGCATATATTACGCACAGTGACAGTATGGTGGGACTTTTCTTGTGTTTCACCTTTCTCATCACCATTCTGCTTCTAGCGTGTTTCATCATTCTAATTATTGCAATTCATGCAATTTCTTCTAAGATGCAGTTGTTTTATTACATCTATTGAACCATTTTCTGCCTCTGCTTGTCTTTGCATGTGTTAGACTAATGTAAGAGGATAGGTTCTGATACACCACAATCTCCCTGAGACGTCATTCTTGTCATGCGCCCGGTTGCCACAATCATCCCTGTTTTTTGGACAGAGATGAGGTGCTACTAGTTGGCCGGAAATGGATTAGGCCAACAGTCATCATATGGTGTGGGATTGGACCCCACAATTCAGGTAATGCTGCCACCCAAATCCAGCAGCCTCATTAGGATAATGAGAGCCCATGCAACAGTAAAAGGGAAAACTAAAAGGGGCTTGGAGGCTGCTAGGGGTTGGTGGTGGACTGGTCTGACATCTGGCTGGTGGTCGCAGGTGATCTGTGGGAGCACCGTCAGCAGCCATGAAAGGGCTGATAACCCTGTTGGCCTTGGTGACTGGCCAGGAAAGGATGCAGGAGATAGCCCCTACTGTAGCCACAGAAGGGGCAAAAGGCAGACTAGGGTTGGCGAGGGGCCATGGACAGACCCACAGACCTGGCCATAGCTCTGTTATCCATAAAGCATTCTAGCGCAGAGTAATAAAACAGCATGTCCATGAGTGAAGCTTTTTACTGAAAACACAGGACCTCATCCTTCTGCCCGTATCCAAAACCAGGGTATGCAATGTAGAAAAACACAAATGGTTCTGTGGGACTCTTATAGTTTATACTCAGTATGACTCTAACTCTTCATACTACTCCAACATTAACATTTATCCTCCAACAATAGGTATAGTTCAACATATACAATAAATCAAATATTGTGCAATTTTTACAGTGATGCATATATACAAAATGGGATGTCTATACAAGTTTAGCAATTCAGCAACAGTTTGTTCCTTAATCGCAGATTCTTGTTTTCAATTTAAATGTTTATCAGACAGTCCCCTTTATAATCGTTGATGTTTTGACCCAATAGCCAGTGTGCAAGGGCAGTGCTTAATTTGTGAAAAACCAAGTACCAGGGCCCTCATCAGGAGATCACAGCAACTTGCCCCACCCATTGCTCCTGCCAGCGCTGCCCATGACAACCACTAACCATCACATTGCTTCAAGTGTGACAATTGGAGACTATCCCAGCCCCCCAAACCTATACAAATGGCTTGGGTGGCAGGTATAAGTCATTTTAATTTGTATAGAATTAATAAAGAACTTTTGTTGTGCTCATCTCTAAATTAGACAGACAGCACCATGATGTGGCAGACTGTCATAAGTGCAGGTGTTGACAATTAAGTGCCGTTGCCGAGCACTAGAAACCACTGGCTCAAATTAAGCACTGTGCAAGGGTTTCCTCAGGACAAGAATTGCCGTCAACCACTTCACCTCCTAGTAGTACATCTTGTTCAGATGTTAGGGCATCAGGATCCAGTCTTTATCTTGTCTTCAGGTGAGCTGGGCAAATGTGAGGCGAATAGCCTCATAAAACTCCTTGAGGTGGGCAGGGGGTTGCCCTGGCTCCAAGAAACAGTAGGAGGTGTGAAGCCGACCCTGGCACAGAGAGAGGCCTAGAGTGCAATACGCCCATGCGCCAGGTCCGATGATCTGGACCAGAGTAAAGAAGTCAAAGACTTCTTTGATTTCTTTTTCTTCTGGGACTTACCCAAAGACTTGGATCGAGATGAGGAGCATCAGGAGCAGCAAATGGTCCAGGGACGGACCTTTTGTGTGACCAAGATTGAGAATGTCACAGGGTCATCTGAAGTCAGGCAGTGAGGAGCTAGAGGGGCCGTGTTCCCTCAGTGCTTTGGGATTTAGGGCACAGCAGTCCTCACAGGTCTTGGAGTCGTGGTCCCGCTCCAAGGATCAGAGGCAACCCAATTGAGGGTCTGTTACAGACCTCTGCCTGTGACAGGCACCACATCATTTAAAGCCTGTTGGCTTCTTAGGGGACACCCCTAACACACCAGGAGACAGAACTCTTAAATAAAAAAGGCTCCACAAAAGTTGAAAAAAAGTCAGTCAAAAATTGACAGGAGGTAGTTCTCTCTGGATTTGCACTGACTGGTGCAGAAAGAAAAAAGTGGATGTCAGCTAGCAGGAGTGGCTCCAATATTGGCACTGTATACACGACTTCCGGTGTGGATGATGGAGAGCCGAACGATGCCACTTACTGGCATGCAGGGGTACTGCTCAAACATTTCTGGATCCAGTCTGATGCCTGGGAAATATTCTAGGGTAAGGAATCTGCAGCTAGAAGTCTCTATCAGATACATACTTACAACAGCATAATGGGAACTTAGGCTCTGTCCTACTACATAGCTCACACTCAACAGGACAGAGATGCTGATAAGCACTTTGCGGGCTTTGCTGGAGCGAAAAAATGCATCAAGGTCTTAGTCAAAGAAGATCCTCGGAGGGCCTTTGTGGCTACTCAGCTATGCACGTGGCTGATTTCAAGGCTCTCACCAAAGGTGTTCCAGTGGCTAACGTCTGTTAGGTGGCCATGTGGTCATCAATGTTTACTCTTGCCAGGCATTACTGCCTCAGGATCACTGACAGAATATCTGAACCAAAAACATTGTCTGGAGAGACTACCGTGTCCAAAAAAATCGAGAGCTAAAAATCGAGAAGGTAAGTGCAAATAGGTAAGTATAGATTTACTATTCTTAACTCCACATCTACGTATCTTGAAGATATATATACATGTATGTCGTCAAGGTACATATATGTGGTGTTATATACAATAAATCTTTATTTACCGACACAAACTTACCTTCACAGTATTTTAGTCCTCAATATTCTTGACACACTATTTTGCCCCACAATATGTCTTGTTCGATATTCTGTCTAAACACCTCTGCCTCACAGTTCAGGCACATAGTAACAGGCTGTGTTGCATAACCTCCTAGGACAATTGTCAACACTCAGTCTCATGTTGCAGGTAGATATTACCTATTTGGCCCAGTGCACTCATTTTCTTCATGTTTTATAAAACTACTATTCCTTTCTTCAGAGCATTTTACAGGTTTCATTGACTATGTTTATAAAGAAACAGTGAACAACAGAGATACAAATATAGCCGTATGTAGGATTCTGTATGCATCTGCATTTAAAAAATGTACAATTACTAAATAAAACATTTATTTACATAATGTGCCCATGCCTGTTACGCTGTTATATACATCTAATGCTATTAGGGGGTGTCCCCTTCCTATTTGCGACTCGCATCGCGATGCCAAATTGCTTTGTGACCGCGAACGCGGTCGCAAAGCTATTCGCAGTTACCACCAGTGTCACACTGGTGGTAACCCATTCGCAAAAGGGAAGGGGTCCCTATGGGACCCCTTCCCCTTTGTGAATGTTGCCAAAAAGGTTTTTTCAGAGCAGCTCTGAAAAAACGAAACCAAATGGTTTTTTTTTTTTTTTTTGTTTTGCAACTCGTTTTCCTTTAAGGAAAACGGGCTGCAATTTATTTTTAAAAACTGCTTTATTTAAAAACCAGTCACAGACATGGAGGTCTGCTGTCTTCAGCAGGCCACCATCCCTGTGAGTGCAGGGACTCGCTATGGGGTTGCAAAATGCGACCCACCTCATTAATTTTAATGAGGTGGGTCTTTGCGACCCCATAGCGAATCGCAGACGGTGTCTGAGACACCGTTCTGCATCCGAATTTGCGATTCACACCAACTCGCAAATTCGGAACTTGCTACATGTGGCCCTTGGTGAGTCCGTATTGGCTTGGCCACGCTTGAGCTATCTGAATGAGGCAGCACTGTTCCTTTTCATTTTGCTAATGACTTGGAATTAGGAGGAATGGAGAGAAAGCGAAGGCAAACATTCCCGTCCAAGCCAGCTGGAACGCAAGACCTTTTCTGTAGGAACCTGCTGATGTACATTTTTCTTTTTTTGTTTTGAACAGTGGCAAAGAGATTTGGGCCCCATTGATGAAACACTTGCAGTAACTGCAGCTGATTCAGTTACCACCTGTGGCACTGTTTGCCTGTTCTGCTTAACGAATCTGCCCAATGGTTCTCTACTCCTGGAACATGTTCCACTTTCAAAGTGATGTTGTGAACAAGCAGTGGTTCCCAGATTTGCTGAGTGTGAGCTCAGAAGATCTGAGATCGTTTTGGTATTGTCTGTTCTTACCAACACCAAGGAGTTGCGGAACCTGGGAAGAAAAGATTGGAGACGCACAAAGACCTCTTTCAATTCCAGAAAATGTATATACAACAATGTCTCCTATTTGGACCATTTCCCAGGAATCTCTTAAGTCCTGCAAATGAGCTTCCGAACCTTCCAGGGAGGCGTCTGATGTCATGACCATATGGAGCTGTAGTGGAATAAAAGATTGGCCCTGAGAGATGTTGCTGTGTCTGTCCATCAAGCCATCGCCAACTTCATGGATGAGGTAATTGAGATTGTGTCCTCAAAGGTGCCTTGGTATTGTACCCATTGATCGTCTAGTTGCTCTTGCAATGGTCACATGCAAAGGGGACAGTTTGGTATCAACGGAATGCAAGATGGCATAATTCCCAACATGCAATTGTATTTCCAAAAAGAAATGAACCTTCTTTCCGAGAGCGAAGCAGTTATTGTCTTGATGCAATAAATCCTCTCCGCAGCTGGGAAAGCCTCAGAAACATCTGTATCCAGTTTTGCCCCCAGAAAGTTGCTGACCTCGACAGGGTCAGACGATTTTTCTTTGTTCAGCTTGAAGCCCAAAATTCTGAACAGCCTCACACAGGCCAGAGTAGAATTTCTTGCAGAGGTAAAAGCGAGACCCTTTATAAGCCAGTAATCCAGGTACGGGAAGACTTGGTGCCTGGTTCTCCTCAAGAAGGCTACCACCAGGGTCATGCATTTTATGAAGACCCTGGGAGCCGAGAGTTGCCCTAAAGGGAGTACTTTTTGAATTGGTAATGGCACTCATTACCAATTGCCACCTATTGGAAAATGGGTTATTGGTAGGGCAGGTAGGTACCTACACCTAGCAACAAGCCACTAACCTCCACATAGGTACAGTTAGGTCTCAGTAAATTAATCCCAGCTCAACCCTTGGTAGCTTGGCAACGAGCGTCAAGGCTTAACTTAGGAGACAAAGTGTAAAGCATTCAAATATCACAAAACAGTAATTAAATAAAACACAGGAAACAGTTTAAAAATCCAAAACCAATTTATAAAAATAGTTTATATTTTTATCATTAAAATGACACAAAAACGATTAAAATCGGTTCAGGGGAACCGGAGATATGAATTTTTAAAGAATTATTACTTTTCTAGCGCTTAGAAACAAAAAGCGCCAATCGGGTCATCTGGTTGCACCTCGACCGGGGCAAAGTCAAACTTTCAGGCGGACCGCGATGGAGCCCTGCTCGGCTACAGGTCGCGGGAGGCCTCGGTTAAAAAGTTACCTTCTGACTTAGACTTTATTTTGAAGTTTTTCTTCACCGGGACGAACCTGCCAGTTGAATCCGACCTCCTGGAGCCCTTGTCCGGATACGCGATGTGGGTTTCCTCGGTGGAGACTTTTACCTTCGGACTTAGTCGTTTTTTCGAGATGAAAATCCTTCGACCGGGGTAAACCTGGATCTTGATCCGACGTCCATGGAGCCCTTCTCGGATACGATGGCTGGGAGGTCCCGGTCAACTTTTTACGTTCGGACTTAGTCTCTTTTTTGGATGTTTTTCTTTACCGGGACGAACCACGAAGTCAGGCCGGGTCGCGGTTGAGGCAAGCCGGCTAGAATTTCCGCAGCGGGTCGGTCCCTCTCTGGAGCTTTTTTCCAAAAATTCTCAAATCTTTTCCAAACTTCTGGGGCTTCACCCAGATGTTCTTTTAAGGTTCTTTTGGGGTCCACAGCTCACCCCAAGGGTCCAGAAGTTCTGTGATGGTCCTTGGGGGGTGCGGACTTCAACTCCCAGAATGCACCTGGCGCAAACTCCTTTTTGGCCACTGGAAAGTGGTCAGCTGGTCGCTTTCTTCAGGAGTTGGTGCAGGGGACTCTGGTTAGCAATTTTTCACCTGTAGCAAACAGGGAGTCCCTCCTTGAACCAGTTGAAGCCAGGCAAAGTCCTTCTTGTGGTGAAGCCCAAGTGTGCAGCTGGTGCAGTCCTTCTGAGTGCAGGTTCCAGGTGCAGGCCAGTGGTCCAGCAGGGCAGTCCTTCTTCTTCTTTAGTTCCTTTCTTGTTGAATTCTGGAGGGGATCTGAGGCGTGGGTGCAGGTCTGCCAGTTTTATCCTTGCTCCTGGGTGAAAAGCAGGGGGGCCCTGGTTCTCCAATCAGGGACAGGGTCGTCCCCCTGTGATGGCCACTTCCTGGGAAGTGTGGCAAAAATCCATCCCAGAAGGCAACAGTCTCTAAAAATCCAACATGGATGAATCTGATTTTTGGAGGTTACATCTGGCTGAGCCCACCCACTGGTGTGGCTAAAAATCATAAACACACCCCTCTCCTGCCCTCTCCTAATCTAATCAAGGGGGCACCTAATTGTCTGGGGTTGCAGGATGTGGGGGTGTTGCTGGGTGCTGCAAATGTCCTTCTCTGCCTTTGAAGACCAGTTTGGCAGCCCTCCCCCTTCCTGCCTCACCATCTGCTGAGGGGAGATTCTCTCCCCCAAGCACATTCCTTTGTGTGAAGCCAGGCCACTTCACACCTCATCAAAGTAGCCTGGCAGAAGTTGCTGCAGGCTGGCCAATCAGAGCACAGCAGCAAAAACAATGCAGAGCTGAAATTGGCAACTTTTTAGGTAAAGTCTAAACTTTTTACCTGGACAAGTTATATTAAATCCAACAACTGGAAGTTGTGGGATTTATTACAACAATCAATTTGATACCAAATTCTTGGTATGTAACATTTAAGGAGACTTTAAAATTTAAAATAAAGTCTGCCCATTCTAGCCTATGAAGGCCATTTACTTCAATGAGGGAAAAACGAATTTGACTGTTTTTACCTCACCAGGGCTTATAAATCTATTTTTATAAAGTCCCTGCTTATAGTTACATGGCACCCAGCCCTAGGGGCACATAGGGCACACCTTAGGGGTGACTTATATGTAAAAATAAGGTAGTTTAAGACTTTGGAAGTACCTTTAATTCCAAAGTCGAATTTGCATATAACTTTAATTTAAAAGCAGCCAGCAAGGCAGGCTTGCTTTTAAAATGACACTGGGCACCTCAGCAGTGCACCTAGGTGTGCACCACCTATGCTGTGGTCCCTAAACCTACATGCCCTACCATATACTAGTGACTTATAGGTAGGTTAACTTAGCCAATTATAATTAGCCTAATTTGCATATCCATTTTACACAGAGCACAGGCCCTGGGACTGGTTAGCAGTACCCAGGGCACCATCAAAGTCAGGAAAACACCAGCAAAAAGAGGAAAATGGGGGCAAAAAGTTATGGGGCCTCTGCAATCAGCCCTGTTTTCTCACACAACCCCCCCCCCCCCAGCCCACACGCCCAGGAGACTCAGCCCAACCCTGGGAGAGTCTTCCTGGCTTGTTAGGTGAGGAAGACAGTGATGAAAACTGGCTGTCCCTTTGCAGGGCCTACTCTGCCTTATATCCTCCTGTCAGGGTCACTCCCTATGGGTAGTGAAGCCATCCCAACAGTCAAAGGACCCAACTCAAACTGAAACTTTCCTCTAGGGGGTCTTCCTCCTTTCTCTCTGCCAACTTGGGTAGTGAGGTGCCCACCTCCCCTACTCCAAACTTTGCTAGGGCAACACCTAGCTTACCCAAAGAGGTCACCCAACACTTGAGCAACCCCACCATGACCAATATGGGTCAGGGGGCCTACTTTGCTATTGGACCTGGGGTCTGCCTCCCAGGCCAAGTACAGTGCTGCCAGGAAGGCTAGCACCCAGCAGAGGCTACTGACAGCTGTCAGTACCCAGAACCACACCCTAAGCTCTCCACTGACAGGTGGCTGAGCTGCTTTAGGGGCAACTTTGGGGTCCTGGCACCCCTCTTGCTGTCTAGAGTGGGGGGCTACCACCTCCTGTGGCAGACACCCTCCTTCCACTCTCTCTTCTGTCAGTGCAGGGGCAACACCCTGCATCTGGACAGCTGCCTGACTACTCAGGACTTCCTTGGGGTCAGGTGAGGCCTCACCAGTACCAACTCTGGGCTCCCCCCTTACTGGGGCAGAAGGCCCTTGGCTCCCTGGAACTTTCTTTAAGAGTGGCCTACCCTTCCTTTTCTTCTTTCCTTTTCTTGGGGACCCCTGTCTCCTAACTGTAGGGACTGACTCCCCAGGACTTTGGGTTGGGGGGGCGCCCTGGGCGACCACCCCATCTGTGACCAGACTCACCTCTGGGAGGTCATTGCCCAGGATACAATCTAGGGGAAGGTCAGCACTGACTACCACCCTAATCCAGTCAAGGATACCCTCCCTCTCTAGGGGCACTATGGCTACAGGTTTGGAGGTGACCTCCCCTGTGGCTATCCTGACTTTCTTTGTCTTTCCTGGGACATACATGCCTGGGGTCACTAACCGGTCACTCACTATAGTGTGACTGGCACAGGTGTCTCTCAGGCCAGTGGTAGGGATCCCATTCACTTGAATGTGGTGGAAGTGCCTACTCCCACCCTCAGGGATCACCAGCTTACCATCTGGTCCTGCCTCCCAGCTCAATGCTAGGAGGACTTCATCATCTGAGGAATCCTCCTCTATGGCTACACTGGACAGCCCAGTGCTAACCACCTTCTTTGGACAGGCTGCATCTCCTCTGAAGTGACCTGTCTGCTGACAGTGAAAGCAAGCCCTACTGTCCAAGAGCTTTTTTAACCCTGGGTCTAACTGTCTCTGCTGGTCAGAGTGGGATTTACTCTCCTCCTTCTTAGGGTTCTGGGGTACAGAGGGAGTCTCTGTGGTGGGCTTAGCACCTCCCTCCTTAGGTTTTTGGGGACCTGTCCCCCCCTTCTTGGAGTCTCCCCCCTGGGACTTGACAACCACCCTGGTTCTCAACCACTTATCAGCTGCCTCCCCTAGCTCTCTAGGGTTGGTCTGCTTAGAGTCCACTAGATGCTGGCGTAACCTTTCTTGGGTACAATTGGTCAAGATGTGCTCTCTCATGATCAGATTGTATAACCCCTCATAAGTATCTACTTTGTTACCAATAATCCAGCCCTCTAGTGCCTTTAGTGAAATATCCACAAAGTCAACCCAAGACTGGGTACTGACCTTCTGGGTGTCCCTGAACTTCATTCTATATTGCTCTGGGGTCAGACCAAACTTCTTGGCTAAGCACCTCTTCATACTAGGGTATGAATCTGCCTCTTCCCCCCTTAAGGTCAGAAGCCTATCCCTCCCTGAGTTGGGGACCAACTCCCACAAAAGGGAACCCCAGTATTGAGGCCTAACCCTTCTCATTTGGAGTGCCCTCTCAAAGGCCCCCAGCCACTTATCTATGTCATCCCTCTCTACATAGGCAGGAACTACCCCTTGGGTAATCTGGGGCAAACTCCCCCACCCATGGACACCTCAGCTTCTTTATCGCTGCTTCCATCTCTTTTCTCTTTGTATGCCCACTTTTTCTTTTCTAGGGCCAGCTTCTCTGCTTCCAAAGCTATGTATGCTAGCTGGGCCTCCAGCTCTCTTTCTCTGATGGATGGGTTCTCTCCTCCTGAAAGGACCCCTTTCCCACCACTAGCTTTGGATCTGCCCCTAGTGACTGTATTTACTGAGGACCGTTCTTCCTCATCCTCACTTGGGCTCAGATGCCTTCCCTCCCCTGAGTGGTTAGAGCTTGCATCCTCCCTTCTTTCTCCCTCCTCTGGAGCTTCTTCTGACTCTACCTCTTGGGCCTCAGCCCATGCTGTCAGGGATGTGATCAGGATTTGCTTCCTGAGATCAGTGGTTGCAGGCAACCCTCTTTCAATACACAACCCCCTAAGCTGGACTACTGTCAGTGTGGGTAGGCTAGCCAGATCAAGCTCCATGGTTCCCTAGTTTTGTGTCAACAAAAACTTTTTGCAAAAATTGGAAACAAGAATTTAGAAAAATTACAAAAATTCAATAATTGAAATTAATCCAAATTAAAAATTAAAAACAATTTTTGCACTAGGACAATTTAAAGGATTTTTAATTTGTTTTACCTAAAACTGTAACGTGATATTGAACACAAGTACAGGATCCCGTCGCTGCTTCCAATTATGTTGGAAAATGGGTTATTGGTAGGGCAGGTAGGTACCTACACCTAGCAACAAGCCACTAACCTCCACATAGGTACAGTTAGGTCTCAGTAAATTAATCCCAGCTCAACCCTTGGTAGCTTGGCAACGAGCGTCAAGGCTTAACTTAGGAGACAAAGTGTAAAGCATTCAAATATCACAAAACAGTAATTAAATAAAACACAGGAAACAGTTTAAAAATCCAAAACCAATTTATAAAAATAGTTTATATTTTTATCTTTAAAATGACACAAAAACGATTAAAATCGGTTCAGGGGAACCGGAGATATGAATTTTTAAAGAATTATTACTTTTCTAGCGCTTAGAAACAAAAAGCGCCAATCGGGTCATCTGGTTGCACCTCGACCGGGGCAAAGTCAAACTTTCAGGCCGACCGCGATGGAGCCCTGCTCGGCTACAGGTCGCGGGAGGCCTCGGTTAAAAAGTTACCTTCTGACTTAGTCTTTATTTTGAAGTTTTTCTTCACCGGGACGAACCTGCCAGTTGAATCCGACCTCCTGGAGCCCTTGTCCGGATACGCGATGTGGGTTTCCTCGGTGGAGACTTTTACCTTCGGACTTAGTCGTTTTTTCGAGATGAAAATCCTTCGACCGGGGTAAACCTGGATTTTGATCCGACGTCCATGGAGCCCTTCTCGGATACGATGGCTGGGAGGTCCCGGTCAACTTTTTACGTTCGGACTTAGTCTCTTTTTTGGATGTTTTTCTTTACCGGGACGAACCACGAAGTCAGGCCGGGTCGCGGTTGAGGCAAGCCGGCTAGAATTTCCGCAGCGGGTCGGTCCCTCTCTGGAGCTTTTTTCCAAAAATTCTCAAATCTTTTCCAAACTTCTGGGGCTTCACCCAGATGTTCTTTTAAGGTTCTTTTGGGGTCCACAGCTCACCCCAAGGGTCCAGAAGTTCTGTGATGGTCCTTGGGGGGTGCGGACTTCAACTCCTAGAATGCACCTGGCGCAAACTCCTTTTTGGCCACTGGACAGTGGTCAGCTGGTCGCTTTCTTCAGGAGTTGGTGCAGGGGACTCTGGTTAGCAATTTTTCACCTGTAGCAAACAGGGAGTCCCTCCTTGAACCAGTTGAAGCCAGGCAAAGTCCTTCTTGTGGTGAAGCCCAAGTGTGCAGCTGGTGCAGTCCTTCTGAGTTCAGGTTCCAGGTGCAGGCCAGGGGTCCAGCAGGGCAGTCCTTCTTCTTCTTTAGTTCCTTTCTTGTTGAATTCTGGAGGGGATCTGAGGCGTGGGTGCAGGTCTGCCAGTTTTATCCTTGCTCCTGGGTGAAAAGCAGGGGGGCCCTGGTTCTCCAATCAGGGACAGGGTCGTCCCCCTGTGATGACCACTTCCTGGGAAGTGTGGCAAAAATCCATCCCAGAAGGCAACAGTCTCTAAAAATCCAACATGGATGAATCTGATTTTTGGAGGTTACATCTGGCTGAGCCCACCCACTGGTGTGGCTAAAAATCATAAACACACCCCTCTCCTGCCCTCTCCTAATCTAATCAAGGGGGCACCTAATTGTCTGGGGTTGCAGGATGTGGGGGTGTTGCTGGGTGCTGCAAATGTCCTTCTCTGCCTTTGAAGACCAGTTTGGCAGCCCTCCCCCTTCCTGCCTCACCATCTGCTGAGGGGAGATTCTCTCCCCCAAGCACATTCCTTTGTGTGAAGCCAGGCCACTTCACACCTCATCAAAGTGGCCTGGCAGAAGTTGCTGCAGGCTGGCCAATCAGAGCACAGCAGCAAAAACAATGCAGAGCTGAAATTGGCAACTTTTTAGGTAAAGTCTAAACTTTTTACCTGGAGAAGTTATATTAAATCCAACAACTGGAAGTTGTGGGATTTATTACAACAATCAATTTGATACCAAATTCTTGGTATGTAACATTTAAGGAGACTTTAAAATTTAAAATAAAGTCTGCCCATTCTAGCCTATGAAGGCCATTTACTTCAATGAGGGAAAAACAAATTTGACTGTTTTTACCTCACCAGGGCTTATAAATCTATTTTTATAAAGTCCCTGCTTATAGTTACATGGCACCCAGCCCTAGGGGCACATAGGGCACACCTTAGGGGTGACTTATATGTAAAAATAAGGTAGTTTAAGACTTTGGAAGTACCTTTAATTCCAAAGTCGAATTTGCATATAACTTTAATTTAAAAGCAGCCAGCAAGGCAGGCTTGCTTTTAAAATGACACTGGGCACCTCAGCAGTGCACCTAGGTGTGCACCACCTATGCTGTGGTCCCTAAACCTACATGCCCTACCATATACTAGGGACTTATAGGTAGGTTAACTTAGCCAATTATAATTAGCCTAATTTGCATATCCATTTTACACAGAGCACAGGCCCTGGGACTGGTTAGCAGTACCCAGGGCACCATCAAAGTCAGGAAAACACCAGCAAAAAGAGGAAAATGGGGGCAAAAAGTTATGGGGCCTCTGCAATCAGCCCTGTTTTCTCACACCACCTCCAATTGTAGGAATGTTTGGTGCTTTACATGAATGGAAATATGGAAGTACGTGTCTAGTAGATCTAGTGATGCCATGTAATCCCCTGAGTTCACAAGCTGAAGGATTTCTTGTAAGGATAGCATCCCGAAAGGTTGTTTTTTTGATGTACTTGTTTAAGGGCTTCAAGTCTCTCGTCAGTGTTCATTTGCCTGGTTTCTTTTTAATGAGGAAGAAGCTGAAGCAGAAACCTAAGTTGTGTTGAAACAACAGAACCTCCTCTATCCGGAGAAAACACATTTCCTGCTTGAGCATATGATGGTGGGATGTCCTGCTAGGTGGAAAAATGGGAGTCCTTTGAACAAATTTCAGGGAGTGACTGTGCTGGATTACGTCTAACACCCATTTGTCGGAAGAGAGGCTCTTCTAATGACTATAAAAGGGGATTTCTGAATTTGTGGTGAATTGGGATGGAGGTGACCAGTGCCTGAGAAGCCTAATTGGCGTCTGGAGGTGTCCTGTGATTTTCTTCTAGCCTGAAGATGTTGTTGTGATGGTTATCTTGCATATGATGATGCTGCTGTTGTTCTGAATGGCTGGTAAATTGGGAGCGATACCCTTGCTGTGAATATGGCTGCGACTTCTGTTGTTGGTAGGGTACCCTGGACACAAACTACCCTCTCCCTCTGCCTCCTCGAAAGGGCTAGAAGGGTTGTTGCTGCAAAGTACCCAGCAATCATGCAGTCACTGTGTGTAATTTTTTAGACTGCAAGGCATCATCCACATGATTCTCTAAAAGATTTTCACCATCAAATGGCATGTCAAGAATTTTTGCTTGAACTTCTGGCTAGAACAAAGTGACCTTCAGCCAACCTTGGCGTCATAGGACAGCAGCCCCTGCCATCTGCCAGAATGCTGTAGATGAGATATCCATGGCTGCATCAATAATATCCAAGGAAGACTTCTCACCCTCCAGAAGCATCTCCTTTGCTTCCTTCATTTTATCATCTAGTAGGTATTCCAGGAATGCTGGTATATCCAACCACATCTGACGTTCATTTCTCTCTAACATGGCCAGTGCACTGGACACACTTATAGATGTTGCCGCCAGCAGAGAAGCGTTTGCCAATAGTGTCCAATCTTCGTCCTTCCTTATTCAGAGGAGCAGAGCAAGACGTAGAAGGATTTTTAGAACACCATTGGGCTGCCTGCATGATGACCGAATCAGGGTGAGGCTGACTGATAAGACATGGTGGTGAATGGGTCCGGTGACATATTTCTTATCCAACTGAAGCTGGGATCTTCATGAGCTTCTAACCCTTCTGCCATATATACTGTACTATGAGAATGGAGAGCACTGAATGTCAAGTCCTTAAAGTCGTAAAGAAAGCACTCAGTTTGTTTGACTGGGAGAAGTAAGTCAAAGCGTTTGGATGCTCTTTTGAGGAGCTTGTGAAATCCTCCAATATCTGCTGGAGGTGAATCCTTCGGGGTTGGAGAAGGTGAAGCAGACAATGGCGCCATATAATCATCCCATTCTGGGTGATCACCTGGTGACCCAGAAGGAATCTGACCTTCTTCTGGTTGTTGATCTCCATTGCTATCCACAAAAGTATCCCTAAAAGTAATAATAATGATTGTCGGGCATTCTTGCATAGGACTTTTTGGTAGTGGTACTACCTCAGGAGGTTCCAAACAAGCTGGAGTATGTGGAACTGGGACATTCACCTCTGGAAATCTTTTATAATAGTCATTTAACATAATTCACAAATCAGTAACCAATAATGTAGGGACCGTAACAGTGTCCTGCTGACCATAATGTTGTTCTTCATGGGGATCATTGTTAGGGAATGCTATTGAAATATGTCATAACTCCGAACAGGCTGCTGATGTTTGCCACGAAAAGAGAACTCACCTTCTAGGTATCTAGATGTGTCCTGATCCGCTTTACCATCAATGTCCTGGCATTTTACCTTGAGTTGTGTAGGGCTGTAGGCTGTGCCAAAGGGACACTTATCACCTGACTCCTGCATTTCCAAAAGCGCACTGGTAGCAGAGGAGACACCTTGGACAGATCCTGATGACTGGGTGCCCGAATGCCATCATCCGAAAAGAACACAGTACCCTTTATGGCCGTCGACGGGGCGGTTGACGAGGTCATCAACAACATTGTCCTTGTTGGAATCTTCGCCGACGGGAGCATCTGAGTTGGGGCTGAGGATGTTAACGATGAAGATGTTAAAATTTGTGCAGTCGACAACAGTCTCGGCAGAGATGATGTACTAGTCGGCAGTGTCTTCCTCGATGACAAAGATGTCATTGTCGTTGTCCTGGACGTTGGAGTTGTCGACGCCACTGTCGTCACTAGTATGGATGGGGATACATGCGTTGATGCTTTCCCCGTCTTTGATGCAAGTCAACTGGATGATTTTCGAAAACAGATCCATCGACAGTTGGATTTCCTTCATAGAAGGTTCCTTAAAAAGTGTTGCAGGAACTGTTGAAGGCGAAGAAGGAGTTTTTCTGTGGAACTTTGAAGGTTCAGCAGGTTCCTTACTGCCAGATCTCTCAGAACTGGTAATCCTGCTATGGTTTTTTTCTCCCTTTTGAGTATTTATCAGATGGTGATAAACCCTCATTTTTGTGCTTCCTGGTGGAAGAGTGCTCCCATTCCTCAACTTCAGAGTCTGAGTCAGATTGAGCCTCCTTCTGTAGCCAGAGAAGGAGCTTGGCCTCACGGTATTTAAAGGTTTTGGCCACGAGAGTGCAAAAAAGCTTGCACTTCTTAGGTTTAAGTAGAGGGTAAAGGCAATTCAGACATTCTTTAAGTGGGTCCTCAGAAAAAAGTCTTGGCTTCCCACAGGATTTACAAATCCTGTAACAGCCTTTTTTTAGGTCCCTCTGACATAGTGAAAAAATAGGGACATAATCGCGAAGCCTGCACTTCACATGGTGCTTGACGGTCAAGGAATTGGTTGAAGAAATGACAGATAAAAAGTTGAAATAAAAGAATAACTCAGAGAGAAACCTTTATCTACAGTCATGGAACAAACCTCCAGATCCTTCAAAGGCTACTCCATAGACAATCTAATCCTTGAATTCCTCTCTCGCCTTTCCACCTTCCTAGCACCTTTTTGAACTACTTCATAGCATTTCACGAAAAACACTACGCTCTAATTAAAGCACAAATGTGCAAGCCAAAACCTTCGACACTCTAGGACTCCAATGAGCTAGCAAACAAAATCCACTGCACCTGTAGACAGAAAAGAAAATGAAAGAAAATCAGCCACCCACCTCACTCTAATGACATTTATCTGCGTTAACACACAAACACCATTTTGCACCATTCAAAGCTAAGTATCATACCAACACCATCAATGAAGATGCCAACAGAAGGAGAAAATTCTTCAAAGCAGTCAAGCACTGCATAAGGCCCCTGCCTGACACCTCCATCCCACACTCCACAGACAAGTGCAGTCATCAACCATTTTTTTTCAATGGACAAAAATAAAGAAGATCCAACACCACGTAGATAACAAACCTTCTTCTACTTTCACACCCATTCCTCTCCGATGCATCCCACAATAGCCATCATTCATATCCATTGTTGCCACACAACAAGCTCTTTGACATCCACAACTTCCTCAAAGTCTTGTCATATGAAGATGATGTCTTACTCTAATTTTTCATTGAAGTTCTCGCTAGAGAAGCTTTCTTCTGCCTACCAACTGCTGTTGATGCCTCCCTCACTCAAGGCATTTTTCCCGAAAAAATAATTCATAGTGTAGAACTTTTTCTGTGAAATAGAAGCTTTAAAACCACTGGCCCATGCTCAGTATTTAAAAACTAGTGTAAAACGCTAACAAGAATAACTCTTTCATAAACCTTTATTTATATGAAAAATGACCAATAATAAAAGCAACATAACAACACAAGCTGTGACACTAAGAGGCTAGAATCCCGGCACTGCTCTTTGAAAGAATCCTGTTACGCAGTATCCCATCAGATCCAGTCTGTGACAACTGCTCCACATTTTATTGTATGGAGACAAAGGATACTGCTCAGAATGATATTCCTCATTATTTGTATCTGGGAGGAGCAAAGTTTTCTTATGCTTTTAATGGAGATTTCAGTGACAGAGAATTAGAATTACATGTGACTATTCCTTCTAATTTAGCATATCTTCATTTGTAGTCATCACCATTGAGGCCAGCCAATGCCTTGAAAGGACAGATAGGAAAACAAAAGAAAACAGTGCCCTGTGTCTGTAGGTAGAAATGTGCAGGTGGCAGCTTTGGGAATTCCTGCAATGGGGACGTTCTTTAATAAAGCAGTCATAACACATTTTCCTTAAATAGAGTGAATGTTTGGCCTACCAGCTAAAGTCTTGTTAGACTTTTACAAACATAATAATGCAACTTTCAACAAGAAAAAAATTATTTAGATGTGGCTAAACCTGTCTGAAAGGAGCAACCAGATCCTTAGACGTTCTGAACTTTTGTTTTACCCTTGTAGAATTTCAGTAATATCATAAAGTCTAAAGTTGGGAGAGAGCATTGTACAATGGCAACAGAAGTCTGAGATTTACTTTGGAAAAAATAGGACCGCCCTCATTACTAATTTATTCTTTTGGAAAAAGGGAACAACAGGCCTGCATCCCACTAACCATGTAAGCTGATGTTCTAGGTCCATGGAAAGAATTTGTTACTTAGCAGTAACTCCGGTTCTCCAGTACTGGCATATTTCATAGATTCACATGCTTGAATTATTTCCCGTCGTTGAAGTGGGAGTCTCACGGTATCATAGTGTGCGTAGGCTCTCATTATCCTAATGAGACTACTGGATTTTGAGCGGCAAGATAGTTCGCGGTGTGGGGGACTGTCTGACCCACGGTGAGGGACCCTTGTCACTCTAAATCTGGGTTTTTGCTCCGGCTAACTAGCAGTGCCTCATCTCTCCCAAACGGAAGAGACAATTGGGCAGCCGAGCGCATGACATCTTAGTACTTCCCAGGGAAGTCGTGGTCACTCAGGTCACAACCGGTTCTCTCATACACAGTACGGTCTCACACAGAAATGACAAAGGCAATTTAAGTTTTAAAGATTGGTTCAATAAAACAACTGCATTTTAGATATCAAAGCGTGAGCTGCAATAACCAGAACTACACAACACAGTAGGATTAAAATAGTAACGATGAGAGTGAAGCACAAAAATAAGGCTATCATAGTGCAATTAGATTATGTTCTCTCTAAGTTATATTCTGAGCACAGCATGTGAAGCTCTAAGCCTGCCTTTCAGGTTCCCCCGGGAGGACATCAACCCACATACCTGAGCAAAGGCCTGTAATCTGCATCTGCAACGGGCAGTCAGCATCTAGTTGTAGGTTCCTGGTCGGAATCTCCCTCTGACGTGCACTAGGACTAGAAAGTGTTTTTATAACTAACACGCAGATGTTCTAAGAAAATTTCCCTACCTAAGGATGTGTATTTTCTACAAATACTAGAGACTAAACCTCTACCACGTTTACCGGCAATGTACCAGACTGTAGCCTTGACTGAAGCACAGGGCGATCAAGTATGCATTGTTTGAGAACACAGTGCTGAACTAAGCTAAACAGTGCGATAGAAGGAAAGCAAAACAAGACCGTAAAACTGGTTATTGTAAAATAACAGTGCAAGGCTGAATAAAATGTATCTAGGGCAAAGTGCACAGTGGCCTAGTATGTTAAACTAACGTGCAGGAAGCTATATTAAAAATGGCTACACTACACCCTCCCCTTGTCGGTAGAAAGTTGTTTAAGCCAAAGCTAAAATGCCCTAAGCTAAAAGATAAGTAAAACCCTATTCAATTTCAACAAGTTAAGAGGACATACAAGCATAATAATTTGCAATTTAAAAATTAGCATGCGGCCAAACGCCGAATTCAAAGGATAATGTCAATTTAGAATAAGTCCAAATCAAGCATCGGTCATGGAAAGCAGGAGATTCTCCACCTCGGCAGATGACAAAACCGGGAAAAAAACAACAGCAACAGCAAAATGCCGGCTAATAAAGCCAAAGTTATCGGAAATCCCCCAAAAATGCTTCCGAAAATTGAATGAATAGCCGAAGGTATTAAACCGAATATGGAAGAAAAGGTGTGAACAAAACCAATAGCAACAGCTTTGAAAAAATGTGCTAATCCAGCCGTGCTGGACGCATTAAATATACGTCCCACAAGCTCACCAAAGTGTCTCAGAAAGTTCGTATTTAACAGGGACTGTATTTCCGCCAATGACCTTGCCACCTGAAGTGCGTAGGTCTCGCATGCAGATGTAAAGGCCACATGCTTCTGAAACAATAAAGCCTTCAGTCTGCTTAACTTGTCAAAATTCACCTTCGAAATAGCAATGTGAGGCCAAATATCTGCTACCTCCCTAATTTTAGTGGGGGGAAACAACACGTTCCCGCAGCAAGTAACGACCTTAGTGACCGAAACAACGTAAACTATTCCGGCCTGCATACCACAACAGTCTTCACTATTCAGGAGGACGTAGCTGCCGTTTGAAAGCACCTGGTACATGCGTTTAATCAAGGGGACTGGAACTCCCTTCAGATAGCAAGCCAAGTTCGCAACCGAGGCATTACACGCCCCATGCAAGGACATCTGCTTACAAATCATCGAATGGCTGACTGAAGTTTCACATTCACTGCAGCTAAGAAAGACCTCTTTCATGCCATTGAGGCATTTGTACGAGAAGGGAAGCTCCCACACCTCATGGATGTAACTATCTCCCAACTTTTCATATCTGCCTACCGGAACATGTTTCAAACAAGAAGTGAATTGTAATATAGAAATAGGCAGATTAATAACTCCGTGTATCAACCACTCTGCTGAGCGAATCTCGGCCACGGCAATCTTTCTAACTTTTCAATGTTGAGCATGGCATAAGTCGCCTCCTTCTTAGCCATTAGCTGTTGTTGTCGCGTTAAATTAAATGAAAAAAATATTTCCCTGGCACTGATGTGCTGCCACGGAACGCGACCCGCCTTCAATGTCTGAAGTGTCCAACCCAACTGCATAATGGACCTGGTCTGACTCTGTCCATGATAAAAAGAAGACATATCAGATCGTATAATGTCTATAGGAGAAGAAACAATGTTGTTAATTGTATATATCCGGTCGGACAAGGTGTGAATTCCATTATCCACAACAGCTAATGCTTTTTTCAGATTTTCCTGATCTATCTGCCTTAACCGGGCTGCAGCCTCTTGTTGGGAAAGTTTCCATATTTCATTGTATACTTCATACAAGAAACGCTTCCTAGGTGGTATCTTCGGGCCTGACAAAAAATCTTGTAAGTCAGTGTTATTAGACAGGAGAGTGAGATGTGTCTTAACTGCATCTAGCGAGGATGATTTTAGCCATTGCTGGCACAATTTTCCCACACTATGGGGGTCATTACGACCTCGGCGAGGGACCGCCGTGCGGAAGACCGCCTGTGCAGGCGGTTTGCCGCTCGGTGTATTATAACTGTTGGCTGCTGTCCGTCGTTATTCCGACGGAGAGCCGCCAACAGCCATACTTGCAGGCGGCGGGGAAGTGGAGGTTGCTCCACCTCCACCGCCACGCCAACAGAACACCGCCCAGAGAATCACGTCCTGTGATTCGCTGTGGCGGTGTTCTGTTGGCGTGGCGGTGTCGGCGGAGCTGCCACCATGGCTCCCGTCCCCTCCCGGAGGATCGACGGACCAGGTAAGTCAATCGTCCGTTAGGGGAGTGGGGTGGGGAGGTGTTGTGTGTTGTGTTCGTGCATGGGGGTGTGCGTGTGTGTATGTAGGGGGTGTCTGTGAGTGCATGTATGCTTGCGGGGGTGTTGTGTGTATGGGAATGAGTGCGTGTATGTCTGTGGGTATGTCTGTATGGATGTGTGCGTGTATGGTTGAATGTGGGTGTGCGTGTATGACTGTGTGTGTGGATGTAGGCATGTATGCCGGTGTGTGTGCGTGTTGGTGGTGCCTGCATGCGTGTCGGGTGTGTGTGAGTAATGTTATGTTGGGGGTCGGGGTGGGGAGGGGGGCCCTGCCACCTTTGGGGGGAGGCAGGGGTAGTGGGGGGTGTAGGGGAGGGAGTCGGGGTGGGGGAGACCCCTATCAGTGCCAGGGAAGGAATTCCCTGGCACTGATAGTGCTTACCGCCATGGATTTCATGGCGGTTCAAACCGCAGGAAATCCACGGCGGTAAGCTGGGTCCAAATACTGCCGGCGGTATACTGACGGCCCTGGGGCTGGAGACCCAGGTTTCCAGCCCAGCGGTCGTTTCCGCCCTGGCGGGCGGGACGGAGAACCGGCGGATGACCATGGCGGTAACCGACATGGTCATAATTCATCTAGGTAAGACCGCCAGTCTGTTGGCGGTCTTACCGCCGGTTCTCCGCCATCCGCCAGGGTTGTAATGACACCCTATATGTTGTAATTATTTCAGCATGTTCTGGTGAATTATAGCGAGGGTCTGACCTACTCGTTCGGAAACCCCCGAGGAGGTGACAAAACGTTGATGACACCCGTTGGTATCTATTGGCCACAATAACCACCCGCCTGGACGTGTCAGTGAAGTGTTAAATGTACCATTCTGGACCCATTCATTAAACTCACTAAAAGTTGCATTTGTGTACTTTTGCCAGTTATTAAATTTTGCAGGGGCTGGTATACTGGGCATTTTCAAGTCTCTGATTGTAGCTAAGCATAAGCAACTGGTCTGTTGCACTGTTTCATTTAAAAAAATAATTTGAACGGGAATGAGACATGCTCTAAACAATGTTTCTCTACCCCTTGTTTGCCAATTTTTTGTTCCCCAAACACTTTTCAAATCAACATTTTTTGACCAATATTCATAACCTTCAATTGATAACCGGGAAACAAAGGAGTCCGAATATATAAATTTCGAGTTGGTCAACAACATTTGTTTAAATTTATCAAAATAAGTTTTTGAACTCCCTTGCGGGGGAGTTGGGCAATGTTCCCATTACGTATAGTCAAATATCGTTTTTGGACTGCCCGCTTTATGTATGAAGTGGTGCCCATAATAATTATAGCAAAACATGTCACCATAATTGTCTTTAAACTGGTAAACATCCTCATTTTCATAGACAGTATAATATTGCAATTCTGTCATCATTGAGTCAACTGTTTTCACATCCCAATCATCAGATACAATGCCTGGTATCACTATATCATTCATTCATAGATAACTTTAGCACATACGGTATTTGAATTATTTCAGTGGGACCGTATATATCAAACATTACTTTATCCTACACAATCCCATCTGGAATTGGCACTGCAGAAATGTTCACAAAGGACAAGTCTCTTCGAACCTTATGTGATGAAAAATGTGGTTTCAACACCTCTTCCACCTGTTCAACCGCAGATCTCTCGGGAAGAAAATGACCATGTATCAACAGAAAAAAGGTAATGACAAACCCAATCCAAAGAAAAAATGCTAGCATAGTCAATAAAAGCCACAGATAGTTCCATGGAAAAACAAAATATGTATCTTTAAGCCAACGTATCAGCTTACGTGGACCTGACAGGTCAGCAGTCGAAGAGGCAAACGAGTCCGATAGACCATCGTTGTTGTTGGCAAAGTAACCAGAGGCAGTTCGTGCAAAAGGCGTTGCCGTAGTCAATGGAGGAGTTGGTGTTTCCCGCAGTGGTACACTGTAAACAGCACCTTCCGTCATGTTTGTGGTCATGGTGACTTGATCAAATGTTTCTAAGTTGGTCGTTGTTAGTGGAACTAATGTGAGATCATCATCCACCCTCCCCAAGCTCGGAGAGTCAACAGTGTTGGTATAGACAACTTGAAGCGGAACTTCTTCTCCAGTAGTGAGAGGGATTCGGGAACTACTGGACGTTCCTCTTGGTCGGCTGTGTAGAATCGGCCACATGTTGTAACTTGACATTGACAAGAGAAACAAAGCGATTTTCTTTGGCACCTGGCAACGGGGGTAGAATAACAGTTCTGGTTCCGTGTATCCCCAACACAGGGACTGGTGCACGATAAGAAGGGCCAAATTATTTTTTCACTGCGACCTTTTCATGCACAAGATCCCCAACCCTGGGAATCCAGCCGGTAGGTGTTACTGGCACATCCTTAATTCCTGTGGAGGCAGCACTTTTAGAAGAGTTATCTTCACGGAACTGCTGTAATTCCTGTAAAACAGTGACACGATTATTTATGCCAAAAGGTGTTTCCGCCGCCTCCACACCAGGACCATCAAGATCTGGAGCAAACATTCATGTTCCGAACAGGCACTCATATGGAGTATGACCCCCCAGGGACCTTCTAGGCAGGTTATTTAGTGCTCTCTGAACTCCATACAGGTGGGTTAGCCAACTACGACCCGTACCTAAGACTCTGGCTGTTAAGGATTGCTTTAAATAGCGGTTTAATCGCTCCACAACAGAATTTCCATCGGGATGAAATGGAGACGAGTACTGGAGCTGGACCCCCAATGAAGCCATGGTGTCCCTGAATGCCCTTGAGGCAAAAGCAGGGCCCCGGTCTGAATGGAATGCCGCAACTGCATATGTACCGACAAAGACTCGCAAATCTTCAGTCCGAGCGTCAGCCGAGCGTTGTGGCTACACCCACACAAATCTGGAGCAAGAATCAACAGTGACTCGTATATATTTGTATGCGCTATCCGGTGTTAGTGGACCGCAATGATCCAGGTACACACATTGTAATGGTCTGTTTGATATCAAGAGGGGTGTCTGCAGCGGGCGCTTAGCTGTTGAAACTTTAATTTGTTGACAGATGTCACAACAAAGGACATACTGCTTGGTCTCCTTATAGAGACCAGGCCACCAATAACGGGCCTGCAATAGCGAAATTGTAGCTGTTATGCCAGCATATGCAGATGCCACTCCCTCATGCGCTGCTTTAATCAATTGTGGTCTTACATCTTTGTTGGGGATGTCTCGTACGCCTACGTTTGGAATTTTAACTTCAGCGTCCAGCATACTTCCCATAAAGTATTGGTATTTATTAGGAAATCCTTTAGGATAGGGCGTGCCGTCAATCGTAGCTTTTATGGCAGCCATAATGTCTGTGTCTGGTTTGGAACTCGAACAAGTCACTGCAGCTACAGTGGCAACTGCCACTGCCGACTTTGCGGCTTCATCAGCCAAAGTATTTCCAGCAACGTGTATTCCAACGCGCTGGTGCCCAAGTGTATGCACAACATGGACTTTGGGTAGCGTCTCTTTCAGGTCTGCTACCTTCCCCCACAGTAGTCTGTGTTTTATGGTGTTGCCTTTCGAATCTCTGAACCCATTCAAGCGCCAGTAATGCAGGTATTCATTAAAAGACTGGACGCAATAATACGAATCACAAACAATCAGTGTGAACTGTGTCGGATCTGTATGTTCTAGTGCCATTAGTAGAGCTTTTAGCTCAGCCAATTGTGCTGTACAATCCCCTAAGGTCTGTGTATAGGTATGTTGGGAGCAGAATTTCTCCCCCTCCATATAGCCGCTCACAACCGCACATGCAGCAGAATATTGATGTTTTGTTCCAATCGCTGGTTGCGCAGAGCCATCGGTATACATGACTACTTGATATTGATCAATAGGCAACGTGTCAGCGGGAACTGGATATTCAACTTCATATTGTAGAAATTCCTGAGTTTGTAACTTTGGGTAAAAAATGTAGTCTACATCAGTGGCTGTTAAAGACGTAGCCCATTGTATCCATTGTGGGTGAAGTGCTTTTGCGTTCGGGACGCTAGCTTTTGTAACAGCCTCAAGGGCCGGAATAGGAGAAACGACAATAATGCATTTTCCCTGGGCAAGAGGACGCTCTTTAATAACAGCCATCTGTACAGCAGTGAGGATTTTCTCTGTGGGTGCAAATCGTTGTTCAGCAGCGGAATACAAGTGTGACTTGTATGCTATTGGGACATTCTCACCTTCATTAAAAGTGACATAAGTAAACCCAATGGCCCCAGCTATTACCCTGATGACCAAATATGTCTTATTGTCCCGTGTGTGTAGATGTTTCGCTGCTAGCATATCTGCTTGTAACTCTCGAAGAGTATGTGTATGGTCAATTGTCCAGAATTTGCTTGAAAAATCAGGATGTATTAATTCATATAAAGGTTTTATGCGTGTAGCATAATCCGGAATGTATGTTCTGCCAAAATTTAGAAAGCCCAACAATGATTGGAGTTTGTTAATCATATTTGGTGGATGCAATTGTGCACACTTTTCTAAGAATTGTGGCGCTAGACTCTTCCCTTCATTCGACAGCTCATATCCCAGGAACAGGACGCTGAAGAAGGTAATTTTTGATTTTTTAAAGTTACATTTGTAGCCGAGTTCGGCAAACCCTACAACAATGCGGGCTACCCGTCTTAAATGCTGTAGTAGCTCGTCATCCGTAAGATATATATCATCCACATATGACAACGCTTCAGGGTCCAACTCGTGTAAAATAGCAGTCACACGAGCTGCAAACAGTCCTGGGCTGTTCTTATACCCCTGAGGCAAACAACAGAATTTTTTCTGGGAGCCTAGCGCGCTAAAGCTTGTTAAATCTCTGCTTTCAGGTGCTATATTCTGGCAGAAGAATCCATTCGAGATATCCAAAGTCGTTTTATATTTTTTCCTCACAATGTTGCTCATTAATGCAGTGCTATGCGAGTTTTGTATAGCATATGTACGTGTATGTCCGTTCAAATGTCTGTAGTCTAAGACTATTCTGTAGGAATGGTCCGGTTTAGCTACAGGAAATAAGGGATTATTCATCGGTGAGACACAGGGTTCAATCACCCCCTGGTATTCTAATTGCGTTAGTATTTCTCTCACCGGTGCCCTTGCTTCATGTTTAATGGGATATTGCGGTTGTGGCTGAGGTTCACCTTTAATGGGAATTACATGGTATGGAGAATCCCTGTCCCACCCTCAGTGATTTCTATATAACGCAGGTGCCTGTGCGAGAGCCCATTCTAGAGAATAGGACTCAGCAAGTTTCTCTGGAACAAGGGGCGAGAAGGAAGGTTTAATAACCTCCTCCCCAGCTGGGCAAGTGCGGACAAAATCAGGCGGCCAATCTTGTTCGGCCAGCAAAATGTCATATATTTTACCTATACAGTCCCAAAAGATTGCGTGTTGGTGCGTTCAATGTCTCCTTCCAATTGTAGAGTTACTCTATACATCCTATCAGGTTCGGAGACACGTATATCTGCTGTTTCCACCTGTATGAAGTCATCAGTTGCTTTCACCTCCAGATGCTCTAGAAGATTCCGGCGAACTATTGTGAACTCTGCTGCGCTGTCTAGCAGTGCTAGAGCCCAGTTCTTGTTCTTCAAGAGAACCCTCTTCCTGAGTGGCATGTCTAACTGAGACTGCTGCCACTTTTTTCTTTTTAAACTGTTGTTTTTTGTTGTACCGGTTTCTCTTCCTTCTTGACGGAAACCTCTGAAGAGCGTTGTGATTCCTGTCTCGGTTTCACGTACTCTGTTCTCCGCTCTGATCGCCCAACTCTCTCATTTCTCTTTTCCGATGAGTCCTGAAAGGAACGAGATTGGCGTGTATCAGTATATTGATATCTATCAGGCGTTTTTATATTCTCTCTATTTCTGAGATTATACCTATTCTGCGGGGTCTCCCTACGTGGAGATTCTCGCCTTTCTTTTTTCAGTGTTTGTTGTTTTTTCTCTCAGCGCTTCTTATTACCCTCAGGTTGTTGTTTAGTATTGTCCTTATTAATTTTTCTCTGAAATTGGGGATTTTGTGGTCTAGCCTCCAGGCTATCTCGACCGATACTGGAATATGTTTCCGCTATTATTTTAGGCACTTCCCGCTCCTGATCTTGTTGCGGAACGTCACGAAGACGCATGAGTACTGCAAGTGCAACTGCTTCCCCTTTAAGATTTCTTAGGATTATTGAAGAAACCGTAGCAAAATTGCCCATCAGTTGCATTCCTAAATCTGAGGCCGGGGCAGCCCCGTATTCGTCTTGTATTTGTTTCAGCACTTCCGATAGGTTTGCTAGTGTCGGTGTACCGTGTGCCGTTGTATAGAGCGCGGCAAATATCATGCCCCATGTATTACAATGTTCCACTGTGGGAACCATCCCAAAGGGTAAACACATAGTTAATATTCTATGTTTGTCCTGAGGTCCCGTATGGGAAAATACCGCCTCCAACGTATTAATTTTTTGTGCCAGCCAAAACGGAGTCTCCTCTCGTTTCGCAGGGACTTTACCCATAATAGAGTGTACAGTCACCGGATTTATACCTGGTGTTACTGCATGTGGTTGTGCTGGAGCAGCACGCGCTGGGTTTGTATTCAGTGTCTGCATCACAAATTGTACTAAACGTCTATATATTGCTGTTAATTCAGTATATAAGCGGCTAACCTCAGCTACCGCCATGTTCGCAACCGAAGGATGAGGTGTATATGTGACCAATAAAGGCCAGGTAGGACCTTCATTACTTAGTGGACCTAACCTTACTGGTAATATGGTATGGGGTAGGGCGCCATCAAGCCAATTATTATGTTCTTCATAAGATAGAGGTATCTCTAAGTATGCGTTCGCCCTGTACTGCCCGGGCGCGTTCGCAACTGTATATGTGTGGAATGTATTTGTGTTCCCATCAACTGCTGGAAATGTGACCCAAGAATAGAACAGCTCTGTTCTATAAGCTGCGTGAGCGTCCACCACAACTGTGACTGGACCTCCCTGTGCTGTAAGTCCATGTGCTAATAAATGTGTCGTAAGTAGTTGTCTCATTTCAAGAGCTATTTGTACAGCCTGGGGATTTGCCATTGTAAAAGCACTACAGGTTCAGAGGAGGCACACCAAGGCAGGGTCCTTTTTTTCCTTTTAAGGTTCAAGCATGAACAACCACCCGCTGTAAATAGGGTTACCTATACGGCGGTGGTGGAAATCCTCAGTACCACGGACGTCTCCGTATACGGAACTGAGGGGTCATTATATGAGACCGAGACATACCGGTGGACCCGAAAATTAGAGCCTGACCAAATGTTGGAGGCGCCATGTCGCGTAGTCTCTCATTATCCTAATGAGACTACTGGATTTTGAGCGGCAAGATCGTTCGCGGTGTGGGGACTAAGTCTGACCCACAGTGAAGGACCCATGTCACTCTAAATCCAGGTTTTTGCTCCGGCTAACTAGCAGTGCCTCATCTCTCCCAAAGGGAGGAGACAATTGGGCAGCCGAGCGCATGACATCTTAGTACTTCCCAGGGAAGTCATGGTCACTCAGGTCACAACCGGTTCTCTCATACACAGTACGGTCTCACATAGAAATGACAAAGGCAGTTTAAGTTTTAAAGATTGGTTTAATAAAACGACTGCATTTTAGATAGCAAAGCGTGAGCTGCAATTCCCAGAACTACACAACACAGTAGGATTAAAATAGTAACGATGAGAGTGAAGCACAAGAATAAGGCTATCATAGTGCAACTAGATAATGTTCTCTCTAAGTTTTATTCTGAGCACAGCAGGTGAAGCTCTAAGCCTGCCTTTCAGGTTCCCCTCCCATCAACCCTCATACCTGAGCAAAGGCCTGTAATCTGCATCAGCATCTGCAACGGGGCAGTCAGCATCTAGTTGTAGGTTCCTGGTCGGAATCTCCCTCTGACGTGTACTAGGACTAAAAGTGTTTTTATAACTAACAATGTCCCTACGTAAGGATGTGAAGGTTCTACGAATACTAGAGATTAAACTTCTGCCACGTTTACCGGCAATGTACCAGACTGTAGCCTTGACTGAAGCACAGGGCGATCAAGAATGCATTGTTTGAGAACACAGTGCTGAACTAAGCTAAACAGTGCGATAGAGGGAAATTAAAACAAGACCATAAAACTGGTTATTGTAAAATAACAGTGCAAGGCTGATTAAAATGTATCTAGGGCAAAGTGCACAGTGGCCTAGTATGTTAAACTAACGTGCATGAAGCTATATTAAAAATGGCTACACTACAATAGCATGCAGTTTATATCAGTATAATAGGATGTAAAGGGAATGTAAAGTTCAGCCTAGTAGCCTATCAATGTCCTTTTCTAAAAAGGACCAAAGCTGCCCAATCACAAGACCACAGCACCTTTGGAACACTCCCAGCAAAGGCATCTTCCCTCAGATTTTCCAAGAACTAGTGAGATAACCCTCACTGGCCAAGAAGGAGAGCCTGTCAGGGAAGGAGGGTGGGTTGCATGTGAATCTATGAAAGATACCAATACTGGAGAATGGGAGTTACGTAATGTAACTGATTCTTTCTCTAATATTGGGGTATTTTTCATTGATTCACCTGCTTGAATAGGAATAGTTAGCAGTGCAGTATATATCAGTGAAATACACATGTACATTATAGCGGATAGAGGGGACAACATTATAGATTCTGGCCCTCATTATGATATGGGCTGTAAATACCGAATACCGCCGTGGAGACTGCTGCCAACATACCGCAGCGGAGGTGAGCATCCGTCCGCCAGATTATGACACATATACACAAAGCCGACAGAAACCAGCCACAACCAGAAATCCGCCAGACCCAGTGAACGTGATAAACTGTTGGAACTAGCACCCATACCGTTACGCCACCAAAACAACGCCCTCCAAATAATGATCCACGAGTCACCACAGCGGACATTCAACAGCGGTAAACCATTGGCAGTGCACAACACGCAGCAAAAATGGCCACCCAAAACCAAAACAAGACAACATTGGCCAGAAAGAAATAACCCACACCTGACACAAATACACACACCCCAAACACTCACCAACAGCACTACAGAACACACACTCACAAACCTTTGCAAACACGAGAAGAATGCTACACCTTGCCACGCCAATCCCAGAGACAACTGCACACACATACCACAACTACCCATTCATCCGTTACACAGCAGACACCCCACCACATCACACATCACCCTCTGCACAACGCACAACACCCATGTCCCTACAAAGGCACCCCCGTTTCACTGATGAACAGTTGCGGGTCATGGTGGAGGAAATAGTCAGGGTAGAGCCACAGCTGTTTGGAGCACAGGTACAGCAGATCTCCATTGCTAGGAAGATGGAGCTATGGCGGAGAATCATGGACAGGGTGAACTCCATGGGACAACATCCACACACAAGGGACAACATAAGGAAGAGGTCGAACGACCTACGGGGGAAGGTTCCATTGCAGCAAGGCAACAGCTCGCCATCAGGAGGACTGGCGGTAGACCCCCACCTCGTCCCCACAGCTGACAGCATGGGAGGAGCAAATCTTGGCAATACTGCATCCTGAGGGACTCACTGGAGTAGCCGGGGGACTCGACACTGGTGAGTCACCATTTACAACCTATCAACCCCCCCATACCAGCATGCCATCTCACCCTGACTCCCTTCACCCCACTGCATCTCACACAGTGTACCATCCCAATTACCACACCTAAATGGCAATCCCTGCATGCCATACCCACTGCAAGCACATCCCTTCCAGCTCTGCATGCACACCGACCACCAATGCATGGAAAGCATGTCAAACTACCAATCCCACAATCCATCACCACACACTACCAAAGGTGGGAGGACAATACAATTATCATTGGGAAAGCTAAGAATGCGGAATATGTCACAGACAAGTACCCTAATACATCACTTACATCCCCACAGGTGCCCCAGCCAATGTCAGCGGCGAGGAGGTGCCACGGCTACACAGTCCCCACAAGAAGATGCCCTCAGTGATGAAAGCAACTCTGGATGTCCCGACCTGGATGAACTCCCTGGCCTACCAGGGACCACTGGTCAATCTGCTACCCCATCCCACAGCCAGTCCACTACACAGTGGAAGCCCAGGAAGCACTTGCAGATGTCCTGGGGGCATACCAACATTCCCAGGATAGCATGGGTCAGGTGCTCAACATCATGCAGGAAAACCAGCATCTGCAGGGGGAACACCGCCAGGAGGTCATGCAACAATTGCAGACCTTGAATACCACCATGGCCTCCATCGCAGGGTTGCTGTGTGTCATGGCCAACATCATGAGGGAGTACACAGCACACCAGTGGGCCCCTACCACTAGCCAGTGTACGTCCATGAGCATCATTGTACCAATTCTCACTCCTGTTCTTGGATTCCTAAGAGGGGTCAAGAGCAAGGACAGGTTTGGGTAGCCGGAATCAAATGGAAGAAGTGAGGGACACACATCAGCCATGCACAATGGCATGGGGTATGACTCCTGTATGGGTGGGGACTCAGACTCATCTATAAGCCACATTCTTTGCCTCTGCAGTCGTGCCATCAGCTGTGAGATGCTACTATTCCTCAGGACAAAGGCATCATGCACTGACCCAGGATACATGGCAGTAACGTGGTAGATGAACTGGTTAGCAAGGCACACATCTGGATATTGAGTGAGTGGAAACTCTTCCTATTCCTCTACACCTGTTCATTGGCCCTTGGGGGGGTTGGAGGGGGAACTAAGGCAATATGGGTGCCATCAATGGCCCCAATAACATGGCAGATCATCAACCTGGGTGAATGCGATGTAGCTGCACATGTGTTTGAGCAAGGCAGCCAAGTCCACTGTCACCTGGAAAGAGTCTATTGCCAGGAAATGGAGCACTGATAGTATCTGCACAAGAGGGGTTATTACTGTGGTGAAACGGATTGCAGGTAGCAGATCAGGCTCCAATTGTGCACACTGCTGTGATTGTGGCCCTGTCCAGACGATAGGGGAGTATGATGTGCCTGTCCTCCAGTGTAGCCAAGTCCACAAGGGGTCTGTACACGGGTGCTTGCCTCCTCCTCCTATTCCTCGGCAGTGTTTGGTACCTAAGTGACCCAAAAGTAAGAAAGGAGTGACAACTGGACCTATGGACACACTACATCAGAGTACACAGAGCATGTATATATGTTGGACACTAGCATTGTATAGGTATGTACATTCGACACCAATGACGCACTTTTAAATCAACACGAGTACTAGCAGTAGGAAATGGCACCGCCTGTCCTGTATGAAGGGACATGTGGAAGTTACCTCACTTCGCCGGTGCTATGCGTCATGGCCGAAGGCGGTCTGCACCGCCGTGCAGTTCCTCATTGGCTAACATGGGGCTCTATGGAGTACAGGAACCAATGATGATCAACGCCGGCGGTGACGGTGATCACTGCCAAGGACGTGACTGCCATTTTCTTCCTGCTACTTTCCTGACTTTTCACTGGACTACATCTCCACTCCATGTGCTGCTGTGACCTGTGTCTGGTATCTGCCATGGCCTGTGCTACCGGGGAAAGGGCACTAGCCTTCATGTTGGAGGAGTTGGAGAGGCTCATAGATGGCGTCCTATCCCTGTATGGGCAGTTGTATGGGCCTCCAGACTAACAGGTGAGTACGTCATGGTTACGTTGCAGGCGATACGGCTGCATGTGGATGTATGTGTGTCTTGGCAGTGTGTCATGTGGATGGGGGGTATGGCTGCAGGCAATGTGAATGAAGAGGTATGGGTCATGTGTGTGCTTGTTGAGTGGCAGATGCTGTATGTAGGCCATATGTGTGACAGGCTGAACGTTAAGGATTCATGGTGTCCCTCTGTCTGTGTTTCCTCTGCAGGTCTGCGCCCAGCAGAAGAAGGGGTCGTGGCGTGCCATCGCGAAGGATGTGCGGAGCCATAGCTGGCGGGTCCATAGCTGGCGGAGCATCCACTGCAGGAAACGGTGGGAGGACCTGAGACGCTGGGCCCGGATGACCGCGTAGGCCCAGCTGGGGACGGCCTCCCAACGAGGGAGGGGTAGCCGTCGCAGCCTGACCCCCCTAATGGCCCGCATACTGGCGGTGGCCTACCCAGAGCTGGATGGACGCTTGAGGGCAGCACAACAGCCACAAGGGGATGAGTACAGCGTGTGTGACAGTCATAATTTGTTGCGTGGCATGGGATTTGGGTGCAGGGTTCTAGTCAGTGAATGCCCCAATATGGCAATTTAGACATTGCTGCATGGTCCAGATTAGGTATGTTTGGTGGTATGTTTATTTTCAATTGCTAGATAGCTGGCTTTCAATGGCAGAAAGGGCTTAGTTGGTTCCAGTAGGTGTGCAGTTGGCAGTGTTTGGCTTCTACCTGCTGTAGTACCTAGCCAATGGTATGCCAGTGTGGTCCATACTGCCCATTCTTAGTGCCAGTGAGTGATTGTAATGTGTATGCCATCTGTGCTGTTGGTGCTGTCATTGACCCCGTGCTCCCTTTCCCTCTCAACTTCCCCTCTCCTTTTGTCATCCTGTCCATGTGCGCATTAGCATCATCTGGCGAAGGAGCAGGGGCACCGGCGAGCGAGGGAGCTGCAACCCACGGGACCCAGGAGACAGAGTCCGCCAAGGGGACCAGTGGGACGGAGGGTGAGGGGACCACCACGGGGGGACAGGAGCAGATACTACAGACTGATTCCTCCTCTGATGGGAGCTCCCTGGTGGTGGTGGACCCCTCTGGGACCACCCCAGCTACATCATCTTCCGCCTCCCCCATACCAGCACCGCCCTCCCTGTAGCCCCCCACCCAGTTGCCCGTGCCCGCTCACCCAGGAGGGTGGGTGTCTCCTTCGCCCGAGGCATCTCAGGCCCTGCTCCAGTCAGCCCCGTTGCCCTCAGTAAGGAGGCTATTGACCTCCTGAGATCCATCTCTGTAGGGCAGTTAACCATAGTGAATGCTATCCAGGACCTGGCATCCCAGATGCAGCATTGCAGTGTCTCCCTGGAGGGCATTCATGGTGGAATGGCGGCCCTACAGAGATCGTTTCAGGCTGTGGCCTCTTCAATGACAGCAGTCAGTGTCCATTTTGTATCCATCCCCCCTCCAACTACCTCTTCCCAGACCCTGTCTCCTCTCTCCCAACCCATCGCAAGCACCTAAAACAACAGACAAGACACACACAGACAAACACAGGCACCACACTTCAGTCTACAAGCACACACACAGCCAACACACAGATGTACACACATCAGCCACTGCCTCCACTGTCTCCTCCTCCCTCAGTCACGTCAACACTCACACCTGCATGCATAGCATCAACAGATCCTGCTACCTGCACAGCCTTGCCCACAGTCACCACAACAGCAGACCCGCAGATATGCACCCCACACACCACATGCGCAGTCACCACCACCACCTCATGCAGCACACCCACCTCATTTGCAGACAACACCACAACATCCATCCACACGTTCTGTTTGAACTCCCCTACCCTGTCTGCCTCCCTCCAGACACACAAACGCTCCCACTCAGACCCCCAACAGCCATCCACCTCACACACACACACACACACACTGTCCATACACCTGCACCAAAGTCCAGCACACCTCCTCCTACAACCACTCCCTCAACCTCCACTCCCATACCTCCTCCCACACCTCGCACCATTGGCCCTAAGAAGCTTTTCCATTCCCACCACTCACCCCCTGTCCTGCCCATAAGAGGAAAGTCCCAACCCTGCACAGCCCAGTACCTCCAGCACCAAGTCGAGCCCTCCACCCCCAGCCCCAAGCCCACTCCTCCGCCCCCTAAACCGAAGGGTAAAGACCCACCCCCTCCAAAACCCAAGCCCAAGGACCCCCCTCCCAAAAAGAAGTGCACACCACCACCCCTCCTCCCTCGAGGTGCCTGCCTCTGTCCAACATGATCCCCCTGCCCAGTAGAATCCCGTTGTTGTCAGGAGTCAAGCTGGGACTTTGACGTTGCCCAGTGGCTAATGGCTGACTTTGGACTAGCCAATGGCCTTTTGCATATAGTTCCCTCAATTGTTGCGGGCCGCAGGTCCAGCTAAAGGTAGGACCTAAGGTATGTGTCCTGGCTTTCTTTACTTCTGGTTGATGTTGTTTACTCTGCAGATTGTTCTGGGTGTGTGTTGTGCCTGTGTATGTGTCACTCTCCCCTCCCTCCCTTGTGTGCTAGGTGGCTGTACTCACTGTTGTCATCTTCATCGGCGTGGTGCTCCTGGACAGCCATGGCGTGGTACAGCATTGGCAAGACTTCCCGTTCTGGTTCCAAGGCTTTTGGTGGCGTTGCTACCGCCCCAGAAATCCTGGCCGTGTGCTATGTCATAATATGGTGGGCGGATCCTTGTCTTCCATCTGCCTGGAGATTGCTACTGCTGTGTTCAGTGGTCGTACCGCACTGGCGGTTGGGGTGGTACATTGGCTGTCCATGGGAGGGATAGCCGCCATGCATTTGGCAGTCATAATTTACTGCCATCGCCGGCATGGCGGTCATCTGACCACCAATGTCATAATGACCACTGGTCTGTGCTGAATCAAGATAGCAGTGCTGGGTGAAAGTGTGCCTGCTCTTCTAGGTTGCAGCACAGCATATATTTTCAACGGACACTCCAGCCAATAAGGATGCTGTTGTGGCAATTGCTCTCATAGAGTGTGCTCTTGTCTTTTGTATTAAAGGCCTGCCCACCTTAGAGTGGCAGAACTGAATGGCTGATGAAATCCATCCTGCTATGATAGATTTGGAGAATGGTCCACCTTTATTGTTGTTACCATAGGTCACAAATAGTTGATCTGTAGTACGAATATGCTTTGTTCAATGTAAGTGTAGAAAGCTTGCCTGGTGTGTGGTGAGCACCTATAGTGTTATCACCTTATATCAGGTATCTGGTATCTCCTAATAGTGAAGTGTAGGCAGTGTCTAAGAAGCCAGGGCTCTCTAGAGGTAGCTGTGGATGAGCAGCCAAGACTTATCTAGGAGACATGCAAACGTATGCAATACCACCACAGTCACACAGCACTACCACACATGAAAGAACCACACAGTGTTACAAACATAACGGTACATTACTGTAGTAACACAAATACCAGAATACTACTATGCAGTTCCCCAAGTGGAGGTAAGTAAACACACTACACATACACAATACACAATACACATTAGCAATCAGTAAAGAGCATAGAAAGCACGAAGCATTGGCAAAAGTATAGGGAAACAGTAAGGGCCCTAGGAGAGGGCCAAACCATATACTAAAAAAGTGGAATGTGGAAGGCAGTCCCCCTCCCAAGGAAGTGGAATCAGTAGAAGGGAGCTGGAGGAACTATGAACCCCAAGAGGTGGGTACCAGAGTGACCCCCCACGACCAGGAGAGCAGAGGTAAGTACCTGGTTTTCCACAAATCCAACAGGAGGACTTTGGAAAAGGATTGTGCAAGACCCAAACAAGACTGGAAGAACCCAACGGCTGATTCTGGCAGAAGAGGACCTGCAAAGGAAGGGGACCAAGTCCAGTTCAGGATGAACTGTCCGGTTGTGGCAGGAGCCACTACCCACCCTTGTGTGAATGCAGGACCATGTTGACGGGGGACGAAGAAGACCAGCTGTGCAGCACAGGAGATGAAGAGGAGTTCCTGAAGTGATGTAGATGGTGTCCCACATCGTCTGTTGGGTCACAGATGGTCAGTGGGGCTAGAGAACCACCAACAAGCCTTGGTAAATGCAAAAAAAGAAGAGGACAAGTTGCAAGGCTGTAGAGGACCAGCAAGGCCCAGGGGACTCGACCAAAGGAGGGGAGTCCGGGGTAACCCTCACCAGTTGTGAGAGTCATAAGAAGAGGAGGCAGCCCCCACAGGCAGCCCACTGGCAGCAGGCACAGCAGTTGCAGTGAGGCCCACTTGGCACACCTGAAGAGGAGTCCCACGTCGTTGGAACAGCAGACAGGAGACTGTGCTTGGCAGGAAGAAGTGCTGGGGGCTGGGGCTACACGAAGCCTGAAGATCCCTTGGAGGAGGAGCAAACAAGTCTTAGTAGCTGCAAGAGTCACAGTGCAGAGGGGTACTGTCCTGCTAGGAGAGGCAAGGGCTTAGTGTCTCCCAAGTTTGATAGCTGGCACAGAAGAACCTAGGGGACCACTCCAGACCACCGCTGTGATGCAGGATCCACGCAGTTCTGGAGGAGAGCAGATCCACAAAGCCAGTCGTTGCCAATTGTGCGTTGTGCAAAGTTCTAAGCAACCAAATTTATAGCAAGAGAGCACAATCACTGGGGTCCTGGTTAGCAGGATCCCAGTGAAAACAGTCAAAGCATACTGACAGCAGGCAAAAAATGGGGGGTAACTATGCCAGAAAGAGGTTACTTTCCTACAGTAAGTACAATTTTAAACATCTCTTGATCAAGAGTATGAAGACTTTGTTCTGCTGGTGTTTGAGGATTGGGGAAGAAAGTCTTAAACATAACCAGTTGATTTAGATGAAAATCAAATGGAAACTTTGGTATGAACTTGGGATTAGTTCGTAGAATTACCATGGTACAATCTGAATTGCAAGATAGGTTCTTTGATAATGAACTCTTGTAGTTTGCTTAATCTTCTGGCAGAGGAGAGGGCAAGTAACAAAGCCACCTTCTAGGTAGGAAACCTTATTTCAGCCCTGTGAACTGGTTCAAATGGACTTTTCATCAACTGAGGTAACACAGTGTTAAGTTGTCATGTAGAAGGCGGTGACTTTATTGGATGATATGCTCTAAATAGCCTTTCAGGAATTGAATGATTAATGTGGGCGACCACAAGGAAGGAGATCCCAAAGTTCGCCTGTACCTGGAAATAGTAGCCAAATGTACTTTGATAAGAGGAATGTACTAGATCAGATTTGGCTAGATAGTAGATATGGTAACAACTGTTCAGGAATTAATGTAATGGGATGTATGTTAGATTTTTCGCACCAAATACAAAATCGTTTCCATTAAGGCGATATATTTTGTTGGTTGAATCAGCTCTAGCCTTTGCAAGAATATTCTGACAGTCTTCTTGAGTATCTAGGTGCTGTAGCTCATGTGTATATATACTGGCTGGTGAGACGGTGAAGAATCCACAGGTAGCTACTGTTTTCACCAGAAAAAGTGTTACTGAAGATAAGTAACTTGTTCTTCCGATGGTGGACACAACTACCTGTGGATTCCTCACCTTATGAATAGAATCCCAAAGCAGTCCTGCACCCGGAGGTGGGTGCCCAACTGGTCAAACCAAAAAGTCCTGCAAAACAGAACGGGCAAAATGGCCATCCCTCCTCACCTCCAAGTCTAAACAATAATGCTTTGCGAAAATGTGGAGGGAAGCCCAAGTTGCTGCCGTACAAATATCAGCAACCGGCACACCTCTAGCTAAAGCCGAAGTGTCAGATGTAGCCCTGGTGGAAGGGGCCCTATTGCCCTCAGGAGGTACCTTCTTTGCTAGTGAATAACAAATCTTTATGCAAAGAATGACCCACCTTGAAAGAGTCCTTTTGTGGACAGCTTTGCCTTTCCTATTGCCCACATATCTAATGAAGAGCTGATCAGAAATTCTGAAGTCTCTCTTCTTTTCTCTGTAGAAGCTCAGGGCCCTTCTCGGAACCAAGCGATGCAGCCTTTCCTCCTCCTTAGATGGATGCGGAAGAGGGTAAAAGGATGGAACAGTTATAGATTGTCCCAGATAGAAGGGAGTGACTACCTTAGGAAGGAAAGCCTCCCTGGTTCTCAGCACCACCTTGTCAGCATGAAAGGCAGAGAAAGGTGGTTTCTCACTAAGAGGCTGAAGCTCACTCACGTCTAGCCGACGTGATGGCTGTTGGAAAACTGTCTTAAAAACTAAAAGCCTCAACGGGCAAGTATGCATAGGCTCAAACGGTGAACCCATCAAAAAAGTCAAAACTGAATTCAAATCCCACTACAAACGGAGTGGGAGGAAACTTGTTTGTTAACCCTTGAAGGAACCTAAGAGCTATAGGGGACTTAAGGAAGGTTGGCCAGGGAGGCAAAGAAAAATCCACAGTGCCAATAAATGCCCTTTCACTGTCGCAACTGCGCAACCTTTCTGCGCTAAGGAAATATATTAGATAAATGGGCCTTTAAGGGATCAATTTGTCTCTATCCACACCAAGTAACAAATTTCACCCATCTACCGACATAGACAGACTTGGTGGAGTGTCGCCTGGCCAATAAGATAATGTCCACCACTTCTGGAGGGAGAGGTAAAGAACTCAATCTCTGCACCTACATGCCCATTCAATCTCCAGGCATGTAGGTGCAGGCCCTGGTGGTGGGGGTGTAAAATCTGTCACTGCGACTTCGAGAGGAGGTTTCCCCTGTGAGGGAGACGGAGCGGAACGCCCCCTCATCGGATACTGGAGGTTGCAGAACAACGGCAAGTGTGCGTTCTCGTGAGTGACAGACAGGTCTATTTGAGGTGCTCTCATGTGCCAATGTGCGTGAGTGACAAACAGAATGCAGAAGCGAACAGATTGAGCAGACGGAGGACCTCAAGGATTGGAACAGCCGCTCCCTTTTGAAACATTGGAAAAATCGCCTAAATGTCCTGAAAACTATGTGGAGGAGGGTAGGCCCGATTCAATGTTGTGTCCAGTACTGCCTCTATGAACAGGAAGAGCTGAGAGGGCTCCAGGTGAGACTTGGGCACGTTTACTGTAAAGCCCAGGTTGAACAACAACTGGGTTGTCACCTGCAAATGATGCAGTACGAACTCTGTGGAACTGGCTTTGATGAGACAATCGTCCAGGTAAGGGAATACAGATATTCCCTTCCATCTGAGGTCCGCTGCAACCACTGCCATCACTGTCGTGAAGACTCAAGGTGCAGGAGTAAGACCAAAAGGAAAGACCGCAAACTGGTAGTGTTGCGACCCTACCATGAATTGGAGATACTTCCTGTGCGACTTCAGAACAAGGATATGAAAATAAGCATCCTGCAAGTCAATAGACACCATCCAGTCTTCTTTGTTCAACGCAAGAAGCACCTGTGCTAGGGTCAGCATATTGAATTTTTCCTGCTTGAAGAACCAATTCAAAATCCTCAGATCCAGGATAGGCCTCAATCGATCATCCTTCTTGGGAATCAGGAAATACCTTGAATGACATCCCTGACCCCTTTCCTGCTCATGAACCAACTCCACTGCACCTTTTAACAAAAGGGTATACACCTCCTGCTGAAGCAACAGTAGATTCTCTTCTGAGCAAAATGAATGATGGTGATAGAAGGTGGGGGAGGAGAATTCCAAAAAAAGTAAGGGTATAACCCTTTCCCACTACACTCAACACCCATAAGTCCGATGTTATTAACTCCTACTCGTGGAGAAAGTGTAACAGCCTTCCACCCACGGGTAGGACATGCTGGTGAAAGGTGCGTGAACTAGGACTCCTTCCCTGGCTGGACTCCCCCAGAGGATGAAGAGGAGGAGGAAGGCTGCTGAACAGCTCCCTGCATTCTAACTCTCCCACGACCCCTCTAAGACCTGTAGAGAGGGTTGGCATGCTGTTGGACGTGGGACTGCAGCCTCCCACAAAAGGATGATCCACGGCCAAACCCTCTGAATCTGCGGAAAGGTCTGAAGGGCATAGAAGCTTGAAGGCCCAAAGATTTTGCAGTTGCTCTGCTATCCTTGAACCTTTCCAAGGCTGAGTCCGCCTTTGCTCCAAATAGCCTTGCACCATCAAATGGGAGGTCCATCAACGTAGCCTGCACATCAGAGGAAAACCCCGAACCTCTGAGCCAAGAATGCCTTTAGTCGCAATGGAAGTCCCCATGACTCTAGCAACTGGGTCCACAGTGTCCAGCCCTGATTGAATTACCTACTTAGCTGCTGCTTGGCTGACCTGCAACAGTTCACTAAAATGTTCCTGAACTTCCTGCGGCAACTTAGGGACTACCTCCTTCTTCGTATCCATTAGGGCATAAATGTATCCCCCCAGTACACAGGTTGCATTCAGTGATTTTAAGGCCATGCTTCCAGAGGAGAAGCACTTCTTTGCCGACTGCTCCATGTGCTTTGACTCCATTTTAGATGGCGTTGTAGGGAATAAGACCGGAGCTGATCTAGAAGAACAAGAAGCTTGTACCACCTTCTTTCGGGCTTTGGGTGTTGGGACAAAAATTGTGGATCACCTGGAACCACCTTGTACCTTCTGGCTACAGTCTTTGAAACTGCAAGTTTAGTAACCGGTTTCTTCCATATTTCTAATATGGGCTCTGTTAAGGAATCACTGAATGGGAGGTGGGGCTCTGAAGGGGAAGCCGATGGATCTAAAACCTCCCTCAGAATATTGGTTTTTAACTCCGACGCAGGCAGTGGCAAGTCCAAAATTTCTGCTGTGGTCCTTATCACCCCATGGTAGGTAGTCGCTTCTCCTGTGAGTTCACCTCCAGGCAATAAAAGCTCCCACTCATGGGATGTATCCAACCCACTAGCAGAATCTTATCCCTGGAAATCATCTGAAGGCCCAGGGATCTCTCCTTCCTCCAACTGTTGTTCCTCTTGATACTGCTGCTCCTCCAGAGGCCTCAAGGCCTTCCTTCTAGACCTCAGCCTGGACTCCAAACGCGGCGTTGATTGAGAACTGATCGACGTCGATGACGCGGGCTTTGAAGAAGAGGGCAACACTGGTGGAGGAGGCGAATCCACACTCCTCGCCGAAGTAAAGTGTTGAGATCCATCAGATGCCGGCATCGGCGTCACCAGCACCAGCATTAGGGTGGTGACATCCTCGGCGCCGTGCCAGTACCATCAAAAGGTGTTGCTGGTAAACAGGGCATAAATGGAGCCTGCTTGTACGGCGCAGGCAACCCCAGTGTAAAAGGCAACGGACCCGTGGGGCCAGCAGGTGCACCATAGGGGACCATCGCCCTATTAAAAATGCTAAACATAGCATTGAGAAACAATGACAGATCCGCTACCGGAGCCAGGAAAGCAGGATACTTTTGTTCCTCTTGCGGTGGTTGCTCTGGATCTGGCGCTTGAGCCCCAACTTCCTGACCGTGGGAGGATGCAGGGGAAAAGTGAGCCATTGGATTCACAGGCGACTCCGAGATATCAATCAAAGTCGGCGGGGGAAATGCCTCAGGTGACTGTGGTCGTGGGGTCACAGTGGGGTTGACTTCCCAAGTCGTGCGTACCGCCTCAAAGTTGGAGACGCCGACCGATCTCTGGATGAACGGCGCTGTGACTCATGCCTTCGATGTCGCTTCTTATGAGACCTCGATGACCTCTGCGATAAAGTGTCCCGTGTCCCCGACCTTCGCAGACCTCTTTTCTCCTTCCTAGCTTTTGACAGCTAGAGCTTTGCCTCTCTCTTTTTCAGAGCTTTCGGGTTCATGCGCTGGCAGGACGAGCAACCTGCCACATCATGATCAGAGCTCAAATACCAGAGGCAGTTCTCGTGCGTATCCGTCACTGACATTTGGCCCGCACTTGCTACAAGGTTTAAACCCAGATTTCTTCAGTGGAGACATAGAAGCGCTACAAAATAATTCCCTCATTACAGCTGAGATACAACAGAGAGGTAGAAAACCGTTAGCGTCGAAGGCGCAGAAAAAAAGGGAACTGACGTCAGGACGCCTCCGAGGACTTCTTATGGCTCACATGACTGGCATGGCTGATTGGGAGAATTCATAAGGTAGCTGTATCCATCAGAAAGGTTAATCTTGTTGAAGGCGAAGGAAGACACTTTTGGAAATTGACTGTGAGCCCCAGCTTTTGAAAAAGGCGAGAACATCTGACAGTATCCCTTAATGCCTGTTGGAAAGATGGAGCCTTTATCAACCAGTCGTCGAGGTAAGGGAAAACCTGGATGCCTTGTTGTCGCAGGAGGGCCGACACTGGAGCAAGACATTTTGTAAATATTCGGGGAGCAGATAGGAGACCGAAAGGTAGAACTTTAAAATGGTAATGTTCCGATGGATGGGAATGTGAAAATACGCATCCTGGAGATCGAGGGTGGTAAGAAACTCTCTATGATAGAGAAGTTGGAGAATTTCCTCGAGGGAAACCATATGAAAAGATTGCTTCTTCAGGTACTTGTGGAGTTTCCTGAGGTCAAGAATGGGACACCACTCCCCCGACTTTTTCCTCACAAGGAAAAAACAGGAGTAAAATCCCTTTCCTTTTTGGGGAAATGGAACCGGTTTTAGGGCCATCTTGGTCAACATGGTCAAATCTTCCTTCTGAAGAAGATGAAGGTGAGAAGGGACTAATTTTGTTGGGGGAGTCCAAGGTGGAATTTGAGTAAACTCCAAGGTGCAGCCATGTTCGATGAGATCTAGGACCCATTTGTCTGTCGTTATCTTGGTCCAGTGATGAAGGTATTGGAAACTTCTGGCACTCATGGGAGAAAGATTAGGGATTGTAGCTGCCACATTGAGGTTGTCACTGTTTTCTAACGATGTCTCTGGTGGCAGTAGCCTGTCTTTTTCTTGGCTGCTGTTTAGGATAGGCTGCTGAAGGCAGCATTCTATAAAGCTGTTGTTGATAAGCGGGCCCGAAAGGGCTGCTGGTAGGATTATGGTTGGTATCTCTGATATCCTCCACGGTATGAGTAAAATCTGCAGACATGTGCGTCACGAAAAGGTGTTTTATGGAACTGGAGGGTTCCAAGAGATCAAGCTGTGTCTTTGTCCGTCTTTATGGCCTGCAGAGCGTCATCAACATGTTTCCCAAATAAGGAATTGCAGTTGAAAGGCATATCAAGTATTTGTGACTGCATTTCTGGGTGGAACGATGTAGCCTTAAGCCAACCCTGGCGCCGAAAAACAGCAGAGTCTGTCAACTGCCGGAAGCCTATGGGTGCTATATCCATTGCACAGTCAATAATCTGAGATGCCGCTTTTTCACTTTCCTATAAGATGTGAGTAGTCTCAGTTTTCTTGTCTTCTGGTAGGAAATCCAGGTATGTGGCAATGTCTGACTACATTTTGCAATCATATTGCCCTAGAGTGGCCAGAGAGTTTGCAGCTCAGACAGTGGTACTTGACATGACTGTGAATCTTTTCCCAATATCGTCCAATCACCTGTCCTCCTTATCAGGCGGAGCAGTGATAGGGGTAGAAGGATTTTTACATCTGCGTTGTGCAGACTGAGCAATGACTGAACCGGGCTTGGATGTCTGAAAAAGCAGGCTGGTGAATCATCTGGTGCTTTGAATTTTTTGTCAATTGTGGGAAGAACGGCAGTGACGATTGCTGGTGTTTTCATGATTTTAAATCCTTCTTTCCAAATGTAGTCAACAATGGGTATTGCTCTGACTGTTTTCTTAGAGTGGTCTTTAAAGTAATAAAAAAACAGTCAGTCTGTTTAATAGTAATGAGGAGTTTGAAACGCATGGCTGCTCTCTCCATGATCATATGAAACCCTCCAATATTTCCCGGGGGAGAATCTTCTGGTAGTGGAAGCCGGAGGAGAAAGTGGAGAGATAAGGTAATGATCCCATTCTTTGGTGATGGTATGACTGTCTGTGAATTCAACTTCTTGTCTGTCTCCATCATCGCCAACATCATCATCATCATCAATAGTGGAAGGATTGTCTCCAGGAGGCATGGCAATACTGGACTGCGGAGTCATCCTTGGGTTAGGAGGTGGAGGCAGATCTTCTGAAGATTTAGGTGCAGGCATGGCCACTACTCCAGGTGACAGATGTACTTCAGCTGGTGTTAGGAAGCGTTTGGAATAGTCTTTAAGCATACTTTGCAGGTCCTGCACAAGGGTGGACGGAACCTGAACCATGTCTGGTGGTGGTAGAGAAGGCACATAAGGATGATACTGTTTTGCAAATAGATGTCTTTGATAAACAGGGTCATAACAATCTTGCTCCTCGTCTTCATCCTGATATTTCATGTGGAATTCAGAAGGGCTGTGAGCTGCACCAAACATTCCTTAATCATCATCCTCTGGGTCTAGAATATCCAGGAAGTGGCTGGGGATTAGTGGGGATACATCAGAAGATGAAGTGAAGGAAAGATGCACACAGTTAGGAGATGGCAAAACTGTCATCTATGAGGTCGTCAATGGTGTGGACAATAGTAATGTTGATGGCCTCTTGTGTTTTGACTTTGCCAATGACGAGGAGATCTTTTCAAAAGGCTGCATCACCAATGGTATCATTACTGGTGCCGTCGACGATGGTGGTACTGACGACGATATGTTCTTTGATGGTGCAGGTACACTCTTCGTCGATGTTACTGTCATCGTCAACTCGACTGTTCTCTTTGACAGGTGTGGTCAATGGTGTGGTCATCGTTGTCGCCGATGAGGCAGTCTTCGTCAATGTGGAAACTCTTGTCGATGTCATGGACAACAGGATGGATGACGACGGTAGAGTGATTGTAGGGCTTCTGTCACTTTTGTTGTTGAAGATGGCTTTGATGTCTTTGGTCCCGTCGACAATGTCTTTGTAGGCAATTTAGACTTCTTTGAGGCAGGTTCAGATAAAGATCTAGGGGGTCATTACGACCCTGGTGGCCAACAGGCTGGCGGTGTTCCGGCAGCAATCATGACCGTGGCGGAATTGCCACGGCCATACCGCCGGCCCCTCCACTTTCCCGCCAGGATTCCACCTGGCGGTCATAATCCCCAGGGCAGCGGTGCAAGCACCGCTGCCCTGGGGATTATGAGTCCCCGACCACCGGCCTGTCCATGGCGGTGGTAAGTCCCCTTACCACCGCCATGGAAAGGCTGGTGGTAAGGGGACTTGGGGTGCATGGGCAGTGCAGGGGCCCCCAGGCATAGCCCTGTCGCGCATTTCACTGCCCGAATTTCGGGCAGTGAAATGCGCGACAGGTGCTACTGCACCCGCTGCACATCAGCATTGCCGCCGGCTCTATTATGAGGCGGCAGCAATTTTGATGTGACATTTCCGCTGGGCCAGCGGACGGTAACACTGTTACCGTCCGCTGGCCCAGCGGAAATGTCATAATAGGGAGACAGAAATACCGCCGGCAATGGCGGTATTCTGTCTCCCGCGGCCTCAGCGGTCTTTTGAAAAGACCGCCGAGGTCGTAATGACCCCCCTAGTCTTTATAGAAATGGCTATAGAAGGAGTAGAGGGCTCAGATTTAGAGTCAGATTTAGAGTATGAGGAAGCCCTTTTTGTTTTTCTTGATGGAAAGAGCCTCCCATAGATCCATAGTGGGTCTTTTAAAAGGTTTTTTTACTTTGGTGAGGGGACTAATGGCGAGACACTCGTTACTTTCCCTCTATGAAAGTACAATAGGCTTGGCTTTAAGTTTTTGTAGCCATAATAAGTCTTCCCTCACGGTCTTCGAGGGTATTTGTAGAAAAAGTTCTGCAAATCTTGCAGTCTCTCACCTTTTGGGACGGATGAAGGCAATATATACAATCCTTGTGAGAATTTTCCAAATGGAGCCTTTTCTCACCACAAGAGGCACAAGGTCTGAAGAGTCCTTTCTTGACCAGTTCTGACATACTGGAACAGAGAAATAGCTGTTTGAAGATGACCAAATTTGAAAAATACTGAGCAGAGCTCAGGGAGACTCCCTCACAAACACCGTGCGGTAAAAATCTGAGGGAATATTCCTCTGTTGGGAGTGTTCGAGGGGTGCTGTCATCTGATTGGCCATTGGTCAACATTGGTTCTTTTGAAAAAAAAGACATAGATAGGCTAATAGGCTGAACTTTGCATTTCCTTTACAGCCTATTATTCTGATAAATACTGCTTACTATGATACCGTGGGACTCCCACCTCTACAATGGGGAATGATTCAAGCATGTGAATCATTGAAAGATACCCCAATAATGGAGAACGTAGACTTCCCCAATAAATGTTGTAAAAAAGCCTTATGAATTGCCTCAAAGGAGAAACCATAAGCTTATTTAGTTCCATGGTGGGGAACAGTCCACTGACTGAAGGAAATACTAATTCCCTTTAGAGAGTACGTGAAAACAGGAACTTTGAAAAAAAGAGAAATGTGAAGGCTATTTTCTCTAAGTATTAATTGCTTATGGGTTCACCCCAACAAAGGACAACTGCAGCCATGACTTAGCCAAATAGTGAAGCTAAGGGAGTAAAGCTTTTTAATGGTCTTTGATGGGATTGAAACCTGTCCAAAAGCACTAAACACAGAACGTCTTTCACATGATGTTTCATGTGGACTCGTGTGAGATATTCAAATGACTCTACTGTATGTGTTAGTGAGCTAGGTGACCAACTGTGATGCAGGATTTGTTCCTTCAATATGTGAAAATTCGGTCTGCACAGACTTGTTTATGGAGGTTCTGAAAGGTGAAGCAGTTCAGTAAATCACCACTGCCAAAGCCACTCTGGAGCGATGATCATCCTTGCCTTGTGCTAAATTAGTTTGATAATATCAGAGGAATCCATGGGAACACACAGTGAAATGGGCCCAAAAGGTATTCCCCTTAGTGTTCAGCTGGTAATTTCCAAAGGCACAACTGCTGTGTGAAAAGACTTAAAGGAGGAATACCGCATTCGCAGAAAGCACAGTGCTTGATGTGCCATTTAAAACCCATTGATTGTTTTCCTGACAATTCCTGCTGAGCGCATTCACGTCTGCATTTTTCTCACCTGGAAGATGTGTGGTGATCTGAACATGCGCATTTGGGAAACAAAATTCGGCATCAGATGCCACCCTGTGTCTTTTCAGGTCATACATTTTTGTTGTACTGTCTATCTGAACAAGAACACTGAAAGAAAAGAGGTGAGAGGAAGATGGACAGCTCTGAGTTCCAGACCACTAACAATCTGCGGGTTAGTAGTAGCCTTTTTTCATCCACAGAAAGGGCACTTCACAAACAATTGAAGGCATGGTGACAATAAAAAAAACCAGGAACTATCTAAAAAAAAAAAAAAAAACTCATACGACCTCTAAGAGATTTTAAGTGAAATGAAAAATAAGCGAATTCGGGGAGAAAGACTCCACAAAAATCACCTAGGGTTCCAAGATTCTACTCAAGTAGGTCACAAAAAGAACTCACAATTGCCTTTGTGAGGCAACTGCCAGTACAAGGCATCATGGGAAATGGAAATCCAAGGAGCACATGCTTTTTTTTAACTGTTCTAATGTAAGCCCAGACATATTTGGCATACGGTTGCGCTATAGGTGCTTTGATATGGTTTTGAGAAGAGGTTTACTTATTTATTTATTGAGCAGTGTAAACAGTCAGAAAAAAATTCTCAAAAGGCTTTTTCATAGTAATCGTCTGCATTTGGTCATGCTAGACTCTTCACCCTGTCAGTGTGATATATTGGATGAGAAGTACTGACGTTCCCCAAATGCAGTGGGGGGTTATTCTAACATTTATAACTATCAATAAAGATCCTACAATGTAGAAGTCGTTGTTTCTTTGGAGGAATTTTTTGAGTCATGCAGGCCCTCTGAGAAGTGTGATCTTTTCTCAGAGTTAAGTACTTACTTGGTGTAGGTTATCTGCACCATCTATGAGAAAGTTTCAGTCCATGAGAGGTGGAACATTGAGAAATGTAGCAGTGAGGAGCGAAAGACCTTCAAAGGAGGAGCAAGACTTCTAGCTGGAGAAATATCTGCTGTGGCTATACCAGATACAGCCTCTGGAGGAGTAGGATCTGTGTCAACAGGTACCAGAGCGGGTGAAGTAGATGAAAGTGAAGGCACAAGCCATGGAGAAGTTTCAAGAGCACCATGTGCAAAGGTGATAATAATGGTGGTATTACTGCTTATAGTTGAGCATTGAGGTCAATGTGGAAGTGCAATTGAGGCAGTTCTACCATAGGGGCGGCCTCTCAAGTAGGAGAGCAGGATCTCAAATTCCCTGAATCCATAGTCGCTGCAAGAAGTCTTGTCTTAAATTTCAAGATGAAAAAATAAGCTGAACGTTGTATGCCTCAATGTAGCCCTCATGTTTTTCAGTGGTATGTCTTCGGGGGTCTTGGTGTCTTTCATGACAAATCCCTTGACAGAGAGACAGCTCTTGGCAGAAAACAGGTGGGCAGCCATACCCGTCCTTGAGATCACTGACAACTCAGAGCTGCAGTGTTCTTGGTTTCACAATCTCTTCAAAGGTCTCCTCCTATGGAAGTCCTCTGAGACAGAAATAGAAACCTAGGTGGAAAGATCCCCTTCTCCACTCTGCTCGAAGTCTCCTGCAGCAGGGTTCCATATGTCTGCAATATTCTTCTCTTCCAATGAATCTAATAATCTCTCTGCCTTTAAGAATTGTTGTCAAACAACTTGCATTCTTCATGATGGTGTGTATTAGGAAGACCACATTTGCAAGGAACATGCGTGGCCATGTTAGCCTTCTTTCTGTACAAAGTGGACATTCACAGGAGCAATGTCATTTTCCAGTCTTTTAAGGATCAGTCTAGAAAGCTACATTGCCCCTGTTAATTTTCCCTTAAAAATGCCTGTAAACCATTTTTGCTTGTTACCTGTTGCACACTAAACCGTTTTCGGAGCTCATATTGACATCCCTTTTCAAACAAAAATAATTCATTGTCCAATACAGCATTCAGCTAGGCTTCTGAAAGTATTCAGTTAATTTCAAATGTGTTTTTCAAAAGAAAAGTGTATAAATTAATATGTTTCCTAAATTGTGTTCTGGCATCCTGCATATGTCCGAAACTATTCTGAGCTTATAATGATCAATGGAGATCCTCAGAAGCCTAATTAAGATTGCATGTGAGAAGTTGAATAGTTACTGTTTAGAAGACTGAGTGCTTGAAATTACCACAGCAACCAGAGCAGTCATTGTGTGTGACTTCGTTCTTCCCAAATCCAGGTCGGCAGCTGTCTAGACGGGTGACTTCTAAACTGTTCTCCATATAATGGATCTCAGGAACTGTGTCGAACTCCTTCTTCATGATGGCAGGCTGCTGTTGGAAAAACTCCTCTATCCGGTCTCTGGCCTGTAATTTAAAACAAATTACAAGGGCTTATAAACACATTATATGGTCAAACAAATATGTGGCTCAAGCTTGTTTCTCAGTGTTTTAGAGGTTGCCAACTTGAACTCAACTGAGGTAACACTTTACACCTATTCAAAACACCACTTGTGCTTTTGGGAGCTGTTATGTACTACAGGGCACACACTGTGTTTCAGATCAAACATATATTGGAAAGGAAACGTTATTTACCTGTATTATTACTTCTCTATCATAGGTATATCCAATACATTCAAAAACAGTAAATATTTTGTCATATGTTCGGGATCTGAAAACACTTTTTTTACAGAAAAACATAAAACGGCCATCACTTTAATTATCTTAACTTTTAATAAATTAAATAAAGCACATGTGATTTAGAAAAGGGGCACTCAAATCACATAAGCCAAGAGGGCAGCTTTTTGAGAATGCTCCATGGCAATGCAAGGGCATCAACAATATCCTATAAGTGATCCTGCTTCACATCACATAACTATGCCTTCCTAAAATACCAGAGCATCTGTTGGCGCACTTTGAATGACCTGGATCACTGAACACACCTTACCTTCGTGAGCTCCGGCCCGAATGGGAAATTATTTGCAGTGATGGCTATCCTGAAGGACTGATTGCCTGACTTTGCCAGACCATCCCAGTGATGTCTGGGATATCTGAACCTGCCCAGCTGCTACAGTGTCTGACGGTAGTCTGATGGTGACTCGCCCCTTTTCCTGAAATTATGGGTGGTGGTCAGGATGCAGTGGTCGAGTCTTAACCATGCATGGCTGTCCCTATTCCTGGGGTGATTCGACTCTGAGAACTGCCTGCTAATGATGCAGGAGAATGTCTTATTTGGAATAGATTTGAGTTAGGTTCGTTGATGTGTCTGGGTCTCTGAGCCATTCAGAAGAAAGTGGCTGGCTAAGGTCTGTGTGGCTGACGAGGTTAGCACTGAATAATATCGGTGCCAGTTCCATGTATACCAGCGGTTATTCAGCTGGCTCAAGTGCTATTCCTACAGGGGGGAAAGGGCAGGTACAGACTGACAGCTTTAAAGAGACAGCCCTTCTTTTTGGTGTATGTGTATAGTCTATGGGAAGACTGTCCGATGTGAATAAATCTGCTTAATTTGGTGGCAACAACCTAGGGATAGCAGTTTGGTGATGCCTTGCCTTATCCTGGTTGTGGTTAAACCTGCACAACTCCCTCCTTTAGCTCAAAATGGGGAATGCTGAGAAGCATCAGGCAAGGGCGAACTTTACACAACATGAGGACTATTGTAAGGCAGGCGAGGGTGCAGGACCATACAATCAGAGGAGAGCCCGGAAGCACTGATTCTAGTGGTCCCCAGGAGGTTAAATTTATATTTTTGGAACATTGGAAGGTATGGCAAAGGAGTGCACTAAAGTTGATGCACTGTACTATAAAGAAGAACACATCCAGTGATGAATGGTGGCTAGTATGATGGCAGGCTTGATCAAGCACAATAGAAGAGATCCATTCTGGAGGACTCTCCAGTCTGCCATTCGCAGTACATGCTCTGAAGTCGGACTTGATTGAGGTGCACGTCAAACTGGAGAACTAAATCAGAAAAATAATAAAAAGTAACTGCTACTACAAGCTTACAGTCTCACATGTAGGAAAAAGGAAAAGCTACACTGTCTCTGAGGAAAGCAAAGAGCACTACAGCTAAAATTAGCCTCTCATTTTCATTTTGACTGCATAGTGAAAGTAGTTGAATGTCTTTGGCTCTATCAAGAGGTATGAGGATTCTGTATCAACCCTAATGAAGATAACTGTGATAATAAACTGGTTCTCCACCATGGAATCTTCATCAATACTCAAACACAGGACAGAATAGCAAGCATATCTCTTCCCAAAGATGATGGGATAACTATAAGGAATAGAAGAGCAAGATTGCATGATGCAAACATGGGGTCTGCCACTGGCCATGCACACAGGTGGTGGAAGTGACTGTAACAGTAATACGTGAAAGGCGGCAGAGTCAAGGCCCGGCTCAGGTGAAGGTTTCAGACCAGACCCTAACCTCTACACCCATTCTCCTATGGGGTGTATGAATGTGACCTTCACCAATGACTTGTGATTAAGACACTTCCCTTGTGGTCTACCATGCCACGCCACTGGCCGTTCCCACTGACCTCTTGGTACCTGTCTACAATTCATGGTACCTCAAGGTTGACTATACTCAAGACCTCACACATTACACTATGGATGACATCTCAAATGCCATCACTGATGGCATTAATGGTGGTACACTATCTTGCACCACCAGTGGCATTATCAGTGACATCACTGATGTGGTCAGTTGTTTTCTTTCAACCACTGTTCATTGTTACACTAAGGGGCATATTAAGAAAAGTGGTGTTGCACACACTGCAGCACCACTTTTCTTGAACCCCTTAGCCCCCCTCCTAATGCCACCATGTGTGCGCAGTATTTACAATACATCGCACCATGGCGGTAGTTAGGGGAATAGCGTCAGAATTGTTTACGCCAGATTGGCGCTTTGCAGGATTAGCTTCAAAAACACTGACACTAATCCTGCAAAGCACCCAGAGGCCCACTGTAACCAATGGAAGCCTCCTTTTAACGCCTGCTCTGAGCAGGTGATAAAAGTGCTGAAGAAAATGAAGCAAAGAAATCTCTTAGACTTCTTTGCGCCATTTTGTTTGATCCCCCTAACAGGGGAACGCCCCCTCTGCATACCTTATACCAGGCGCAAGCATAATGTAGTGCAAAGGGTTACAAAGTGGCGCAATGCATGCATTGCACCACTTTGTAAATATGACGTTGCGTTTTTGGCCTTCTAGCGCCACATTAGTGTAAAAAAATAACGCTAATGTGGTGTTAGAATGGTGCTAGGAGCTCTTAAATAATGTGCTCCTCAGTTTTTGAAAATCAATGGAAGTGACTTACACAACATGAGTATGTTGTCTCCTACGCCAATGACACACAGCTAATTCTCTCCCTTACTGACAAACCATCAACAGCCAAGAACAACTTCCACAACGGAATGAGAGAAGCCCCTGATTGAATGAAAAACAGCTGCCTCAAGCTCAACTCGGAGAAGACAGAGATCCTTATCCGGAGTCCCACTCCCTCCGTCTGGGATGACTCCTGGTGGCCAGCTGCCCTTGGAAGCACCCACTGACCACGCACGCATCCTGAGCATCACCCTGGAATCAACGCTGTCCATGAACTACTAAGTCAACCCCATCTCATTGTCATGCTTTCACACTCTCCGCCTCCTACGGAAGATCTTCAAGTGGATCCCCACCTAGGCAAAAAGGACAGTCACCTACACACTTGTCAGCAGTAGACTCTAATACGGCAACGCTCTCTATGCCGTAATCATGAAGAAGCTCCAAGCAAGACTTCAGAGAATTCAGAATGCAGCAGCCACACTCATCCCAGACATCCCCCGCTGCAGCCACATCTCCGCCCACCTTAGAGACGTGCAATGTCTTCCCATCAACAAACACATCACCTTCAAGCTCCTCACACAAGCCTACAAGGCCCTGCACAATATTGGACCGACCTACCTCAACCACTGCCTATCTTTCTACCCCCCCCAGGCAACTCTAATCATCTCAGCTTGCCCTCACCGCCACCCCGAGAGTCAGGAAGAGCACAGTGGGAGGCAGATCCTTCTCCTCTCTCACAGCGCAGACCTGGAAAATGCTACCTACTCACCTCAGGCAGGCTCCCTCGCTGAATCAGTTCAAGAAGGACCTCAAGACCTGGCTCTTCGACTGATCGGCACCCTTGAGACAGCACCTTGAGATGGGTGATAAGCAGTGATATACAAATCACTGACTGATTGGTTTATGACTGTCAATATCATATAATGGACTCGTAATACGGCTGGTGGTATATCCGTCACTTTACCGTCACTTTTGGGACGGATTAACACCTCCTCCAAAGTTGTAATCAGGCCCTTAATGTCTGGCCATTTCATGGCAGGGATGTGGTCATCTTGCGTTGTGTGAAGGCGTAAGTTGTGGCTTTGTGGGGTCATAGGTTGAGGTGACTGTGTGGCTATATGATCGTATGTGTGTTGGTGTATGATGGTGGGTATGTGAGGTTGCTGTGTAGATGTTGGTTGGTGGCTGCATAGGCTTCGAATGTGGGTTGGGTGCTCGTATATGATAGTGGTTGGGGAGAACATATGATGGTCTGAACCTTGGCCAAGACTGTTATTTAACTGTAAACAACTTTAGTTTTCTTGTTGAAAAAAAGAGCAGATCAGTGGTGCAATCAGGGATGTCACTGAGGATGTCATCTGATGCAATAGGTGATGTCATCAAGGATGTCATTAGAAATGTCATAAATTTTGTCCTCAGTGATGTTATTATTTAATGTCTATCCACAAGAAGTACTCGGGGAAACATCTATGAACCTCTGTCTCTCCAGTTTCTATGAGGCTGATTTGCTTATGCCAACATAAGCGGGCTGCATTTCCCATCATAGGGACCATCCTCATATTGGTAAAGACAATCACAAGTGTGGGCTACAACCCTGAGAAACAGGAGAACGTGTAATGTTTTTAATACCTGATGCCTTAATGAGATTACCGATATGGGTGTTGCTTGATGAAAACATATGGAATGGGGATGTATGAACTTAAACGACCTACTGCTGGATTTAATGTTTTTCTTGTCCCCAGTGTACAGAATTAAAATTAAAGGGGACTATTTCGACCCTACAAGAAGGTCAACATGTTTCTGTCCTTATATCTGCCCTAGAAAGAAGGTGTATGGGGGTTTCTTCAGAACCTAACCCTTTCTGTGCCGTGTTTACTACATATAGTGAGACAAATGAGAACAAAAATATTAGATACAAATTACATACATCAGACACATTCATTACATACATTCATTAATGTGGAATAGTCCGGCCTGCAAGCGGGGACCCCAGAACACTTCTCTATATATATATTTCTGCTATTGGAGGTAGCCACCTCAATTTTGAACAGTCTGATGACACCTTCATAAGTCCATGACAGGCACGCTTTAACTGTATTTTTTCAGTAGAAAGTTACAGTAGTATAATTATCAATATGAATCACATTGTAGCATTTAATATGGCAAAATACCATTAAAAAAATAAATTGACCTATAATCCTGCTTTAGTTGCAGAGGAACAATGAAGGGAAAACAGTAGCTATAAGAGAGCCAGCAGCTTTCATTACACAGCATGAACTGTACTGGCAGTCTGCCTCACAGGCTCAGTTCCTTTTTTGCGGCTTGTGGTGCAGAAATGTTTTACCTCTATTTTCTGATGATTTTGAGGAAGTCAAAATTAACAACTTAATTCAACATCTTTTGAAGGTTTAATGATTTTCTCTAAAATGTGTCTAACTTTGCGATTTTCTTTTCCTTCATTAGGCCTTCACTATTTGTGAAGAATCCGGAATGTGGGAAAAAAAATGCTTCTTTGGCCCCATGACATATATGTGAGCTGTCTATCATCCTTTCATGTGGGTAAAGGTTGTCAACATTGCCAAAAATGTCAAAAAGAGCTCTGCAGGACAGGGAAGGCATTTGTTTTTGTGGAAAAAAGAATAAGTTACTTACTTGTAACTGTAGTTCTCCAGTATTGGTATCTTTCATAAATTCACATGCTTGATTAGTCCCTGTCATCGAAGTGGGAGTCCCACAGTACCATAGATAACAGTAAAGAAAAAACCTACATTGAAGTTAATGTTAAGTGACATTCAATGTAATTGCTTATTAACCTCATTTAAAAAGACCCAGGGTCCAGCCAATCAGGCGATGGCACCCTTTAGAACCCTCACCACAAAGACTCCAGTCTCTCAGATTTTCCAGCACAAGTGTGATAAAATACAAATGAAAGTAAGGGAGGGGATGTGGGTGGGTCGCTTGTAAATCTATGACATATACCAATACTGGAGAACTACAGTTACAGTTAAGTAAACTTATTTTCTCCTCCAGGATTGGATCTTTCATATATTCACATGCTTGAATTAGAATAGCTAGCAGCTGACATTTGTAGACAATATAATAATACAACACAGGGGATGGTGGCAAATATACCTAAAGATGTCTCACCTTATTAAACAGATGGAGCAATACTACCTGTCCCACTTCCACATCATTCTTGTTCGTAGAATACAGAAAATAGTGCTGGGTGAAGGTGTGTCTATTTGACCATGTAGCTGCATGAGATATTTGATGAATAGGCACACCAGCAAAGAGGGTTGTGGTGACAGCCCTAGTTGAATGAGCTTTAACTTTGCTCATCAATGGTTTTGCAGCTTTGTTGTGACAAAACTGGATAGTTGCTGCAACCCATTGTGCCACAGTCTGTTTGGAAACTGGTAATCTCTTTTGTAAGCTTCCATAGGCAACAAAGAGCTGATCTGCTTTGTGTATCTGACGAGTTCCGTGTAGATAACATTTTATACATCTTCTGACATTTAATGTTTGTAAGGTTTATTCCGCTACAGACTATGGATTGGCAAAAAAAATTCGTAACACAATGGGTTCATTCAGGTGGAAATCTGAAGGGACTTTAGGTATAAATTTAGGGTTGGTCCGAAGCACCACGCTGTCCTGTTTAAATTGAACTACCACAGCGCCAAGATACGCTTAAGGATGACAGTGCTGCGCTATACTAAGTGACTGATTGATTGATTGAAGGAAAGGCTCTTTTATCGTGAAGGCTTGAATGTCGCTGACTCTCCAAGCTGATGTGAGCGCCACAAGAGTTGCTGTTTTCCAAGTTAGGTGTTTTAGGTCTCAGTTGTGAATAGGCTCACACGAGGCCCTCATTAACTGTGTTAGTATCACACTGAGGTGCCAAGAAAGAGGAGGCAATTTTACTGGAGGAAAGAGCCTGAAGAGGCCTTTGAGAAATTGCTTTCTGATATGGCTAGACCAAACTGGGGGTGATCTACTTGGTCTTCGGAAAGGAGAGATTGCTGCTATATGCACTCTGATGAAGAGTGGGACAATCCAGATTTAGCCAATTGAAGCAGATATGGGAGAAGGTGTTATGGTGAAAAAGGTGAACTTTATGTTCAAGACATCAGAGATGGAAGCGTTTCCATTTCAGTTTGTATGTCTGGATAGTGGTAATAGCCCTAGCATTCGGTAAGATCTCTCTGCAATCTGAAGGAATATCTAGAGTAGCAAATTCATGGAACTCAGGAGCCAGGCCGATAAGTGAAGCAATGTCGGTTTGGGATGAAGCACCTGCCCATTGTTCACAGTCAGGAACGTTGGAATGTTCAACATTAATACCATCCATTTTCGTTAAATCATTCTCCAGCTCTCCTTATTGCCACTTTTCATACCTCTGGATAAAAGATATTACAGGAATAGTAGTAATTAATTATTACAATAATAAGTTTGACAATACAAAAAATGCGGTGGCATCTACTCTACAGGATGAGTTACATGTGGTTTTAAGCAATATCAAACTCTGTATACTCTGGTATGGGTAGGAGATTTTAATATTGGGGCATGTCAGATTCCTATTGAGAAAGCATGTGGATATATGGATGATTGGGGAAACATTTGATCTAATTTCCCACATGATAGTTACGGAGCTGCCTTGAATGAAATGATATTTAGATTTGAGCTGGAACTGATAGAAGAAGAGGGGACCCCAGAAAAGGAGAAGATTCCAACATTTAGGGCTGGGTAGGGCATTTTTCAATTATTAACCATAAATTAATTTCTAGGAATAGTATCTCCATGATTGACCCACTTAGGATTGTGCCCACTATTTATAGTGAGCACCATTCCTTGCTAATTGCATTGAGACCAGGTGAATCATACAAATAAGGTGAACGGTTAGCAACAAATTTAGAAGTTGAAATGAAAAACTGAATTAGTTTAAGGTGGATGGGTATAAATGAAGAGGATTTGATGCAGAAAATTATTACTGGCCATGAAAAATAAATCTTAGCATATACTGGACTTAACCAATGTCCACAGGAAATTCTATCTTTCCATAAGCTCAGTAAGGTCATCTCAGGAAGCTTAACATTGAGGCCTGAAAATACAGGGGGAAAAGCAGGGCTGGTTGGACCGTATTTACTCACAAGCAAGTCAAGAACTTAAGCGAGCTCTACAGACCCGGCCCAGAAATAAAGAGGAAGTTATTATCATGCACTCTGATGATAAATTTGCACTAGAGAATAGAAAAACTCAATTGAGGGCAAGGGCATGGGAAAATCTTGAGCAAGCAGCAGTTTTGAGAGATAATCCTTTATTTTGGAAAACTGTTAACCAGCCATTCTTGAAAGACAAAGATATTCATGAAATTGTTACACATGTACGATAGTTTGATTGGCTTTCCCATTTCGGCATGATTTTTAATCCCGATAATCTGGCCATGCATCCTTTAAACACTGAAGTAATTGAGATTAGGCCACCCTTTTTTAAAAGTGATTAGTCTAGGAGAAATAAGATCTGCCCTTAAGAAATGCTCAAAAGGGAGGACCCTTGGCCCTGATGGGGTCCCAATAGACGCCTATATGACATGTATTGCTTTATGATATCCAATTCTGACCCAAGTATATATCAATCAATCAGGAATTTGTAAAGAGCACTACTCACCCATGACAGTCTAAAGGCGCTGAGGGGGGCGGGGGTGGGAGGGGAGGTGCAGCTACTGTTCGAACAGCCAGGTCATGAGAAGTTTCCTGAAAGTAAGGAGGTCTTTGGTTGCGAGGGCCAGGTCGGCGGAGCGGAGATGCTGGGTTGGGGTGTAGAAGGAGAGCTGTCTGTTGAGGTATTCTGGTCCAGTGTTGTGCAGTACTTTGTGAGCGTGGGTGAGGAGTTTGAAGGTGATTCTCTTGTTGACTGGGAGCCAGTGCAGGTTTCTCAGGTGGTCTGTGATGTGGCAGTGGTGGGGGATGTCCAAGATGAGGCGTGCCGAGGCATTCTAGATGTGTTGCAGCCTCTTCTGGAGTTTGGCCGTGGTTCCTGCGCAGGGGGCATTGCCGTAGTCCAGTTTGCTGCTTACAAGAGCTTGGGTGACTGTTCTTCTAGTTTTGGTGGGTATCCATTTGTAGATCTTTCGGAGCATGCAGAGGGTGTTGAAGCAGGAGGAGAAGATGGCGTTGACTTGCTGGATCATGGATAATGAGGAGTCCAAGATGAATCCTAGGTTGCATGCGTGGTCGGTGGCAGCTGTAAAAGGATATATTTTAACCTCATGGACAGAAAGTATAATCGTCCCCATTTTCAAAAAGGGAAATAGGGGTGATCCTAATTGTTATCGACCTATCTCCCTTCTAGATTCCTCTGTTAAATTACTAGGGAGAATACTCCTAGAGAGACTGGAGACTTGGGCAACTGATAACCAGATACTCAGAGACACAATTGGGATTCAGGCCCGAGGTTGGCACCCTAGAACAATGTATTAACCTCAACTTAATAGTAAGTAAATATACAATTGCAAAAAAAGGTCACATGTTTCAATGCTTTGCAGACCTTAGCAGCGCTTTTGATTTAGTCAATCATGCAAAATTGTGTAAAGTCTTGATAGACCTGGGTGCTTACCCAGACATGATTAGCTTCTTGGCACAATTATATAACTACTTAACAGCTCAGGTGCAGTATGGGATAAATAGAGAATGTACACCAGGCTTTAGGATTGGTAAAGGTATTTGTCAGGGGTGTGTACTAGCTCCACTTTAATTCTCTCTTTATATTAACAGGGTGGATGCCTACTTATGACAGCTGGTAATCGATGTACCAAAAATAGGAAATCGCCCTGTCCCAGTCCTCCTGTACGCAGACGATGCAGTCCTATTATCACAGACCGCTAATGTTCTCCAGCAGCTGATTGAGGGCTTTGTAGGATTTATGGAGGAAAGTAAAACTGTTGTAATGACCTGTGGATTAGGAAAGGCTAGTAAGAAAACCTATACCATTAAAGGTTAAAAATGTGAGGAGGTGAATAGCTTTACATATCTGGGTGTACATTTCTCTAATCTGGGCCTTTGGAATCGACATCTAAAAATAGTAAAAATGAAATATGTAAGAGCAAAAGAGGCAATTTTCAGGTTCTCAAAGAAAATTGGTAATAAGCTTATTAGGGAAATTTTGCAGATCTAGAGAAGCAAAGCAGTTAACAGCGTTATGTACAGTTCTGCCCTATGGCGCTCATCACTAGAGATGCAATATCTACAAGCAATGGAGAATCAATTTCCCTGTAGACTGCTTGCTGTGCCAAATACAACCTCATCCTATATGGTACATAAGGAACTGGGATGTTCCTATTTAGAAGATTCTATACTCATAAATGCATTATGGGCATGGCACGGAGTTTGGTCTAAAGAAGGGACAAGGTTCACAAAACAGATTATTAGAGATTGTCTAGCCTTAGAACACAGATAAAACCCCATGGTTTGCACATCTGAAGAATTTGTAGAACAGTACAGATCTGAACTTGGATTTGGGTGATCCAGATGGTATTCTTCATTTTAGTAAAAAAAGAGTTGAATAATCAATTATTGGGACAGAGAGAGAATGAAAGAGCTGCTAAAGAAAGTAGGAAACCCACAGTTGTGCAATATATTAATGGATATATAGATGGCACTGTTCAAAACTATATGTTAATAGTACCAAACATACAAGATAGATTTTATCTAACTCAATTGTGCTTTAGGACATTGCACTTTGTAATAGCTTTCACAAAATGGGAAAATGGAATAAGAATCTACCAAATTGTCCTTGTGTTAGTCAATTTGCACAATCCACACAGCACTTTGTTGTGTCCTGCAAGCTATATCATGATATTAGGAAAACATTTTTAAAACCACTGTTCACTGTCAACAAATTGTTTTATTGTAATGAAGCTTTTAAATATTTATGTAAACTGGACACTGAAGAAATTTGTTATGCAGTTACAAAATGTATTGCCTGTGCTAGAAAACGAAGGAAAATGTATGTGCATTTAAAAAATCTAATGGCTAATTTGCACAAATTAGGAAATCTTTTTATTGTCAGTATACTGCACTGTTTTAATGCATTTAATACTGTAAATATTGGGTATCAAAGGTATTTTGGAGAATCCACAGTATAAGGACATGTAGTAAGAAGATATCAGGCTAATGGCCTTTTTATTGTATATTACTTTGTTTTAATTGTATATCTTTTATGGATTGATATCCGAATAAAGATTGATTTGAATGTTGGAATGGGAGTCAGTTAGATGTGAGGCTGTTCCGAGAGAAGCAGGAGCTAGGTGAACCAAAATTGTCTGGACCACTTGGGGGCAATCAGCAGCATCCAACAGGGTTCCCTCTTGCGTTTCTTGAGGAATCTCGGAATTAATGGGATTGGAGGAAAAACATATGCATAAATCCCTGACCATCGTATCGAATACGCATTCCCCCACCGTCCCTTCTGAGGTTGCCAGCTTGCGAAGAACTGCCATTTCCGATTCTCCTTTATCACAAAAAGATGTAAATTCGGCTTGCCCCATCGCACAAAGATGTTGTCCAGGAGTGTGTTGGTCTATCTTAAACTCACAGGTAGTCTCTGTCCTGCTCAATGTGTCTGCAAGGGCATTGGTGGCCCAGGGAACATGTTCTGTCCACTTCCATATTTCTTGCGCTTACAGTGAAAGCTCTGTGGAACGTGTGCCCCTTTGTTTATGTAATACATGTTTGTAGTATTGTCCATTTGTATCAGCACTGATGATTTTGCAATTCTGGGAAGGAAAGAGACCAAGGCCAGAGCTATTTTTTTGAGCTCTAGAAGATTGAGATCGTTAGGTCCTGGAGATGGGCACCCCAGCCACCCAGGGAAGCGTCTGTTGTTAGTGCATAATCCGAAACTGGTGCTAGGAAAGTTAGACCCTTGGCATTGTTCGTTTTCTGTTCCCACCTACGCATGGTTGTGACCATGGTGAGAGAAATCTGAATGTAGTTATCAAACGACCCTTGTGTTTGAAGCCATTGTCTGTCTAACTCTTCTTGTAGCATACGCATTTGAAGTCGGCAATTTGGTGTCATAGGAATGCAAGATGAGAGCATGCAGAGAATTACTTGTACAGTCGGACAGAAATTGAACTTTTTTGCTGTAGTTTCCGCGCTAGTTGTTGAATTTTTTTACATCTTTCTTGGGAGGTGTCAGCTTTTGCCTTGACGGTGTCTAGTAATGTCCCCAAGAAGGGCAGGGCTCTTGTGGGGGTGAGATGAGATTTCTGTTTGTTTATAATGAGGCTTAGCCTGTTGAATCGAGACCTTCTCTGTTTCCTTTGTTGTTCGTAAATCTGCTGGAGCTTTTATGAGGTAGTCGTCTAGGTATTTGGAAAGACCTGGACTCCCTCACCAATAGGGTAAGACATTTGGTGAAAATGTGCAGTGCTGATTTCAGTTCAGACGGCAGCACCCTGAACTGATAATGGGTGCGGGCTACTGTGAACTGAAGAAATTCGCTGTGGTTTGGGTGAACTGGAATGTGAAAACATGCATCCTGGAGATCGATAGCTGTCATGTGATTGCCTTGATTGAGAAGATGGAGCACATCATGGAGGAAACCATATGGATGACTGCTTTCGTAGATATTTGCTGTGTCTCCAAAAATCTAAGGTGGGGCACCAGTCTCCTGACTTTTTCTTGATGAGGAAGAAGCGTGAATAGAAACCGATTCCCCTCTGCGTGTTTAAGACTTCCTCTATTGCTCCCTTTTTTAACATGGTTGACACTTGGCGCAGTAGTTGTTTGAAATGGGATGCTGGCGCTCTTTTCGGGGAAACATTTGGTGGGCGCTGTATAAATTCTAGCACGTGGCCACAAGCGATGATGTTGATCACCCATTAAGCTAATGTTATGAGGTACCATTGTGGAAGATAATTGGAAATTCGACCAGAGTTGTTGTTGTGCATTGTGGGGGGTAGCCTACACCTTTACAGGTTAATGCTTCCTGGCAGTGTCTCTTCCTCTGGAGGATTGTTTTTCCATAGGTCTGTGCTGGTAGGCTGTACTGTTGCTGAGGATATTGGAGGCAATATTGGCTCTGGTATTGTTGAAATTGTTGCCTGTAAGGTTGGTAGCTTTCTCTTTAGGAGAAAAAACCCTGCCTCTGGCTCCCCGAAAGGGCTGTCTCTTCATCTGCAACACAAAAGGATGATGGACAGCGTGGTGAAACTTTTCAATCACTCACCCCCAGTCACAGATCTGGGTTTAATCCATCGTTATTTTGCTCAACATGACACCCCAGTTCAGACCCAATCATATGCAAATCAGTCTTGACCCTGTTCCCCGTGAGAGCAGTCCAGCCCGAACTGTCAGGCCAGGTCCTCCCTGGACTGGAAACAAGTATCCTGGAACTGGTTTCAGGGTATCACCCTTCATCAGCCAGGCTAGCTTGAATCCAGTGGCACAGAGAGCAAGGGACCCACGTCTGGGCATACCCTTCCCACTTAGGGCAACTTTAGCAACACAAAAGGATGATGGACGGAGTGGTGAAACATTTCAACCACTCACCCCCAGTCACAGCTCTGGGTTTAATCCATTGTTCTTTTGCTCACCATACCACCCCAGTTCAGACCCAACTATTTGCAAATCAGTCTTGACCCTGTTCTCCATGGGAACAGTCTAGTCCAAACTACCAGGACAGGTCCTCCCTAGACCAGAAACAAGCATCCTGGGAATGTTTGATTTGCTCTGCATTCCGTCCATCATTTGTTGTTTTTGCATTTGTTGCCCCAAGTAGGAAGGGTATGCTCAGACGTGGGTCCCGTGCTTGCTATGCCACCAGATTCAAGCTAGCCTGGCTGATGAAGGGTGATACCCTGAAACCTGTCCCAGGATGCTTGTTTCTGGTCCAGGGAGGACCTGGCCTGGCAGTCTGGGCTGGACTGTTCCCATGGGGAACAGGGTCAAGACTGATTTGCATATGGCTGGGTCCAAACTGGAATGGCATGGGAAGCAAAAAATGTAATGGATTAAACCCAGATCTGTGACTGGGGTTGAATGTTTGATTTGCTCTGCATTCCGCCCATCATCTATTGTTTTTGCATTTGTCTCTTCATCTGCAGCGTACCCATGCCCATATTTATGCTTTTTTAGCACTGCATTTGTGTCGCTTTTTATCGCAAAAACGGCACAAACTTACAAAATACAATTGTATTTTGCAAGTTTGGGCCGCTTTTGCGTAAAAAAATTACGTAAATGTGGCCCTAAAAAAGTATAAATATTGGCCCAAGTTACTTGGCAGTGTCTGTGTCAGATTTTATAGACTGAAGGACGTCATCTGTATGTTTTCCAAACAGAGCTTTCCCAGTGTAGGGCATATCAAGTATCTTCCTTTGTATTTATGGCCAGAAGGATACAGCTTTCAGCCAGCCCTATCTTCTTAGGACAGCTGCTCCTGCCAGTTGTCTCAAGCCAGTCGATGAAGTATCAATGGCACAGTCAATAATTTCCAAATATGTTTTTCTCCTTCCAGGAGAATTTTTCTGGCTTCCTTGTTGGCATTGTCTAGTAATAGGTTAATATATGGAGCAATGTCTGACCACATTTGTCGATCGTAGCAACCTAGGATCGCCAATGAGTTTGCAGCTTTAACTGAGGTGGCAGCCATGGCTGAGAAGCACTTCCCAATACTGTCCAGATTACTTCCATCTCTATCTAGTGGTTTGGTGAAAAGTGTAGCTGGATTTTTAGATCAGAGTTGAGACGCCTGCGAGATCACCTAGTCCGGCCTATGCTGACCAATTAAACAGGTAAGGGAATCCTCTGGTGCTTTGTATTTTTTTATCCAGCCGGGGTAAGACTGCTGAAACTGTTGCTAGATTTTTCATTACTTTGATCCCTTCATTCCAGATAAAATCTTCAATCGGAATGGTTCTGATTGTTTTCTTCGTGAGAGGAAGCACTCCAACTTGTTTGAAGCCAAAGAAAGTTGGAATCTTTTTGCTGCCCTCACCATACGATTATCCCTTCTCTGTCAGGCCTTTTCCCGCTCCTGTGCCGAGCCTTCTTTTGGCTATTTGGGGCAGTCGGCGCTTAGGCCCTCATAACTTTTTGTTCACATAAGCTACCCACGCCAAACTTCCGTCCTTTTTTCCAACACCCTAGGGATTCTAGAGGTACCCAGACTTTGTGGGTTCCCCTGAAGGATACCAAGAAATTAGCCAAAATACAGTGAAAATCTTTTTTTTTTTTTTTTAAATGGGAAAAAAGGGCTGCAGAAGGCAACTTGTGGTTTTTTCCCTGAAAATGGCATCAACAAAGGGTTTGCGGTGGCAAGATCACCATCCTCCCAGCTTTCAGGAACAGGCAGACTTGAATTGGAAAACCCAATTTTTCAATACAATTTTGACATTTTACTGGGACATCCCCCATTTTTACTATTTTTTGTGCTTTCAGCCTCCTTCCAATTAGTGGCCAAAATGGGTGAGAAACCAATGCTGGATCCCATAACGCTAAACATTTCTGAAAAGTAGACAAAATTCTGAATTCAGCAGGGGTCATTTGTGTAGATCCTACAACTGATTCCTACAGAAAATAACAGCTGAAATAAAAACATTTTGAAATTGAGGTGAAAAAAACAGCCATTTTTCTCCATGTTTTACTCTGTAATTTTTTAAAACAATATACCGTTATGTCAGCTGGACTCTTCTGGTTGCGGGGATATATATAGGGCTTGTAGGTTCATCAAGAACTCTAGGTACCCAGAGCCAATAAATGAGCTGCACCTTGCAATGGTTTTTTATTCTATACCGAGTATACAGCAATTCATTTGCTGAAATATAAAAAGTGAAAAATAGGTATCAAGAAAAACTTTGTATTTCCAAAATCGCCACAAGATAAGGTGTTGAGAACCAGTGGTTATTTGCACATCTCTGAATTCCAGGGTGCCCATACTAGCATGTGAATTACAGGGCATTTCTCAAATAGACGTCTTTGTTACACACTGCCTTACATTTGGAAGGACAAAATGTAGAGAAAGACAAGGGGCAATAACACTTGTTTTGCTATTTTGTTTTCCCCCAAGTCTCCCGATAAAAATGGTACCTCACTTGTGTGGGTAGGCCTAGCTCCCACAAAAGGAAATGGCCCAAAACACAACGTGGACACATCACATTTTTTCACAGAAAACAGAGGTGTTTTTTACAAAGTGCCTACCTGTGGATTTTGGCCTCTAGCTCAGCCGGCACCTGGGGAAACCTAGCAAACAGCACATTTTTGAAAACTAGACACCTAGAGGAATCCAAGATGGGGTGACTTGTCGGGCTCTGACCAGGTTCTGTTACCCAGAATCCTTAGGAAACCTCAAAATTTGACCCAAAAAAAGCTTTTTCCTCTCATTTCGGTGACAGAAAGTTCTGGAATCTGAGAGGAGCCACAAATTTCCTTCCACCCAGCGTTCCCCCAAGTCTCCCGATAAAAATGGTACCTCACTTGTGTGGGTAGGCCTAGCGCCCACAAAAGGAAATGTCCCAAAACACTATCTGGACACATCAAAAATATCAAATACAAAACTACCTGTTTTTGCAGGGGGGCACCTGCGTTTTTGGTTCTGGGCTCAGCAGCCTTCTAGGGAAACCTACCAAACCCAGACATTTCTGAAAACTTAACACCTGAGGGAGTCCAGTGAGGTGTGACTTGCGTGGATCCCCCAATGTTTTCTTACCCAGAATCCTCAGCAAACCTCAAATTTAGCTAAAAAATCAAATTTTTCCCACATTTCTGTGTGGGATCACCGCACTGGGACACATTTCATACCACCCAATGTTCCCCTCAGTCTCCCGGTAAATATGATACCTCATTTGTGTAGGTGGGCCAAGTGCTTATGAAAGGGAAGAGCCAAAAACATGTTGATATTGAGGGGGAACAAAAGGGGTCCAAAAGGGCAGTTTGCAAAAAACACATTTTTAGGCTGACAAGTGCAGCAGAATTTTTATCGGTATAGATAAGACAATGCTGGGTGGTAGGAATTTTGTGGATTCCTGCATATTCCGGAAGGTTCCATCACAAAAACGTGGGGAAAATGTGTGATTTCCAGGAAAGTTGGAGGTTTGCAGGGGATTGTGGGTACAAAAATGGTGTGGGGTGCATGTGAAACACACCAGCCTGGAATCACCCAGATGTTAAGTTTTCAGATGTGTCTAGGTCTTGTGGATTTTTCTACATGGCAGTGTCCCAAAGTCCATAAAGTTCAGCCCTCACCATTCCAAGTGGGACAATTTTGAGAGTAAGCCAAGTTCTCATGGCCCAAATGTAAAACTAAAACCCAAAATAATCAAATGTCTTCTTGCTTGCTGTGGGATAAGATGTTTTAGAGTGCGAGGGAGAGCTGAAAGACTATTACCCCCTTCAGTTGAGGTGGGGTCGTAACCAGGCCCATACTGGTTGGTAGCCACCACCCCAATATTTTTTGTTTTTTTTTCAATTCCCTGGCATCTAGTAGAATTTCTGCCCCCCGGGGTGTGGATCAGGGGTAATTGCCCCATCTGCCCACTGGTGGGCAGAACAACTTTGGCCCCATTTAATTGGGGTGGGGGCAGATTGACCTAAAATCGGCCGATCTGCCCCCAAGGGGGGCAGAAATGGTCTAAATACAATTTGCCCCCCAGGGGAGCGACCCTTGCCTAATAGATCGCTCCCCATCTCTAAAAAAAAGAAACAAAAAAAAAACACAACATTTTTTTTTGCCCTGGTGCCTAGAGGTTTCTGCCTCCCCCCCCCCCGGGGGCAGATCGGTCTAATAACAATAGGCCGATCTGCCCCCGGGGGGGCTGGGGGGGGGCAGTAATGGCCTAAAATAAATTTGCCCTCCCGGGGAGCGACCCTTGCCTACGGGGTGGCTCCCCTTGCATGACATTGATGCAAAAAAAAAAGATCCCTGGTGTCTGGTGGTTTCTGCCCCCTTGGGGGCAGATTGGCGTAGCAAAAATCAGCCGATATGCCCTCAAAGGGGGCAGAAATGGCCTAAATAAAATTCACCCCCCCCCCCGGGGTGCGACCCTTGCCTAAGGGGTCGCTCCCCGTCTGTAAAACAACAACAACAACAACAAAATCCCTGGTGCCTAGTGGTTTCTGCCCCCCTTGGGGGCATATCGGCCTAATTAAAATAGGCTGATGCCTAAAATAAATTTGCCCCCCAGGGGAACGACCCTTGCCTAAGGGGTCGCTCCCCCTGCGTGAAATTCACAAAAAAAAAAAACCTCTCTGGTGTCTAATAGTTTCTGTCCCCCTCGGGGGCAGATTGGCCTCATAAAAATAGGCCAATCTGCCCCCAAGGGGGACAGAAATGGCCTAAATATAATTTGCCCCCTAGGGGAGCGACCCTTGCCTAAGGGGTCGCTCCCCACCTCTAAAAACAAAAACAAAACAAAAATAAAAAAATGATCCCTGGTGCCTAGAGGTTTCTGCCCCCCCTGGCGGCAGATCGCCCTAATAATAGGCCGATCTGCCTCTAAGGCCTTAAAAAAAAATCCTACCCCCCGTGAGCGACCCTTGCCCAAGGGGTCGCTCCCTCATGCCAATTTCATAGAAATAAATAAATCCCTGGTGTCTAGTGGGCGTTTTAGCAGCCGGATTGCTTGCAATCCGGCTGCTAAAACGCTCAGAGAGTCTTCAAAGGGAAGGAAATTCCTTTCCTTCCCTTTGAAGCCTCTCCAGCATCCTCCACGTGATCAAGAGAAATGCTTTGCATTTCTCTTCCGATCGCGCTGGAAGCTGAGCTTCCAGCACGATGGGAGGAGGCCTCTGTGACAATCAGCGCACGATTGCGCGCTGATGTCACAGGAGGGGGGGGGGGGGGTCGGGTGGAAGGGGAAGGGCTTAGGGGGTTGGGGGGAACCCCTAGCGCTCACTCTGGGCTCTGTGCCCAGGACGTAATGGTTACGTCCTGGGCACACGAGCACTGTGCCTCAGGACGTAACCATTACGTCCTGGGCACAGAAGGGGTTAAGAAAGCCCTCTATGTCATCTGGTGGGGAATCCACAGGTGGAGGTAGTGGAAGGGATGGAGTTGGTATCAAGTAATCATCCTATTCGCTTGGGATTGAGGCTTTATCCCTTATCTCACCTTCCTCCCTGTCACCATCCATGACAGGAGCATCATCTGCTGTAGCGGGTGTGGGCAATGGAGAAGCTGGTGCAGTCACAACATGCGATGAGCGTGGAACCGGAATGGTGGAGATGTAAGGAGAATAGACTGGTGAGGAGGGGCCGCAGGTACAGAGCCTAGGAATCTTTTATTGTAGTCCTGTAGCATAGATTGCAAATTGCTGATGAGTGATAAAGGCATTTGCACAGACTGTTCTTGCTCCTGGTGTCCATAACTTACGCAATCCCCTCACAATGTCTTGCTGGTTGTTCTGGAGCATAACATTGATTTTCATAATACTCTTCCTCTTTATCATCTTGGCACATCACATGAAGGTCAGATGGGCTGTGGGCTATGCCCACATCTTTCGATTCATCATAGCCCAGTAAATGTGGAGGCGGGTAGGGTGAGACCTTGCTCAGAGAGGTACGAGCTGGCAAAAGTTTACTGTTATGGTCGATAATGGAAGATGGTTTTGTTGTTACTGCTGTCGACGGTTCTATTTCCTTAAGGTGGTCTGTCGTATATGGTTCTCTCGCCATCAGTGTTACTAACAGTGCTGTTGTCGACGGTGCAGTCACTGGCGATATTCTCATCAACGGGATCGCCATCGAAGGTACTGTTGTCGACGGTGTCGCTGCCGATGGTCCTGCCGTCGATGGTGTCCTCATCATGGGTGCCGTAGTCATCAGTGTCTATGTCAAAGGAGTTAGTTCAGATGTTGACAGTGGTGTTGTCGTCGATGGGCTCATCGAGCACAACTTTGCTTTCTTCACAAACCTTATTGTTGATATGATTGCTGTTGATGCCATCAGCAACGCAGAGAGGATCATGGACGAAGACGCTGTGGTGAAAGTTGTAGTAGTAGTAGAAGAAATCACTGTCGATGCTGCCATCGATGGATAGGTCATTCACAGAGGACCCGTCAAGAAGCCTGATTTTGAAGTGGAAGGAATGGTTTCTTACCTGTAACTCCAGTTCTCTCGTAGGGGTATTTCCATGATAGTCATAAGCACTGAATAGTTCCGCGCGCCTGCGGAGACCCCGGAGCACTGATGTGAAGTATATTCTTAAGTGCAAATACCAGCCCTTTGAAGAAAGGTCTGTCAAAAAAAAACCACTTAAGAATAACACTGTGCAGCCTATGTGAACAGCTACACAGGCCAAATTGTTAAAAAGAAAAACAGTTGTAGTGTAAATTCACGTTTAAACATCTATTTATTCTAGAAATGTAATAACAAATACATTCTCATATTCTATTTACACCTCTCATGAGAATAAAACAATGCAGGGCAGTGTAGCCCATAGGCTGCCATTATACAGAATGTAAATAGAGCTGTGCCTTTAAGAAATTAAAGTCTTCCTGTTTCCCATCATGCACAGCAAAAGGCAGTTGCCTCAGTTCTTTTTGAAGGCTTGTAACCCGACATGAAGGAACAAAACATCTGTTGGAGTACCAACATCGATAATATTTATGGCAACCTGTTCTATGTCAACTCCACCGGGGAGGAGGGAGGGTTGCTTATGACTATCATGGAAATACCCCTACGAGAGAACTGGAGTTACAGGTAAGAAACCATTCCTTCTCTCGTATGGGATTTCCATGTATAGTCATAAGCACTGAATAGAGTAGCAAGCCCATCCCCATAACCGCGGTGGGGTAGACAGAAGAATACTGACAAAAAACATGAGTCATGCAAATAAATTCTTAAGCAAGGCCTGTCCAACCTGCGCATCTGCCCTAGCGTCTGTATCAAGGCAGTAATGCTGAGTAAAGGTATGGACCGACTTCCAAGTGGCAGCCTTGCATATTTCTGCCAAAGGGACATTTCTCATCAAGGCTGCAGTAGCTGCCTTCCCTCTAGTAGAGTGGGCTTTTGGCCTACCACCAAGGGATTTGTTCGCTAACTGATAACATAACATTATACATGAAACAATCCACCTGGATAAAGATTACTTAGACGTGCCCAACCCTGTTCTAACTGGGCCATAGTTAACAAAGAGCTGTTGTGATTTACGTAAGCATTTTGTCCTGTCCAAGTAAAATTTCAAAACCCTCTTTACATCCAGAGAGTGCAGAGTTCTCTCAGCAGGAGTAGTTGGATTTTGAAAGAAAGTTGGTAATGAAATGGTTTGGTTCACATGAAAGTCAGAGACGACTTTTGGTAAAAATTTTGGATGAGTCCTCATTACCACTTTCGCAGAATGAAAAACCGTGTAGGGCTCTTGAGCGCAAAGGGCCTGGATTTCGCTGACCTTACGCGCTGAAGTGATTGCCACCAGAAAAGCAGTTTTCCATGTGAGATGTTGAAGTGATGCCTTATGTATTGGCTCGAATGGAGGTAGCATCAGACGCAATAGGACAACATTCAGTTCCCATGGAGGAGATGGCTTTCTAATGGGAGGAAAGACCTTTTTTAAACCTTCCAGGAAGTCCTTAATAATTGGAATCCGAAAAAAGGAAGTTTGTGAAGGGCTCCTTCTGTATGCCGTTACAGCCGCCAAGTGTACCTTTATTGATGACAGTTGTAAGCCCGATTTTGCCAAACTTAGCAAGTATGGCAGGATAGATTCCTCTCCACAGGATACCGGGTCAATGTTGTTGTCTAAACACCACACACAGAGGACCTGATTCTAACTTTGGAGGACGGTGTTAAACCGTCCCAAAAGTGGCGGATATACCACCTACCGTATTACGAGTTCCATAGGATATAATGGACTCGTAATACGGTAGGTGGTATATCCGCCACTTTTGGGACGGTTTAACACCGTCCTCCAAAGTTAGAATCAGGCCCAGAATCTCTTCCACTTGCTTGCATAAGCCGATCGTGTGGAAGGGCGCTTTGCTTCTTTCAGGATTTCCATACAGTCCTGAGGTAGGTTCAAGTGTCCATATTGCACTAGCTCAGGAGCCATGCTGCCAAACTCAACGATGAGAGGTTGGGATGAGATATCTGCCCTCTGAACTTCGTGAGCAGGTCTGGACGATAAGGCAGCCTGATGTGTGGTTTGAGTGACCGGTGAAGAAGGTCTGGAAACCACCATTGGCGTGGCCATTCCGGAGCAATTAGGATCATTTTGGACTGACCATTGGATAACTTCTGGAGGACCGCCGGAATCAGGGGAAGCAGTGGAAATGCGTAAAGAAATGCTCCTGACCAGCTTATCCACAGGGCATTCCCCAGTGTCCCTGGATGGTAATATCTGGAGGCGAAGTTTTGGCATTTTTTGTTTTCTGGGGTTGCGAATAGGTCTATAGAGGGGGTACCCCATAGTGCGAAAATGGAACGAACGACGTCGTCGTGTAGCACCCATTCGTGGTTCTCGTACATTACGTGACTGAGAGCATACGCTTGAACATTCTGGATGCCAGGCAGGTGAGTTGCCACTAGCGACAGGTTCCTGGCTAGAAGCCAATGCCAGATTGTCTGAGCCTCTCTGGATAAAATCCTGGACCTGGTGCCTCCTTGTTTGTTTACGTAGTACATAGTGGCCACGTTGTCCGTCTGGAGAAGGAGAGTTTCCGCTCTCAGAGAGGGAAGGAAGGCTTTGAGCGCAAGGTGGACTGCGCGAAGCTCCAGCAGGTTGATATGATAGAGACTCTCTCTCTGTGACCACTTGCCTTGGACTCGAAGATGTTCCATGTGCGCTCCCCATCCGAGCAGTGACGCATCTGTTACGATGGTTTGAGCTGGAGGCTGTTGTTGGAACGGAATCCCCACCAAGAGATTGTTGGGTGAACACCACCACTTGAGGGACTGTAGGGTGTGGGGAGAAAGGAGGACTTTGCTCTCCCAATCGTCCATCAGTTGACACCATTGATCCTCCAAGTTTTCCTGTAAGGGTCTCATATGGAGGCGAGCATTGGGAACGAGATGGATACAAGACGCCATCGAGCCCAGTAGAGAAGCTATTACTCTTGCAGTGGTCTGTGGAGTTTCCTGTAGTTGTTTGCACTTTTGGAGAATCGATAATCGTCGTTCCTCCGAAGGAAACACCTTTCCTAGATTGGTATCTATAATGGCCCCTAAGTAATGCAACCTCTGAACAGGTGTTGCTGTGGACTTCAGGAGATTGACTTGAAGACCGAGATTTTGTAACAGCTGTAGAGCCCATTTTAAATGTTGTTGCGCCTCTAGATAACTGGAGGCCTTTATGAGCCAATCGTCTAGATAGGGGTAGACAAATATTCGATGTTTCCTCAAGTGGGCGGCTACCACCGCCATGCATTTGGAAAAAGTTCTCGGCGCTGATTTGAGGCCGAAGGGTAGAACCGCAAATTGGTAATGACGTTTTCCGACGGTGAACCTTAGGAATTTTCGATGTTTCTTGGTCACCGGAATATGAAAGTAAGCGTCGCAAAGGTCTATCACACAGAGCCAGTCGCCCTGACGAAGATGTGGGTAAATTTGGTGCAAGGATAGCATCCTGAATTTCTCTTTGCGAATCCACTTGTTTGCTGTCCTTAGATCTAGAATGGGACGAAACTCTTGCTTGTCTTTTTTTGGCACAAGGAAATACCTCAAATAAATCCCTTTCCCTTGCTGGCTGATCGGGACGGGTTCTATGGCTCTTTTTTATAATAGAATAGTGACTTCTAACTGAAGAGCTTCGAGGTGGTGGCTGTCTGATTTGGGTGGAACAGATGGTGGAGGACTGGTGAATCTGAGAGCGTAACCATGTCGCACAATATTCAATACCCAGGCGTCTGATGTCATGTGTAGCCACTCGTCCAGATGATTTGAGATACTTCCCCCTACCGGAGTGGATAACGGAGGAGGGGGAAGCGAAGATTCAGGGCTTAGACGCGGGAGCCTGTCGAGTTGCCTGAGTTTGGGTTGTGGAACGACCCCTTGTCGACTTTCGTTGTGTGGAGAAGACCCTTTGATGCTGCTGCTGCTGCTGCTGCTGGGGGCGTGAAGACATCCAGTGTGGTGTCTGATACCTGTGGGTGAAAAGTCTTCGCTGATATGGACGGAATGCCTTTCGTTGTTCTTTCGGGCGTTCCATGCCTACCGCTTTTAGAGTATCTAGCTCAGACTTCATCCTGGCCATCTCGTCATCGGCATGAGAGCCGAACAAAGTGGAGCCTGAGAAAGGTAAATTCTGTATTCTCTGCTGTGCTTCTGGTTTGAGAGATGTTAATCGCAACCATGCATGTCTTCTTAGCGCTATTCCGTGAGCATAGTTATGTGCGGACAGCACCAAAGAATCAGCCGCAGCACTTATTACCTGGTTAGAAACCATGGCTTCCTCACAGACGACCTCCAGGAAATCTTCCCTTTTGTCCTTAGGAAGATGCTCCGCAAACTGCAGTATAGAGTCCCAGAGGGCCCGATCGTATCTCCCTAATAAAGCAGTGGCGCTGGCTGCTTTCATTGTGATGGCTGCAGTAGAGCATACTTTTCGGCCTGCAGCATCGATCTTTCTGCTCTCTTTATCCGGAGGTGAGGAGGAAGACGGTGATGTAGAGTGCAATTTCTTTGCCGCTACTATAACCACCGAGTCCGGTACTGGGTCTGACCTCAAGAATAGAGGATCTTGTTCCGGTGGACGATACTTCTTAATAAGTCTGGAAGGAGCAGACTTCGTTGCGGCCGGTGTAAGAAAAATATCCATTGCCGGTTCAATAAGACCCGGAACCAGTGGAAGCAAAGGTCTCGAAGATGTCCTCTGATGCAAGGTCTCGAAGATTACTGATGTCGATGGGGCAGGTACCGCCAACGGGATATTCAGTTTGGTCGCCCCTCGCACGAAGCCCTCCTGGAATGTATTCACATCATCTATGGGGGACACTCTCGGGGACGGTGAGTCCAATAGGGTTGGAGAGTAGTCCCGTGTAGACGAAGAAGAATGTCTATGATGTGAATGGTGAGATCTCTGCCGTGACTCATGACGGTGGTGCCGAGAGGAAGATGAACGTCTAGAGGAATGTCCAGAATGCCTTATGGATCGCGTTGGAGTCCTCAGAACAGACTCTGAAGGAGGAGCCGGAAGAGGAGCCATAGGTGTTACTGGTGTCTGCGGCAACGGCGACTGTTGAGGAGAGAGCTGTGGAGACGCTGCAAGCAGGATGAGTGAGGCCGAGGATTCTGACGTGGTATAAACATTTCTTTGATTGTCACCTCGACGTCGACACACTCCTCGACGTCGAAGTGCGGTGACGGCGAGTGCCTCTTGACGTCGATTCCTCTCGCCGTTGAGAACCTCTCGACGACGACCATCGACGTCGATGTGGTGACGTGGAACGTCTCCTACGGCGAGCACTCTCCCTCGACGCCGATCGCCCTCGCCGTGTCGATGGCGAACCGGACTCAGATCTCCTCAACGTGGAGCGTCCTCGCCGTGTCGACGGCGACCCAGATCCTCTCGACGGCGAGCGTCCACGCCGTCTCAACGGCGAAATTGCTGTCGACGGCGAACGATGCTTCTTCCTCGCCGGTGAACCAGTCCTCGACGGCGAGCATGTTGGCGCCGTTCCCTATCTCGACGTCGACGCCCTCGACGTCGTCGGAGACCTGTGCCGTTTTTGAGCAGGTCTGGTAGGAGTTACAGAGGAAAACAGGGTGAGCCCTGGTAGAAGACTGACCTTCTCCTCGCTCTGTGGTAGAATGACCACTTTTTCTCCTGTCCTCTCTTGCCTGAAGTCGGATTTTCTCCCTATCACGAAGAGTTCTTCTGGAGAAAGTTTTACAGATGTCACACGATTCCGGTTTGTGGCTGGATGGAAGACAAATTATACAGACCCGATGTGGATCTGTTTTAGCCTTTTTTCTGCCACAAGAAGGGCATTTATCAAAAAGTGAAGGCATTTCTAAACTAGAAAAACCTCAAAATTCTGTCAGAATTTAACAGAAAAGAGTAGGAAACGATCACTCAATATTAAAAACGTCGAATGAAATTGAAATTCAAAAGATTTTGAATGAATTTCTGTCAAAAAAAGGCTTTGTGAGGTAGAGCTCAATGCTTCAGGGTCCTGTCAGAAAGGAGCCGGAAAAAAGAACTGAGGCAACTGCCTTTTGCTGTGCATGATGGGAAACAGGAAGACTTTACTTTTTTAAAGGCACAGCTCTATTTACATTCTGTATAATGGCAGCCTATGGGCTACACTGCCCTGCATTGTTTTATTCTCATGAGAGGTGTAAATAGAATATGAGAAGGTATTTGTTATTACATTTCTAGAATAAATAGATGTTTAAACGTGAATTTACACTACAACTGTTTTTCTTTTTAACAATTTGGCCTGTGTAGCTGTTCACATAGGCTGCACAGTGTTATTCTTAAGTGGTTTTTTTTTTGACAGACCTTTTTTCAAAGGGCTGGTATTTGCACTTAAGAATATACTTCACATCAGTGCTCCGGGGTCCCCGCAGGCGCGCGGAACTATTCAGTGCTTATGACTATACATGGAAATCCCCTACGAGAGAAGTCAATTTAGGTGGCTTTGTCATATTTAGATGATTTTTTCAGTTGTGTTTGTTTGTCTGAGTGGCCTGAAGGCTCGTGGTGGGTCTACTTAAACATCTGTTTTGGTGTTTCTGGAAGCACTTTATGAGGACATCTACCCCTTTTCCTAGATTTGAAAGACTGCAAGGATTGATCACTATCCTCCTCAGATAGCGGGTCATCTTTGGATTTTAGCTTCTGAAGCCCTATCAGAAGTCTGGCCTCTCGATCTTTTAGAGTTCTTCGCCAAAAAGTACGGCAAATTTTGCAGTCTATCACCTTGTAATGTGGATGCAAGCAGTAGATGAAGTTTTGATGTGGGTCCTCTGAATGAAGCCTCATTTTCCCATATCTTCCACAAGGTCTAAATAATTCTTTATTTGTGGGTTCTGGCATGATGCTTCATCAGAATATTGCTGTATATATATGTAGAGTAGATATTCTGAAGTAAATCTTCCTGAAGGTTGAGAAAAGGTAGTAAACTTAGCAGAGCTCAGGGAGACTGCTTTCACACAACGTGCAGTAGAAAATCGGAGAGATTTTAGCTTTTGTGGTGAGAGTTCTAAAAGGTGCCGTTGCCTGACTGGCTGGACTTTGGGTCTTTTTAAATTATATTAATAAGCTATTAAAGTGAATGCCATTTAACATTAATTTCTATGTAGGTTTTCTCTCTACTGCTTTCTGTGGTACTGTGGGACTCCCACTTTGATGATGGGGAATAATTCAAGTATGTGAATCTATGAAAGATCCAACACCGGAGAATTGGAAAACCTCAGAGCTGAAAAAAAGAAAAATTGACACGGCCTCTTCAACACCAAAGGCTCCTCCAATGAAAGAACACCCAGAGAGGTAGATCCAGGGAGAAAAAACATCAGAGGCATCACCACCATCATCGTCATGCTTTAGAACCTGGCAGGCATCTTTCCCTTTAGCTGCAGCTACAGCAGGGCCAAAGCTCTTATTTTAATGGCATTTCCCACATTAAATGCTGCATTATGATACATAATAATGCTCATACTAATGTAGCTTTCTACAGAAAAAGGCAGTTAAACCTAGCCTATCATGGAGTTCCAGAGTTGTCGCCAAACTGTTCAACATCGAGGCGATCACACAGCAGGAATACACTAGACCACTAGGAATTGGATTTGTGACAAGGAGAAGCCCCTTTGGTGAGGGTCGCTTGGCAACTTTCTTGTTTCTGCTCCTCCCAGGTGCAGATATGCCATTTTTTAGGAAAGCCACTAGACCCCAGGGATGTTTGGCTTAATGTTTTTTTTGGGGGGTGGGGGCCTTTAGGCAATTCCTCAGGAGGGCAATTTTCTTCTTGGGTGAGACAAGCTGTTTTTTTAGACTGATTTGCCACCCAGGGTGGTGGAAACACACTAGACACCAGGAAAATGTAGCATATATTTTATTTATTTATAGGGAATGGTTCCTTGGGCAAAGGTCTTTACCCAGAGCGGGGCATTTTTTTGTTTGTTTCTACCCTCCCTGGGGTGAGATGTACTCCCTTCTTTCAAAGGGCTGGTATTTGCACTTAAGAATATACTTCACATCAGTGCTCCGGGGTCCCCGCAGGCGCGCGGAACTATTCAGTGCTTATGACTATACATGGAAATCCCCTACGAGAGAAGTCAATTTAGGTGGCTTTGTCATATTTAGATGATTTTTTCAGTTGTGTTTGTTTGTCTGAGTGGCCTGAAGGCTCGTGGTGGGTCTACTTAAACATCTGTTTTGGTGTTTCTGGAAGCACTTTATGAGGACATCTACCCCTTTTCCTAGATTTGAAAGACTGCAAGGATTGATCACTATCCTCCTCAGATAGCGGGTCATCTTTGGATTTTAGCTTCTGAAGCCCTATCAGAAGTCTGGCCTCTCGATCTTTTAGAGTTCTTCGCCAAAAAGTACGGCAAATTTTGCAGTCTATCACCTTGTAATGTGGATGCAAGCAGTAGATGAAGTTTTGATGTGGGTCCTCTGAATGAAGCCTCATTTTCCCATATCTTCCACAAGGTCTAAATAATTCTTTATTTGTGGGTTCTGGCATGATGCTTCATCAGAATATTGCTGTATATATATGTAGAGTAGATATTCTGAAGTAAATCTTCCTGAAGGTTGAGAAAAGGTAGTAAACTTAGCAGAGCTCAGGGAGACTGCTTTCACACAACGTGCAGTAGAAAATCGGAGAGATTTTAGCTTTTGTGGTGAGAGTTCTAAAAGGTGCCGTTGCCTGACTGGCTGGACTTTGGGTCTTTTTAAATTATATTAATAAGCTATTAAAGTGAATGCCATTTAACATTAATTTCTATGTAGGTTTTCTCTCTACTGCTTTCTGTGGTACTGTGGGACTCCCACTTTGATGATGGGGAATAATTCAAGTATGTGAATCTATGAAAGATCCAACACCGGAGAATTGGAAAACCTCAGAGCTGAAAAAAAGAAAAATTGACACGGCCTCTTCAACACCAAAGGCTCCTCCAATGAAAGAACACCCAGAGAGGTAGATCCAGGGAGAAAAAACATCAGAGGCATCACCACCATCATCGTCATGCTTTAGAACCTGGCAGGCATCTTTCCCTTTAGCTGCAGCTACAGCAGGGCCAAAGCTCTTATTTTAATGGCATTTCCCACATTAAATGCTGCATTATGATACATAATAATGCTCATACTAATGTAGCTTTCTACAGAAAAAGGCAGTTAAACCTAGCCTATCATGGAGTTCCAGAGTTGTCGCCAAACTGTTCAACATCGAGGCGATCACACAGCAGGAATACACTAGACCACTAGGAATTGGATTTGTGACAAGGAGAAGCCCCTTTGGTGAGGGTCGCTTGGCAACTTTCTTGTTTCTGCTCCTCCCAGGTGCAGATATGCCATTTTTTAGGAAAGCCACTAGACCCCAGGGATGTTTGGCTTAATGTTTTTTTTGGGGGGTGGGGGCCTTTAGGCAATTCCTCAGGAGGGCAATTTTCTTCTTGGGTGAGACAAGCTGTTTTTTTAGACTGATTTGCCACCCAGGGTGGTGGAAACACACTAGACACCAGGAAAATGTAGCATATATTTTATTTATTTATAGGGAATGGTTCCTTGGGCAAAGGTCTTTACCCAGAGCGGGGCATTTTTTTGTTTGTTTCTACCCTCCCTGGGGTGAGATGTACTGTTGTTTTGGTCAATTTGCCTATTAGTGGAGGAAATGAACTAGACACCAAACAAATGTTTTAGTATGTGAGGGGAGCTGCCCCTGGGTTAAGAGTTGGTTCCATTCTAAGGTGCCATTTATTTACCTTCGCCATGTGCCCCCTTTGGGTGCAGATCAGCCTTTATTGCTTCATACTTGCCCCTCAGAACAGACTTGTTTTTTATAATGTGAAATATTTTATTTATTATCATGTGAATTTGTGACCTTTTTGTTCCTATTGTAGTGCAAATCCTTTTGCTTTTCTTTGTAGTGTATCGTGCTTGCAGCTTCGCCACTGGAAGATCTACAGTTGTATAATTGCATGTGTTTGTAATGTTTACTTCAAATGTGTCTCTGTAGCATTAGTGGTTTTGCATGGTGTAGAGTTAATACAGAGAACATTTTGCCTATCAATCTGTTCCAGCTCTTTATTGATGATGTGTTTTTGGATGATACTGTTGCGCAAGCCAATTTGTATGCAGATCAGTATTTGAGACACAACTCTGCCACACATAAGACCCACTCTAGAGCTACTCTGTAGACTTCTACAAATCTCCAGGAGATGAAGCAGTTCTGCCACTGGATATGTGTATACTTTCTCAGTGTACACTGGTAGGGATTCTTCAACTGACCCCCTAAGGTTTCTTTCCACATTTGGAGTCAGTGAAAAAAGTGTGTGGGAACCTGCCAGAGCACTTATTCACCCAGATCAAAATGTATACATGGACAACTTCAACACAAGTATGCAATTAGTTGAGGAATTGTTCAGTAGGCACTGTGGCATGCTGCACAATGCACTCTAACTCTAAGGACCTTGTGTGTAAGAAACATCAGAGGGGACAGAGCAGTGCCTTGTGTAGTAATGAACTACTTGCTTTGAAAGTTTCAGACAGAGGCGATGTTGCAATCTCACAACTATTAATTATGAAAGAACTATGTCTGTGGTTGATTGGAGTCAAGTATCAGAAGTGTGCATTCTACACAACAACAAGCATGTGGGAGGATTAGATAGAGTAGATCAAAGGCTGAACCCTTACAATGCTGATAGAAAGTCATATTTCCTTTACAAGATGCGTGTTGTTTGTTTGTTTCATTTAGCATCCTTCCATGCTTATGTTATTTTCAAAGATTGTTCTCCATATTCCTAGAGGAGTTTTTTACATTTCAGCAGTCTGAAATAGGCAGCCGACAGCCAGACTACAGTAGAGCAGGCAATCGTTCTTGGAGTCAGAGTGCTTGAGGATGTGGGTAGATTCAAAGATTGTCACTTTCCTGAATACATCTCTCCAACAACCCAAAAAAATTATTTGTCGGAGATGTAGAGTCTGTGTACAAGGAGGAGTACAAAAGAACAGTTGTATGTACGGCCCAGGTTGCCCTTCTGATCCTAGCCTGTGTGCCCTAATGTTCAAATTGTACCATTCGCAACACATGTATTGGGAGCAATCATAAGAGTAAAAGCCAACATGGTCTGTATCGCTATATACTTGCTGATTAGATATCAGGTTGCCAACAGTTTGATGTGTTTAGTCACACCTGTTGTGCATGGAATAATAGATGTTTTTAATCTTCTACCAATAGATGGGTTACTTTAAGTTTGAAAAAAACTGAAAATAATGTGCTGGTTTTAGTTAGATGTGTTATTTCTTTCTGTATGAGCTTTGTGTGTGTAATCTGTTCATTCTCAGGGTGTTTTAGAAATTAAAGTGATGTAGAGCTTCCTGGTCATATGTGGACAGGTGTTTGGCTGGCTGTGTGCATGGACTGGCATTTAGTTGCCTGTGTGTAGGGACAAGCATTTGGCTGCTGGTGTGTGTGTGTATAATTGCGCTTAGCTGGTGGTATATGTTGTGATTTGATGGTGACTGGTGGTGTCATTAGTGTGTTAGTCTTGTGGGGGTATGAAAGTGAAGGGCCCTTGAATGGTGCTGTTTGTTAATGTGAGTGTTGCACTGTGTTGATATGTGTTTGTGTGATACAGGAAAGGTGTGTGAATGGCCTGTAAAGTGGTTGGTGCTTTCTTGTGGCTTTACATCTCACAAACTGTCATAGGTTCATAGATCAAAGGTTGAGTATTCTGAAATTTCAATTATGTTGTGATTTCTGAATGTTCATTTTTGTGAAATTATTTGTTAATAAAATATACATTTTGAACATTTCACTCCCACTCATGACAAATCCAACCAGTATGTGTGCACTGCAGTACTGGATTGGGGTGCAATAATACATGCCTTTTCTGGCTTTCACAGCCAGGGTGTACATTATTTTTAGGGGAAACCCACCAACCCTAGATATTTTTGAAAACTAAACACTAGGGAACTCCAGGGAGGTGTGCCTAGCGTGGACCTCACAACGTTTTTAGAAGCCAGTGCAAACCTCAAACATTGGCTTAAAACACACAATTTCTTCAGATTTCTATGAGTGAAAGTACTTGAATTTGGGGGAGTCACATACTTCCCACCACCCAGGGTCCCCACATGTCTCTAGATAAACATGGAACCTTACCTGTGTGGATAGGCTCAGTGCCTGCAACAGGAACAAAACACAATGTGGCAAAATCAGCAAAAGGGTTAGCTGTGGTTTTTGGCCGGTTACTTGGCAGCCACCCAGGAAAACCTACCAAACACAGACATTTCTGAAAACTAGACTTCCGGGGGAGTGTATGGTGGTGTGCCTCACCTGGGCCCGACAACGCTTTCCTACCCACAATGACGTGCAAACCCCAAAATCTGTTGCTCATTTTCCTTGTATTCTTGTGACTTAACCTTACGGAAACCATAAAATTCCTACCACCCAACCTTCCTGCATTTGTCCCGATAAAAACACTACCCCACTTTTGTGGCTGGGCCTAGTGCCCGTGACAGGAACAGATGATCAAACTAGGGTCAATGGGAGTTCTTGGGAGTGTGCATGTCCCTCCCTACACTACCTGGTCCTCACTTAACCCCTCCTTAGCCCTCATTTAGTCCCACCTCTTTAGTAGTATATATTCCCCATTTTCCAGCCATTCCCCTATGTCTCCCCCACATTTATGACTAAAAAGCATACTTACATGTATGGAGAGCTCAAGACAAAAAACAGGAAAGGCCTATACATAGACCTCCACAAGGAGGTACATTTTGCAATACATTAGTAATACTATTGTAGTATTACTAAATGTACTACAAAATGAAGTTCGTCAAGAGGCCCATGTGCAGATTTGTCAAAGGGTACCACAGTTATTACCAAACAAACATTACTGCACCATGGCACCCTTTTGTTTGTGCCCTTATTTGACAGTCTGACTGAAACTCAACACACCAAGTGTAAGCTAAACAGTGTGAAATGTCATGCATATCTGTGAAACAGCACCAGAGATTAGCCATCAAACATTTTTGCTCATCATGTTAACTTCTGTCCCCCCAAGCTAGATCTTGTTGAAACACGTGATCCCTGCACTAGGCTCAACCTTCTATTAGCGTGCTAAATTGAATGTAGATTCATTAAAGAAGGCCAAACGTATTAGCTCATTAATACTTTATTGACACCTGCCCTTTAACTATGACTTTAACCTGACAGATGTACATGAAACTAAACATATCAAGAGTGAGCTAAACCTTCTAGATGTCTACTAAATTCTGTGCAGATCCACCAAACTGCCCAACGTTACTAGCAAGTAAATAATTTTTTAGCTCTACAGCCTCTTTAGCTTTGCCCCCTAGTCAGATCTGCATTCACTAAAAACACACAAGAGGGGAGAGTGGTGCTGGTAACCTATTCTTCCATCCTACCTAGGAGGTAACAGTAAATACACCTTAAAAGAAGAATAGGGACAGTCATATCTAAGATCACCAATTTGGGACAGATCAGATGCTAGGAATTGCAAAGCCTTCACCCACAAGATGGTGGATGTTTCATCATTGCGCATTCCCTCACTTAGGGCCTGATTCCCAAACTTAGGGCCTGATTTAAACTTCATGGACAGGTTACGTCGGCAAAATGGTGACCGATATCCCATCTGCCGAATTCTGAATCCCATTGGATTTAACAGGATTTAGATTTTTGGGCGGACAGGATATCCATCACCGCTGTGACGGAGTAACCCATCCGTCAAGTTCTAAATTAGGCCTATAGTCCTTGGTTATCTAATCCATCTGATTTAATTCTTGGTTGTCTGGACTGAACTAAAAATGTAGATAACAATGTCAAGTGTTATCATTGATGGATGGGGTCTATGAGGACCCTTCCTTCTGGAGTGGTCTACATGTCTCAGCCGGTTTTATAAGCATAGTGGGTCTACGGCTTTCTTCATGACCTATATGAGTCTTCAGGTATTTTTATTGGTAGTGCATATATGTAAAACCTATTGGTCATGGATACATGCGCATTTCTCAATGCATACTTGGCATCTGTAAATTTGTGGACATCATATACCACATTAAAAATGAATTCCCTTGTTGCCTATTTTCTCCAGAAGAGAGACACACAAACAAACAAAATTTTACTTAAAACACACGTATCCCGACAAGATTTTCTGAAGGAAAAAACTTGAACACAGCACACACTGACATCATTCTGTAATCGTAATGCCATGGTTGTTTCTGTGGTAGGTGCAAGGTAACATCATATACATGAGCTATTCATAATTGATATACAATTGTCTTACCAAAAGGTTAGGCTAGCTGCTTTGAAAGAAGAAAAAAAGTTACTTACCTGCAACTATAGTTATCCAGTATTGGTATCTTTCATAAATTCACATGCTTAAATCATCCCGTCGTCGAAGTGGGAGTCCCACGGTATACTATAAAAGCAGTAAGTAAAAATTTCCATAGGCTATAATGCTAGAAAACTCACACATATAGCCTATCCATGTCCTTTTGTAAAAAGAACCAAACTTGACTCATGACCAATCAAGCTCCAGCACCCTCTAGAATAATCCCTCAGATTTTCTAGCACTAGAGTATGTAATGGAAAGGCAATGTGAGCCTCAAAGGGGAGGAGGGTGGGTCGCACGTGATTTATGAAAGATACCAATACTGGATAACTGTAGTTACAGGTAAGTAACTTGTTTTCTTATCCAGTATTGGATCTTTCATAAATTCACATGCTTCAATCTGAAAAGCCAGCAGTGCTCATAATAACCATTATGCCCGCAGTGGGTGGTGGGTGCGAGCATTGTAATCCTTCTACATAAGGAATTATGGGGGTCATTTTGACCCTGGCGGTCTGAGACCGCCAGGGCTAAAATGACGGAAGCACCGCCAACAGGCTGGCGGTGCTTCCTGCCCTATTACGACCCCGGCGGTGATAATCCGCCAGGGCAGCGCCTGGGGATTATGACACCCCTACCGCCAGCCTGTTTCTGGCGGTTTGCACCGCCAGGAAGAGGCTGGCGGTAAGGGGTGTCCTGGGGCCCCTTAACAGGGCCCCGGCCAGCTTTTCACTGTCTGCATAGCAGACAGTGAAAAGCGCGACGGGTGCAACTGCACCCGTCGCACGGCCGCAACACCGCCGGCTCCATTAGGAGCTGGCTCCTATGTTGCGGCCTCATCCCCGCTGGGCCGGCGGGCGCAAACTTGGTTGCGCCCGCCGGCCCAGCGGGGATGTCGTAATGGGGGCCGCGGGAGTGCGGCCGCACGGCGGTTACCGCCCGCCAAGGTCATAATGACCCCCTATATAACATATATATATATATATATATATATAAATATATATATATAAAATAAAACATGTCAAACAATAATTGTATAGGAATTATAAACTTATTGCATATAGACTTAGGTATACTCATTCAAGGAAAAATCTCACCTCAATGAAAAAGATGACGCAGGACTGCCTGTCCAACAAGAGAATCATCTCTTTGTGTTGATTCCAGACAGTAATGCTGCGCGAAAGAGTGCGTAGTCTTCCACGCTGCAGCCTGACATATCTTGTCCAAGACGATCCCTTAGAACAGAGCAGCCAATGTGGAAATCTCCCTTGTAGAATGGCTTTCGGGCCGTTAGTTAATGGTTTAGCATGGCAAAACTGGATGGTGGATGGTGGATGCAATCCAACAAGCTATCGTAGCCTTAGTGACTCCTGTACCCTGACGGCCTTGGGCATATGAGACTAAGAGCTGGTCTGTCTTCCGGAGCTGTTTAGTACTCTGAAGGTAGAACTTCAAGCATCTTTTGATGTCCAGTGTGTGGAGAGTCCTCTCCGCCACTGTTGATGGATTCGAGAAGAAGGTGCTTAATATCACTGGTTCATTCAAATGAAAAGATGAAGGCACCTTAGGGATGTATCTCGGGTTTGTTAGGAGGACAAAGTTGTCTGAAAACATAAGCTAGGGCTCTTTAATGGTAAAGTCCTGTATATCACTGACTCTTCTCGTGGACGCCAGAGCCAGTAGAGTTGCTACCTTCCATGTCATGTATTTCAGCTCTACTCTATGAATAGGTTCAAACAGGGCTTTCTTTAATTGTGAAAGAACTAAGTTTAAATGACATTGGGGCGGAGGTGGTCGCACTGGAGGGAAGGTGCGAAAAAGACCCTTCACAAACTCTTTGATTAGTCTGGATGAGCCAAGGCAGGGCGTATTCGCAGAGAGCCTATAAGATGATATAGCAGCCAAATGGACTTTAACAGATGCATGACCAAGCCCAGCCTTTGACAGAGTGAGAAGGTATGATATAATTTGTTCTGGCAAGACTTTTAACAAATGCAAATTGTTTTGATGGCACCAGATACAAAACTTCTTCCATTTGAGCCAGTAAGTCATGTTTGTACTGTCAGCTCGTGCCCTAGACAAAATTACTTTGCATTCTTCCTCGATGCTCATGCCCTGAAATTCATGGAATTCAGGAGGCATGCGTGCAATTTGAGAGATGCTGGATCTGGATGGAATATCTGACCTTGACTCTTCGTTAGAAGGTTGTGCTTGCTGGGAAGACGTAAGGGATTGGCCACTGATAGGAGAAGGAGTTCCATGTACCAATACTGCCTGGGCCACTTGGGTGCTACGAGTATGAGCTTGCAACCCTCTGATTTCATTTTCTTCAGAAGCCTGGGAATCAACTGGGGGGTGGGGGGAAAGCATATGCAAAGATCCCAGATCATCGCATCGAAAGGGCATTCCCCCACGACCCTGGGAGCGGGTATCGACTGGCATAAAATTGGTATTTGGTGTTTTGATTGGTGGCAAAGAGATCCAGGGTTGGCCGTCCGCAGCACAGAAAGATGTTGTCTAGCTCCCTCTGATCGAGTTCCCATCCTGCTGAGAGAGTCCGCTAGGGCGCTGTTGACACCTGGCAGGTGTTCCACTCTCAGACAAATCTTGTGAAGTGTGAGCCATTCCCACAGAGATTGAGCTTCTCTTGAGAGGGAAAGAGATCTTGTTCCTCCATGTTTGTTCACGTAGAACATGCTTGTAGTGTTGTCTGTGGGGACTAATACAGAGGATCCTGCAATCCGCAGAAGGAACACTTTGAGTGTAAGAAAAATAACTTTTAATTCTAGCAGATTTATATGCAGTTTTCTCTGCGCAATCAACCATTTCCTTTGAATGCACATGTTTTGCAGATGACCTCCCCAGCCCTCCAATGAAGCGTCCGTTGTGATAATGAAATCTGTCATTGGAGTCAGAAAGGTCAATCCCTGAGAGAGATGGTTGGTCTGAGACCACCACCGCAGAGTCTCCACCATCCTTGGTGTAATATTGTTCGAATCCTCGAAGGATCCTTGAGATTGAGTCCATTGTAGCTGCAATTCCTCCTGTAATAGTCTCATTTTTAACCTTGCTAGGTAGACTAGGGTGATCGATGAGGAAATCATTCCTAGTAGTGACCTGAACATCCAAACTGAAACTGACCTTTATTTTGAGACCTTGATAGCCATGTTGGCCAGTTTTTGTTGTCGTGCCCTTGAGAGATAAGCCTTGCTCTTGATGGTGTTGAGTTCCGCACCTAAAAAGACTATCTTGCTTGTCGGAAGAGTGAACGATTTATGGAAGTTTACTGTTAGACCTAGATTGTGAATTAATCCTAGGCAGACGATGGTAGCCTTGGACGCCAGCTGTGATGTAGGAGCTTTTATTAACCAGTCGTCCAGATATGGAAAGACTTGAAAACCCTTGTTGTGGAGGGAAGCTGCTATCGGAGTGAGACATTTCGTGAAGATTCTTGGCGCTGACTTTAAGCCAAATGGGAGGACTTTGAATTGATAATGGGCACCGGCCACCGTGAAGCGGAGATATTTGTGATGCTTTACATGTATCGGTATGTGGAAATAGGTATCCTGGAGATCTAACAATGTCATGTAATATCCAGTGTTCAGCAGGTGCAGGATATCCGACAGTGTGATCATACAAAAGGATTGTTTCTTTAGAAACTTGTTCAATTTTCTAAGGTCTAGGATTGGTCTCCATTCCCCTGACTTTTTCCTTATTAGAAAGAACCGGGAAGAATCCGAGTTCCCTGAGGTGCACAGGGACCTCCTTTATCGCCCCTTTGGAGAGCATTAGGAAAACCTCTTGTTGCAGCAAGTGAAGATGAAGTAGATGCGATTTTCCTGGCGGATGGTCTGGTGGTTTTTGTATAAATTCTACCGTATGACCTTGAGCCACTACATCCACCACCCATTTGTCCGATGTTATGTTTTTCCAATTCTGAAGGTAGTTCAAGATGTTCGCTCCCACCTGATGGAATTGTGGAAAATGTGGAAGCGTAGCCGGTGCACGACAAGGATCATTGTTTGCAGGGTTGATCCTGGGTTTGAGAGCTCTGTTTCCTTCTCCCACCTTGTCTGGTGTAGGAGGCCGTGGATGGTTGCCTGTAAGTCTGTTGATAGGCCAGTTTATATTGGGGCTGCTGGTATTGCCTAAGGTAGGAGCCACGAAACGTAGAGAAACCCATACCCTTTGCTCCCCGAAAGGACTGTTTCCTGTACTGCAAGGTACACAGAGGACGAGCAGTGTCCGTGTCAGTTTTGATGTCCTGTTGGGCCTCATCTATATGCTTGCCGAAGAGAGACTCTCTGTCATAGGGCATATCTAATATCCTAGACTGGACCTCTGGCCTGAAAGATGTTGCTTTCAACCATCCCTGGCGGCGCAGTACTGTTCCTCCTGCCGGCTGATGAAAGCCTGTGGAGGCTATGTCTAGAGCACAGTTAATGATCTCTTCTGAGATACATTCTCCTTCCTGCAGAATGTTTCATGCCTCAGGTTGCTTATTCTCAGGAATGAGCTCTAAGAAAGCGTTCATGTCAGACTGAAAATCTCCTGCCCACGTTGTCTAGGTGCCTGCCTTCCTTATCTGGAGGAGTTGATATAGGTGTCAGAAAGCCGTTGTGCGGCTTGGGAAATGGCCGAATCTGGTTTAGGATGCCCTGTTAAACACGCTGGAGAGTTCTGTGTAGCCTTGTATTTTTAATCCAGCTTTTGTGGAACCGGTGGAACAGTAGCTGGATTCTCCATAATCTTAATGCCTTCACTCCAAATAAAGTCTATGATTGGAATTGCCCTCACCAACTTTCTTGCCTGTTCTTTGAAGTCAGGGAGGAAGCATTCGGACTGCGAGACAGAGGTTGGTAAATGAAACTGTGTGGCCGCCCTATCCATTAAGTTATGAAAACCTCCTATATCCTCCGGTGGAGAATCTGATGGACGAGGAGGTGGTGGCGTTGGAGTAGGAGCTAAATAATCATCCCATTCATCATTAGGATGCTGGGGTGATGCAATCTCTCCTCCTTCTCTTTTATCCTCTGAAGAGGAGATGTCATCTCTGGGAGGGGTGGCTATTGTAGACTGTGGTGTAAGCCTGGGACTTGCTGGAGGTGGAGGTACACTCCTTGGTGTAGCAGGAGAGAAAGGGAGAGGCGGCTGCATCTCAGCTGCGGTTGGGAGCCTCCTCTTACAGTCCTTCAACATAGACTGCAAATCTTGAATCAGAGAAGCAGGCATTTCGACAGTGTCTCTCGGCTGCTGTAAAGGCTCATAATATCGTCTCTGATAAGAATAATAAGATTGGTACTGTTGCTTGTACTCATCCTCATCTTCCTCTTTGTGATACTTGTCTTGCAACTGGGATGGACTGTGCGCATCACCAAAGGGCCCTTCATTTGACTCTTCCCAGTCTAGCAGATGACTAGGAAGTAAGGTTGTTGCCTTACTAGGCGATGTATCTGCCGGATAAACAGTAGATTTAGACATCGTGGTAATTTTTACTGTGGCGTGAAGGTCGGGAGATCCAGATGAAATGGGGATCATGCTGCCCTGATTCATAGGAACAAGTGGCATTGTCGATTTCGACGACGATGTTCCCATTGTCGGAATTGGCTTTGTCTCAGGAAGGCGTTAAAGTGACGTTCCTGTATTGGCCTGTGGGCCTTCCTGTGCTTTGATGCACTAGCGCCAACATTTTTGGCGCTAGCACAGCAAAGTGCCACAACAGTGCCAAAAATGTTGACGCTGTTGTGGTAACGACCACCATGGTGTCTTTAGGATGGGGTGGGTGCAAGAAAAGTGCTGCATCGGGACCGATGTGCCGCTTTCTTGTAAACATGCCCCTTAGTTTGTATCAGGTCCGCGTGCACTTTTTATTAATTCGTGCCATGATCTGGTAGAGTGGTGTGTCCATCCGTTCTCTGGCTTATAAGGACCTTAAACAAGTCGAAGAACCCTCCAAGAGCTACTTTGCCTTATTGCAATACCGGCTCTAGTGATCTTCTAGGTGAGGACTCAGGAAAGTCATGATCTGGGAACTTCAAACAGTTGACTTGTGCTTCCCAGGTTCTAGCCACCCCGAGGGATCCTGCGCCCCTACCAGCCTCTACGAATCTGTTATGAGATGAAACACTAAAAGTGGAGATGGTTATATCAGCCAAAGATGGGTGGATTATTTCTCCAAAATCTTTGGCCCTGCTGATCAGACTGTCAACATGGCGGTGGGAGTGAAAGTGCTCTATGATTTGAATGCTGGTATAGCCTTCCGTAGGCCGTTTGAGGTTTCAGATGTTATTTTAGCTAAATAAAGTAGCCCCTCAGATAAAGCTCCAGGTCCAAATAGAATACCCTGTGACTTATACAAATCCCTCCTGCAATTCTGGGGCCCACTAATCACTAATTTCATAAGATCTGCGATTGTGGGTCCCTTAGTTCAGACATGGCAGGAGGCTAGAATTGTGCCCACTTTTAAAAGGGAGATAAGAACAAGCCCCACTGTTATCTCCCTGTTAAACAGTACGGTGAAGATCCTGGGAAGTGTAATTCTAGCAAAATTGGAAAACTGGACACCAGAGACTCGGGTAGCTTTCAGGTGTCTAGTTTGGGTTCTGCCTTGATCTAGGTACCATTGAGCAGACCATGAACTTGTCCTTTATCGTACAAAAATACATGAAGGCCAAAAAAACGCTGTGTTGATCTGGTCATCACAGATCTAACATGTGCCTTTGGCACTGTGGATTGATCCAAATTATGGTAATTGATGGCACAATTAGGGGTCGATAATGCAATAATAACACTACCCTGTAGACTCCATGCTTATACCACTGCCAAAGATTGATACAGTAGGGAGGGGACTATTTAGAAGATTTTCCCCTTGTAGCTGGGGTAAAGCAAGATTGCATATTGCCCCCCTTTCTCTATTTATTATATTTTAGTGGGCTCCTGGACTATTTACGTAGTGCAGGGAAAGACATGCCAAAAATTAGGTAACATCAAGTCCCTCTACTACTGTACGCAGATGATGTGGTCCTTATATCGAGAACAGCTAACGGTTTCCAATCTCTGTTGGACACTTTCAACAGTTTTATGAACAATGTGGGCCTTAGGACAAACCAAACAAAATCTTTTATAATGAAATGGGGTCCAAAACTAGCTAAAAACCCAGAAAATCTGGGCTTGTGCGTACAGAGATCACTAAAGTCCCTCATTTTACTTATCTAGGTGTGCCTGATTATGTTAATTTTAACTGGAAATGTTTATTGAACACTAGAGTCTTACAATTCCAAAGATAAATTGATGCTGTTTTTAGATTTTCTTAAAGGTTGGGGTATAAGCAAGTGGCAGAATTACTCTGTGCTTCTAAGTGTCTATCTATTGCTTCCTTTGGTGTTGGCGAGTGGGGGTTTGCCAACAGCAATTCCCTTTAAACAATCGAAAATAAATGTTTGAGAAGGCTGCTGGTAGTGCAGCAGTCCACCCCGAGTCTTTCTGTCATGAAGAAGTTGGGCTTGGGTACATAGAAGCCTATATTAAATTACAGCCTTTGTTACTCTGGCTCAGAGTTTGGAAGAACCCAGAGGCCTACTTCTGGAGAACAGTCCTGCCAGACTGTCTAGTTGTGGATAATGCCTTAGGTATTCCATGGTCAAGTATATAAAATATAGGGCCTGATTCTGACCCCGGCGGTCAAGGAGCGCCGGGGCCGGGATCGGCGGGAGCACCGCCAACAGGCTGGCGGTGCTCCCCAGGGTATTCTGACCGCGGCGGTTCAGCCGCGGCCTGAAAGGGAAAACCGGCGGTCTGCCGCCGGTTTTCCGCTGCCCTGTAGAATCATGGGGATTCTGACCCCCATACCGCCATCCTGTCAGGAACAGGATGGCGGTATGGGGTGTCGTGGGGCCCCTGTAAGAGGGCCCCACCCTGAATTTCAGTGTCTGCTTAGCAGACACTGAATTTCGCGACGGGTGCTACTGCACCCGTCGCACATCCTCCACTCCGCCGGCTCCATTCGGAGCCGGCATCCTCATGGAGGGGTGTTTCCCACTGGGCTGGCGGGCGGCCTTTTGGGGGTCGCCCGCCAGCCCAGTGGGAAACCCAGAATACCCGCGGCGGTCTTTTGACCGCGCAGCGGTATTCTGGCGGTTCCCTCCAGGCGGGCGGCTCCTGCCGCCTGCCGGGGTCAGAATGACCCCCATAGTCTCACAAAGTTGGGCTCTCCAGAATATTTTTCTAACCCAGCAGGGCTTGCCACCTGCGCACCAAGCAGAGTGAAAGTTTTTTTTATAAACATATCCAATCTGTCTGTATGGTGAGCAGGCGCACTGGGGTGGTAGAGCATTCACATCAATTTCCATATGTAAACCCACACCCTACACTTTACCTAAAGATAATCCCAAATGAGAGGCATACATTTTTGTTGACCAGGTTCCAACTTAATTACATACACTTCAGGGTGGCTTTTCCTACTTAAGGCACATGGTTTTCTTGACTTCCTTCTCCCCCCTGCAATGGTTCTACATTTCAAAGCACTAAAAACTTTATTTTGCACTTTTTATACCCCACAGAGGAGACAGTTTCCCCACCCAATTTTAAAAGAATCCGAGATTAGGTCCCATGAGTTGGCTCTTGCTTATCCATATCGACTGGGAAGCACAGATGTCACTTATGCTGTGTTGAATTTTATCTTAAGTGCTTTACGAATCTGCAGCAAATATTGAGAAGATTGGTTTTACTAACTGTATTCTCCTATCATTTTTACATTTTTGTGCAAATCTGAATTGTATTGTATTTGATACAAACTTTTATGGCTTGACAGAGTCGAATAAAATATTAATGATTAAAGTAGGTAGGGGGATAGTCTGATGTGAAACTCCGACACTACCTTTGGAAGAAAACTGTAATGAGTTCTCATTACCACTCTATTGGAGTGAAACACAGTATATGGCACCTCCAAACACAGGGCTTGAATTTCCCTCACCCTATGGGCTGAAGTGATGGCCACCAAAAAAGCTGTCTTCCAGCCAGGTGAGATGCTGCAACAAGGCTTTATGTATTGGTTCAAATGGAAGGACCATCAATTTGGAAAGGAGAGGGGATCATAATCCGGAGGGAACACCTTTTTAAGCCCTTTGCAAAAATCCTTCATCGCTGCAATTCTGAAAAAGGATGTTCGTGAGGGAGATTTCTTATATGCTGCTGTAATGGATGCAAGGTGTACCGTAATTGAGGAAAACTGCAGCCCTGATTTAGCCAAGTGAAAGAGATACAGGATGACTACATTTTCTTGGCAGAAAATTAGATTGTGGTTATTCTGTGTAAACGATAAATAAAACCTCCTCCACTTAAACTCATATAACTTTCCAGTGGAAGGTCTCTTAGCCTTCCTGAGTAAGTCCATACACGCACTGGAAAGCCCTAAATAACCATATTGGAGGAATTCAGGATCCGTGCTGTCAAGCTCACAGATGAGAGGTTGGGATGCAGTATGTGTTCCCGAACTTGAACAGGAGGTCCTGTTGGCACAGCAGTCTCTTGTGGGGCCTCTCCAAAAAGATGTACAAGGTCCGTGAACAACCACTGGTAAGGCCACTCTGGGGATATGAGTATCATTCTGGTTTGAGATCGGTATAACTTGAGAATCACTGTTGGAATGAGAGAATTTGGTGGAAATGCACAGAGAAATTTCCCTGACCAATTTATTAAAAGGACATTCCCCTTTGACCCTGGTTGGGGGAATTTGGATGCATAGTCTTGGCATTTTATGTTTGAATCTGCGAACAGATCTATTTGAGGATATCCCCATTAGTGAAAAATGCCTTGCAACACCTCACTGTTGAGAATCCAGTTGTGATTGTCTTGAAAGTTTCTACTGAAGAAGTCTGTTTGCATGTTTTGAATGCCTGGTAGATGAATAGCCGTTATCGTGACGTTTCTGGCTAGTAGCCATTTTCAAATGGTCTGGCCCCGAAAGGCAGAGGGCGAGAATGAGTTGCTCTGTGCTTGGCCAAGTAATTCATAGTTGTTGTGTTGCTTGTTTGGAGAAAGATGCAATTGGTTGTAATTGCTGGGAAGAAAGACTTTAGAGCTGGGCGGATTGTTCTCAGTTCCAGCATGTTGATGTGGTTAGTCTTTACATTGTCCGAACAAACACCCTGAATTTGAAGGGAACCTATTTCAGCCCCCCATCCCTGGAAGGAGGCAACTGTGATCAGGGTTTGACTGGGTGGGTCCTGATGAAAAGGTACCACCATCATTAGGTTCTTCCGTTGAGACCACCATGGGAGAGACTGGTGTGCAGCTTGCATTATTGTCAGCTTGTCCTCCCAGAGCTGATTCCACTGGTCCTCCAAACACTGCTGCAGGGGCCTCAGGTGCAACCTCGCATTCGAAACTATAAAGATGCAAGAAGCCATTAACCACAGTAGAGAGGCTATCTGCCTCATAGATGGATGATGAACCTGCAGAAGACTGCAATATCTCAGAGTTACGACTGATAGCCTCTCCTCTGAAGGAGTGGCCCAGAGGTTGTTCAGTTCTGTACTGGGTACATTGTAGATTTTTTTTAATTGACCCGAAGACCCAGCCTTGTGAGTGTCTCAACACAGAGGCGAAAATGCTCCCTTGCCTGTGATAGTGAGGAGCTCTTTATCATTCAGTCATCCATACACAAAGATTTTCTGTCTCCTTAAGAATGCTGTGACCACAGACATACATTGGGAAAATTTTCATGGAACGGACATTTGTGATGTTTCACTGCAATCAGGATGTGGAAATATACATCTTGAAGGCGTACTGCACAAATCCAATCTTCTTGATGCAACTGTGGGTAGACTTGGTGCACAGCCAGAATTCTGAACTTCTCTCGGCATATGTACTTGTTGAGCACTTTGAAGTCTAAGATGGGTCTGAGCTCTTGCCTCTTTACTAGAAAGTAACAGGAATAAATTCTCAATACCTTTTGATGACACAGGACCTCCTTATGGCCTCTTTCTGCATTAAGGTGTTGACTTCCAATTGCAAGAGTTCTAGGTGGTATTGGGATATTTTTGCCAGTGTTACAGTTGAAGGAGGGAACTTGAAGTGAAGAAAGTAGCTATTTTGTGCAATACTTAAGACCCATCTGTCTTTTGTAATTGACTGCCCAGTGATTGACAATACTTGTCAGTGAAGGGAGAAGTAAAGACTCTTTGCTTTGCAGCAGGATGCTTTTGTTGCTGAGCACCTCTTTCTCTAGATGGTCTACGAGGATGGAAACATGACTTTGCCTGCTGCTGATGGTGCTGATAGTAAGGGGTTTAAACACTCTGATGGAAATGTCTCCTGTCGTTCGTACGAGTTCTATCGTCTACGGCAGTGGTTCCCATCCAGGGGACCCCTGGGGGTCCTTTAAGCCTCCTCAGGGAGTCCGTGACTGCTTAGAAAATTAAATAATTCTATCAGAATAGGTCCCCAGCTTTCAGTAATGACTCAATGGGGGGTCCCCAAATTCCAATAATGATTCATTGGGGGTCCCCGGGTTCCAGTAATGATACAGTGGGGGTCAAAAGAAGCCAAAAGGTTGGGAACCACTGGTCTACAGATTTATTTCTTCTTTTCGAGGCCCACAGCCGTTATAGTGTCCGGCTCAGTCTTCATTCTGGACATCTCATTTGCATAGGTACTAAAAGGGTGTTACCCGAGAACGGCAGGTACATTATTCAATGTTCTGCCTCAGGCTTCAACCCTGTAAGGCACAGCCAGGATGACCTCTTTTCACAAATGCCATGTGCATAACCATGCATCGCTAGATCTGATGCATCCACAACTGCGCTGATGATATGACTGGAAACCAGGACACCCCTCATTGAGTATCTCCTGGAAATCCTGCCTATCCTCCTTAGGTAGTTTTTCTATGAACCTGGTCAATGAATCCCAGAGGGATCTATCATATCTGCCAAACAGAGCAGAGGAAATAGCCTCTGTCATATATGATGCCGTTGTTCCACACATCTTATTTCCAAGTACATCCATCTGCTTGCTTTCTTTGTCTGGAGAACCCAAAAAGAAGAAGCTGCAAAATGTGACTTCCATGTGGCTGCCTCTGTGACTGAATCTGGAAGAGGATCAGCTCTAAGGAAAAGTGGATTCTGATCAGAAGTCCTGTATTTCTTAAGGATCTTAGATGGGGCAGATCTCAGTAGAGATGCTGGTGTAAAAAATGGTTGTTTCGCAGACTTCCGAAGTCCAGTCACCAGTGGTAATAGTGGTTGTGAGGCCGTTCTCTTATGCAGGGTTTCAAACATCACAGAGGAGCACGCCGTTTTGAAATGTCTATATTTCATTTTGTAGCACCTCTGATCAGAACATCATTGAATGTCAAGAGATCATTCACCGGTGACACTCTTCCTAATGGTGTATCAGAGAATAGTCTCACCGAGGAGTGGGATGTTGTGGACCGAGATGGTCTTCTTCTGTGCCTGGATGAAGCAGTGCGAGATCAGAACCTTCTGGACCATAACCTGGTTCTTGGGCGTGGTCCAGAACAGTGGCAAACAGTATGCCTTGATCTCTGAGGAGATGGTTGTGAACTCCTACATGATGAGGTTCTTCGAACCGTGGGAGGCATAGATGGCATACTAGGAGGGAACCTTGGAGGTGTTCTCTTGGGAGAGGGTCTACGAGGTATGGAGGGAGAGCATGGTTGAGACTATTCAGAGTCCGATGTGGCAGGTATTGGTCTTTTTCTTAAATTCTGCAGCCACTTTGTAATGATATTTTCAGGAGATTGTGACCTTGACCTAGAAGGTGATTGAGGTCCAGATTCCACCAAGATGCTGATGGAGACCTGGGGATGTTGACTGAGGCTTTTTTGCCACACTTTGTCAGTCAACGTCAACACATGCCTTTCCTTCGATGCTGTGCAGAGTTTTTCTACAGGCCACGACGTCGATGGTTTTGACACCTATACATTTTTTTGTAGGCAGTCTTGACTATGCCATGTGTCATCTGGCTGTTGCCCCTAACCTTGACAGCGAAGGCTGTCTCGATGCCAGGGAGTGCCTCAACGTCAAATGATGGTTCCTTTTTACTGGCAGTGTGACCCTGTACATTAAGCACCAAGTGTTCTGGTATCGGGGGATGAGTTGAACCACTCTTCAACAGTGTCTCCGACGGCAAACATACCGGAATCGTCCTCAATGTTATACCTCTTGGCATCGACTGGGATCTCGTTTTTTGGTGTTTTTCCAGAGATCTTCCTCTAAGGGGTTCTTTTGGATGAGAGGAGAGTTCTTCGGAGGAAGACTGGTATTCCCCAAGGCCTCTTGTGGATGATCCTCTCTCTTTGAGTCCATGAAGCCTGATCTGCTCCCTCTTCTTGAGGACAGCTTTTGGCAGTGAAGACAGGTGTCAGAAGGGTGGGACTCTGGTAGGCAGACAATGCAGACTGAATAAAGGTCAGTATGAGCCGCCTTCTCACAGGAAGGACACTTCACAAAAAGAGAAGACATATTTGACAAGAAAACCCAATATTTTCTGTCAGAAAAAAAGATTGCCTGTACAGCAAATACTGGCAATTCTCAAAAGAGACTTGTAGGAAGTTGGCTCTGTATATACTATTTCAAAGTAAGAAATAGTGTGCACAGAGTCCAAGGGTTCGCCTTAGAGGTAAGATAGTGGCAAAAGTAGATAATTCGAATGCTCTATTTTGTGGTAGTGTGGTCGAGCAGTAGGCTTATCAGAGGGTAGTGTTAAGCATTTGTTGTACACACACAGGCAATAAATGAGGAACACACACTCAAAGACTTACTCCAGGCCAATAGGTTTTTATATTGAAAAATATCTTTTCTTGGTTTATTTTAAGAACCACAGGTTCCAGATTTACATCAAACACTTTAAATGTAAGGTACTTCACTTAGATACTTTAGGATCTTTGAATGAAAACAATATCATGTACAGTCTTTGTAAAAGTGGCAATAAGCTATTTTCAAAGTGGGCACTGCAAAAATCAACAGTTCCTGGGGGAGGTAAGTAAAGGTTAGATTAGGAGGTAAATAAAACACTTACAAGTCTCAGTTCTGGGGCATAGGCAGTCCACCGTTGGGGTTTCAAGGCAATCCCAAAGGTACCACACCAGCAGCTCAGGGCCAGTCAGGTGCAGAGGTCAAAGAGGTGCCCAAAACACATAGGCGCCTATGGAGAGCAGGGGTGCTCCAGTTCCAGTCTGCCAGCAGGTAAGTACCTGTGTCCTCGGGGGGCAGTCCAGGGGGTTTTTGTAGAGCACTGGGGGGAACACAAGTAGGAACATAAAACACACCCTCAGCGGCACAGGGGCGGCCGGGTGCAGTGTGCAAAGCAGGCGTCGGGTTTTGTATAGGTTTCAATGGAGGGACCCGGGGTCACTCTAGTGGTGCATGCAGGCACAGGGGGGGCTTCTCGGGACAGCCACCACCTGGTCAAGTCAGAGGGTCGCCTGGGGATCACTCCTGCGTCGAAGTTTGGTTCCTTCAGGTCCTGGGGGCTGCGGGTGCAGTGTTGGTTCCAGGCGTCGGCTACCTTGTTACAGGCAGTCGCGGTCAGGGGGAGCCTCTGGATTCTCTCTGCAGGCGTCGCTGTGGGGGCTCAGGGAGGTCGTCTCTGGTCACTCACGGGCTCGCAGTCACCGGGGAGTCCTCCCTGAGGTGTTGGTTTTCTGCAGGTCGAGCCGGGGGCGTCAGGTGCAGAGTGTAGAGTCTCAGGACACCTTAGGGTCTATCCTGACTGGTGGGTGACTCCTCCTTGTTTTTCTCATTATCTCCTCCAGCCTTGCCGCCAAAAGTGGGGGCAGTGGCCGGAGGGGCGGGCATCTCTACTAGCTGGGATGTCCTGGGGCGCTGTAACAAAGGGGGTGAGACTTTGAGGCTCTCCCCCCATGTGGCCAGCGACATTCCTGGTGTGTGGCAGGCTGACAGGAACTGGTCAGCCTGCACTAGAAGTCGGGTAGGTATTCAGGAGGCATCTCTAAGATGCCCTCTGGGTGTATGCTACAATAAATTGCACACTGGCATCATTGTGCATTTATTGTGCTGAGAAGTTTGATACCAAACTTCCCAGTTTTCAGTGTAGCCATTATGGAACTGTGGAGTTTGTGTTTGCCAAACTCCCAGACCATATACTCTTATGGCTACCCTGCACTTACAATGTCTAAGGTTTTGCTTAGACACTGTAGGGGCATAATGCTCATGCACATATGCCCTCACCTGTGGTATAGTGCACCCTGCCTTAGGGCTGTAAGGCCTGCTTGAGGGGTGACTTACCTATGCCACAAGCAGTGTGAGGTTCGCATGGCACTCTTAGGGGAGTGCTATGTCAACTTAGTCATTTTCTCCCCACCAGAACACACAAGCTGTCAAGCAGTGTGCATGTGCTGAGTCAGGGGTCCCTAGGGTGGCATAAGACATGCTGCAGCCCTTAGAGACCTTCCCTGGCATCAGGGCCCTTGGTACCAGGGGTACCAGTTACAAGGGACTTACCTGAGTGCCAGGGTTGTGCCAATTGTGGAGACAAAGGTACAGTTTAGGGAAAGAGCACTGGTGGTGGGGCCTGGTTAGCAGGGTCCCAGCACACTTTCAAATCATAACTTAGCATCAGCAAAGGCAAAATGTTAGGGGGTAACCATGCCAAGGAGGCATTTCCTTACAAGACTATTATGAAAAAGATTTAGAAATATTTGTTTTTAAACTTTTGTTGTAAATAAAGAAAGAAAAAAAAAGAAAGTTCAGTGCTCCAGGATCCTAACAGTAGGAGCAGTGAAAATGAACTGCCCCCCTCACCTGTGGGGCATGATGGGATACAGGGGTGCTCTGGGGTTCTTGAAGGCACGGTGACAGTTTTATGTCTACTCTTTTTAATGGGAGCCTATTGAGTAACAATGTTCCATTTCCTTTTTCTTTTAAATAAAGGTTTGTGGATGGCTTCCTATGATCGTTTTCTTAATATTAACATGAGTTGTCTTGAATTATAGACTTTGAAAAGAAAAAGTAAATGTAATCTGGTCATTTTTTTAACCATCTCTATATGCTGCATAAATATATATATATATATATATATATATATATATATATTCATGTGAAAAACAAAGGTTACAGGGAGTGAGGTTCTGAATTTACTCGCACAAAACCAGAGAAATTGAGCAGTTATGAACAAGTTACTTACCTTCAGTAACACTTTTTCTGTGGATTCCTCACCTTATGAATTCACCCATGCGCCAGCATCCGACGGAAAATCTTCTTCCCAGCTCTCCACGTCGACGAGGATGTCACAATTGCACAGCTCCACACGACTCTGTCTGACGTCACCGTGCCAATAAAAGGTCCTCGCCGGCGTGCTGACATCAGTTTCACCCATTTTTTTACGTGCCTTTGAGGCGGACAGGTGATAACCAACCACATAATAACTCCAATAAATACATATATACATAAAATGACCATGATGCAATATAATCAAAACCATCATTTATATATACAGGAAAGGACATAAATATATACATACACCTATACAACACCATATCTTAGTGTAACCAGACCGGCAACTGAGAGGCGGGTGGGACAGTGAGGAATCCACAGGTAGCTATTGAATCCACCAGAAAAAGCGTTACCGAAGGTAAGTAACTTCTGATGGATACAACTACCTGTGAATTACTCACCTTATGAATAGAGTCCCAAAGCAGTACCACACTCGGAGGTGGGAGCCTGCCTGGTTACACCAAGAAGTCCTACAATACAGATCGCGCAAAATGGCAGTCCCTCCTAACCTCCAAGTCCAAGCAGTAAAGCTTTGCGAATGTGTGGAGGGACGCCCAGGTTGCTGCCTTGCAAATGTCCACCACTGGACCCCTTTTGCCAGTAGCGGACTTAGCCCTGGTGGAATGGGCTCTGATACCTTCAGGGGGAACTTCCTTTGCCAAAGAGAAGCAAATCTTGATACAAAGAAAGACCCATCTGGAGATTGTTCTTTTATGGACTGCTCTGCCCTTCCTCTGTCCAACATACCCCACGAACAGCTGGTCCTCCAGGCGAAAGTTTTTTGTCCTTTCAATATAAAAACTAAGCGCCCTTTTAGGGTCCAAACGGTGGAGCCTCTCTTTCACCTTCGAGGGGGGAGGAGGAGGGTAGAAAGATGGAAGAGTAATGGTCTGCCCAATATGAAAAGGAGTGACAACTTTTGGCAGGAAAGCCACCCTGGTTTTCAACACCACTTTATCCGGGAAAAACAAGGTAAAGGGGGGTTTAACAGAAACAGCTTGAGGCTCATTAACCTGCCTAGCTGAGGTTATGGCAATGAGAAAAACTGTTTAAAGCACCAGAGACCTTAATGGGCAAGAGTGCATGGGCTCCAAAGGTGACCCCATTAAAAAGGTTAAAACAATATTTAGGTCCCACTGAGGTACATGAAAAGGAGTGGGAGGAAACCTATTAACTAAACCCTTCAAAAACCTAATCAGAATAGGCGATTTAAACAATGAGGGCTGATCTGGGAGGCAAAGAAAGGCTGACAGAGCAGCCAAGTAACCCTTAACTGTAGCCACTGCACAACCCTTCTTTGCTAAATCCAAAGCAAATAATAAAATATCAGAAAGGTGGGCCTTCAAAGGATCAATTTGCTTTCCTCCACACCAAGCCACAAATTTTTCCCACCTGCCGGCATAAACGGTCTTACTGGAGTGTCGCCTGGCCGATAAAATAACATCCACTACATCTGGTGGGAGAGAAAAGGAACTCAGGCTGCCCCGTTCAATCTCCAAGCATGAAGGTGCAGGCTCTGGAGATGGGGGTGGGGCTGCGAGAGGAGGTCTGCCCTGAGAGGGAGACGGAGTGGAGGGCACAGTGAGAGTTGGCAAAGGTCCATGTACCACACCTTTCTTGGCCAATCTGGGGCTATTAAAATGACCTGAGCCCGATCTTGGCGAATCTTCCTCAGAACCCGAGGAAAAGGGTATGGGGGGAAATGCGTAAAGCAACTTGTTGCACCAAGAGATCTGAATCGCATCCCCCAAAGCTCCTTGTGCCGGATACTGGAGGCTGCAGAATGACGGGCAGTGTGTGTTCTCCCAAGTGGCAAACAGATCTATCACTGGAGAACCCCACGTCTGAAAGATGTGCAGGACCAGATCCGGATGGAGACGCCACTAGTGATCGGCTGAAAAATGTCGACTGAGAGTGTCCGCATGAACATTGAGCACTCCGGCCAGATGATTCGCTATCAAGCAAATCCGATGGTCCTGAAGCCAGGACCAGAGACGCAAAGCTTCTCTGCAGAGAAGATACAACCCTACTCCTCCCTGTTTGTTTATATACCACATCGCAGTAGTGTTGTCCGTCAGGACCTGAACTGACTGCCTGCGATGGGACGGGAGGAAGGCCTTGAGAGCCAAACATATCACCCGCAATTCTAACAGATTTATATGAAAAGTCTGTTCCACTGGAGACCAACGACCCTTGATCTCCAGGTCCCCCAGATGAGCTCCCCACCCTAGAGTGGAAGCCTCCGTCATGACCGTGGCCACCGAAGGCGGCAGTGAAAACGGCATTCCTTGAGAAAGGTTGCCGTCCACAGCCCACCATCGTAACTCCGCTGCAGCGTCTCTGGAGATGCCCCACTGCTTTTTTAGTTGGGAAATTTGAGATTCACATCCCCAAATCTCACTGACTAAGCTACGTCCTTGCCTAGATCACTTAATTTAGGTCCAGTTACAATAAAGTATCTATAATTGCGGACTTCAAATTTAGCAACGCAAAGTGTGCAATCTACCCGTTTTGTTGTACTTCTACGCATTATTTGCATGTCATTTTAAAATTAAACTATACACTGTAAGATGATTAATGTAGAAGAAATGTGAATAAACTGCACGTTTATTTTAAAATGTCATTACCGTATCGCCCTTAATGTCATGCTGCCAAACATCAGAAAAGACATGCCCAGGACACACGCGAAGGCCCCCAGACATGATATCATGGATGACAGTTGATAGCATTGCCTGTGAATGGAACCAAATGCATTGAGCACGACCTTGCACGCTTTTAAAGTATTGTCCTAACACACAATGAGGGTTAACATGTGCTTCACTGCACAAATACATTTCAGTAGGCATTTGGCCATGTGAGGCACTGCATGGATTTCTACTGGGATTTGCTTCAAGTGCTCCATTGTAGCTAAATATTTCTTAGGTTCAGTAGGGGGTGGTTAGTCATACGAGAACACATGGAATCTGCAGGTCTTGTGGCTCACATCATCCATTCTTATGTGTTGTGAATCTCAACCTGTTAAAGTCAGAGCATGCTCAAAGATCAGTCTCGGAGGCTACTGCTGCACCCTCTCTATGTCTGGCACTGCGCATCTCATTGTAGATGTAAATATGCAGCCCACTGCTTCCAGGTGTATGAGAAAACACCTGCCTGAAGATATTGCCAGCAGTAGCCTTTTGCCTGTTCAACTTCACCTCATGTGGCATTACGGAGTCAAAAATATAAGTAGACTCAGTTCAACACAAAACCAGCCTAGACACGGATCTAGGCTAGGCCAGTGCTTCCTCAGGCTAAGGCTAGACATCAGCCTACAGCTCTACTAGCTACTAGCAAACGTGCGCCAGAGTGCCCCTAGAAGTAGATATATGGCACAGTTGCCAAGAAAAGGGTACAAAGCTTTATTTTCTGCCTTATGTGAAAAATCCCTTGCACCTGTCTGCACTACTCAGATTTTACTCCAAAAAGTAGGTTGGGCAGATTGCTATCGTATTGGCACATGAGATATACTTGTTACTAGTCCTTGCCTGATTGAAGTGCAATGACAATTTCTGTACTCAAGTCAACGCTCCTATTTACAATCTGTGAGAGTTGCAGTGCAGAAGACGTATCCAGTGCTTAGGATGTGTGTGTTCCAAAAAGAAGGATCCAAAAGTTGAGCAAATTAAGTGTACTTGATTGTTCGATAAAAGTGTGTTTCCACAGATAAGTGCAACTATAGCACTTCTATACTGGCTCACCCAACATTGTAGCCACATTCAAACGTGATGTGGCGGCCTGTACTGCACTCTTATTTGTTGCAGATGGATTTGATTTGCCCTTGCCCAATATGACCAACATGTTCAAATGTAACGAATCGTGGTCATGTTAGAAGCGCTGTACAAAGAAATCAGGAGTGGGCTTCAGCTCTTCAGAGTAACACCCGGATATTATCAGGCAATTCCACTAGACATGCATGCCCAGCTGTTGCTGCCGCTTCAATGGCTGAGTGTGGTTCAATGTCCCAGCAACAGCAGCTGTGTGGCGGGTGTGCTGCTAGAGGGGTTGCACCAGCTATAAAACACTTATCATTGGGCCTTAATGCAGTGCAGAGCCCTAGTGTCTAGAGGCTCCATGCAGAGCAATGCTGACCTTTTCCGGCATCGCTTACCCCTGTTGAACAAGTTACTTACCTTCGGTAACGCCGTTTCTGGTGGATACACTAGCTACCTGTGGATTTCTCACCTTATGAATTCTCCCAATGCGCCAGCATTCAACAGAAATTTTTCTTCCCAGCTCTGCACGTCGACGAGAACGTCACAATTGCCCGACTCCACGCGACTCCGTCTGACGTCATCGTGGCAATAAAAGGTCCTCGCCGGCGAGCTGACGTCAGTTTTCACCATTTTTTACGTGCTTTTGAGGCGAACAGGTGATCACGGACTTCACAAACTCAATATATATACATCAATCAAATATAATACATAATATTTATTCAAATAAAAAGAGCAAAAACAAATATACATATACACCCAAAGAAATGTTGGTATGACCAGACCGGCAATGGGGAGGCGGGTGTTACTGTTTGGAATCCACAGGTAGCTAGTGTATCCACCAGAAAAGGGGTTACCAAAGGTAAGTAACTTGTTCTTCTGATGGATACAACTACCTGTGGATTCTTCACCTTATGAACAGAGTCCCAAAGCTTTATCACCAAACAGTTTCTCTCCATCAAAGAGCAAATCCAATAAAGTAGTCTGTACATCAGAAGAAAACCCAGAGGACCTCAACCAAGCGTGCCTCCTGGTAGCAATAGATATACCCATTGTCCTGGCCACCGAGTCTGTGGAATCCAGACCAGACTGGATTATTTGTTTTGCCGCAGCCTGAGCATCAGATAGAAGTTCACCAAATGGTCTCTGTACATCCTGCGGCAGGTCAGGAACCATAGCCCTAGTGGAGTTCATCAGGGCATGGACGTATCTACCGAGAACACAGGTAGCATTTGCAGCCTTGAGAGCCATGCTACAAGAAGAGAAAGTTTTCTTTACAGATTGCTCCATCCTTTTGGATTCCCTGTCCGATAGAATCACAGGGAAGGAGCCTGGAGCAGACCGTGTAGAGCAAGAGGTCTGAACAACCAGACTCTCCGGGGTAGGATGTTTCCATAAAGACCCCGGCTCTCAAGGCGCCACTCTGTACCTTCGTGCTGCCGATCTATTAACAGCAGGTGACGACCCAGGCTTTCTCCTAAGCTCTAATATGGGCTCCATAAGAGCATCATTGAACGGAAGCAAAGGATCTGCAGAAGTTGAAGAAGGGGGCAGGACCTCCGTCAAAATGTTTGTCTTAACCTCTACAGCAGGCAATGGAAGATCTAAAAAGTTTGTCGCCTTTCTAATCACCGTGTGAAAGAAGGCCAGCTCCTCCGTTAACTCCCCCGGTGAAGACAGGTCCCATTCCAGGGAATTGTCAAGCCCACTGGCCGAATCCAGCCCTTGATATTCTCCCAAGGGCTCCACAATCTCCCCCTCCTCCAACAACTGCCTTTGGTACTCTTCCTCTTCTAAAGGTCTCAAGGCCTTTCTACGTGACTTCAGTCTGGCCTCTAACCTCGGCATCGACATAGAATTGGCCGACGTCGATGACACTGGCTTCAACACTTGAAGATGTAGAACAGGAGAGGAAGGTTGGCTTCGGTCGAATCCATCACTCGGATCTGGTGCTGGAGTAGATCAAACGGCGCCGCCTTGTATGGAGCAGGGGAGCCCAACGAAAACACCAACAGAGCAGTGGGACCAGCCGGTGCACCAGCAGGGGCCACAGCATTGAACATCGAGAACATGGCATTTAAAAATGCTGCCGGATCGGCTCCTGGAGCCAGGAAGGCAGGATACTGCTGATCTCCATGTTGCACATGTGCTTGCTGAACATCGGAATCATGAGCAGCAGGTGAAAATCGAGGACTGTCCGGAGGTGCCACTACCTCGAACACTGACGGTGCCGGAGAAGCCTCAGGGCTCTGAGGTTGTGGAGTCACCGTAGGACTCACCTCCCATGTCGCACGACACCGTCGAGATGGAGACCTTGATCTTGACCGGCTCCGAGCCGAATGACGACGCCTTTTCTTATGTCTCTTCGGAGAAGTATGGGAAGAGGATCTACGATGACTCTTATGCCCCTTCTTCGCCTTGGCCAAAAAGAGTTTAGCCTCTCTTTCCTTCAGAGCCTTAAGATTCATGCTCTGGCAGGAAACACACTCCTCAACGTCATGCTCAGAGCTCAGACACCAAAGGCAATCGTAATGAGGGTCAGTAACCGACATGCGACCCCCGCACTCTCGACATGGCTTGAATCCCGACTTCCTAGGAGGAGACACTGTAACTAGAAACCGGATAGAAACTAGCAACAAGATGGAACACCTCCAACAGTAGCGAGAGCTAGGAGAAAACCGTTAGCGTCGAAGGCACGGAAAAAAGGGAACTGACGTCAGCACGCCGGCGAGGACCTCTTATTGGCACGGTGACGTCAGATGGAGTCGCGTGGAGCCGTGCAATTGTGATGTCCTCGTTGACGTGGAGAGCTGGGAAGAAGATTTTATGTCGGATGCCGGAGCATGGGTGAACTCATAAGGTGAGGAATCCACAGGTAGTTGTATCCATCAGAAAGTTAGAGTTATTTCAAGTAACTAACTCACGGCCTAGGGTAACTATGACTTGAGCTTCTGCCATGCACAGTTTTTTCTTCAATATTTTGACTGCTAATGTTCCATTGATATTTTTATTGACATTATAAAAGTTGTCATGAGTGCTGTAATATCTGAGGTAATTAGCAGTGTGTGGCAAAGGTTCAAATTATAGTTATCTTAGGCCACAAGTTATAATTACTTATTTAATGAAGCCCCGGAGAGGTGGTGGTCCCCGGGGCTCAAAGAGCCTTAGGAGGGGGGGTGGCCATGCGCCCCCTCCTTTTTTTTTTTTAGAAAATGTCCCCAGGATCTGGCCCATCAGGGGGCTCTATTTAAAACGAGCATTTTTTTTTTCAATTGTCTCGAATTTGCAGCAATTTTTTTTTTTTTTAAGTGCTTTTTTGCCCTGCCTCTGGGACCCCAACACCAGAGCTAAGAGGTCAGGGTGTCTCTACCCTGACCCCTTTTATTTTTTCCCCCTTTTTTTTTTTTTTTTTAAGGGACTCAGCTGAAGCCGAGTCCCAAGATGGCTGCCAACACTTCCTGGTTTAAGTGTTGGCGGTCAATCAGAGCTCTGCAGATCTCTGCACAAGCTTGTTATTTTTCGTGACGTCGTCTGGAAGGAACTGCGTCCCTAGATATACAAATTTGGTTTTCCTTAATTTTTATTAAACAACTAAGTAGATTTACACCAAATAACAAAAAGCGTAATCTGCAGACCAAAAGCTAAAGTTCTGCTAAATTTGGTCTAATTTCGTCCTGCGGTTCGTGATGTAGCTGTGTTCAAAACTCCTATGGGAATTAACATGGGAAAAGCATCTTTTTTTTTTTTTTACACATCCCTTTTGCTCGGCCCGGCTTGACAGATCACCCCAAAACTTCCCACGTGCAACAAGAATCACCAGCACACTTTTTGGGGAACATTTTGTGAAGATTCGTCAAACGGCATAGGCAAGTCAAAAAATGCTTTTTCTATGGAAACGTGGTCCTAACTATAACTACCTACTGGTGACCGCCAATAGGTAATATATATATTCAATGTTTATGTCTATTCAATGTGTATTCAATGTGTGTGACTATTGGTGAGGATCCCCTTGAACAGAAAATAGAAATATTACTTCCTTTCAGACAGATGTCATGCCACCAAAGATCCTGATTTATTCTACACAAAGAACACCCCCCATTAACCAAATTATAATGAGATGTAGAGTATTGGAGGTCACTGCCATTATTGCTTATAGGCAAAGCAGCTCTTTTTAAAATGAGGTCCCTGCCCCGCTTCTATATGTCCTCCAAAATACGCCTTATCCGGTACATGAAACCTACTTCAAGGCAGTCAATTCAGAGCTTAGAACACTGCTATGGAACGGGGTCCGGTCAGAATAGCACTCCCACAAACTCCCTAGGGGATGCTACGATGGGGCATATCTCTTCCAGACCTCCATAAATACTACTGGGTAGCTCAGCTAACCACTGTAAACCTGATGGGTATATGTTTCTCGAGGGACGAGCCGGCATTCCACATTGACAGATATCTCATGCAACCACTGAGTTACCTGAGAGACCTGTACAGTCCACGCACGTGCCCCCGACTATCTGGCCACATGCCACAGTGGTTACCCTCTAGCCTACTGCCCTTAAAGCCCTGGGATGGAAGGAAAAGATCATTGAGGCCACCCCTCTATGGGATGCTGCAATACTGGGAACTCTGAGCACACAACCGGAGCTAGATAAATGGGACTTGATTGGCTTTCCCAGGGTGGGGGACCTATGGACGAATAGTGGGGCCATCCCATGGTCAGACCTCAGACAGGAATATCAGCTGGCCCCCACAAAGGCCTACCACTACCTTGATATATCCCATGCCCTCATGGCAGTACTGCCCAAGGGAACCCCCCCTGCCCAAGTCCTCACCCCTGGAGGACTGGCTGGCTAGACGAAGACATAACCCTAATAGTGATCTCCCTAACATAAGGAAACTACTCAACAACGCCCCTGACTCCCTAACCCACTTGAAAGCGAAATGGGTACGCGATCTAGGAGAAATGGATGATGATGAATGGGTGGACGCTCTGGCAGCCCCAACTGAGGTGGCCATCTAGGAGGTGTTCAGACTAATACATCTAAAAATACTCCACAGAACATATTAAACCCAGACCCTCCTGTTCAAATTGGGTCGATCAAGGGGAGAGGATTGCTGACGCAGATGTGGACACCCTGGTACATTTTACCACATTATCTGGGGCCTGCCCATTAATGCAAACCTACTGGTCGGAAGTGGTAGAGTGTAATTTTGCAGTAACAGGGAACGCCTTTACGGCTTCAGCGAAGTGGTGTCTCCTGAACATCTGGGGTGAGGACGAGGTGAGACGAATTAAGCAGTTATGGTGAATACTGGGATGTATGATTGCCAAGCGCAATATAGCAAAACAATTGTAGGTAGAACAGCCACCCGCCTAGAATTGTGGAAAAAAGATATGGATTGGGTCATGCTCACTGAAATTGGTAGTGTATGAGGTTGGGGATGTCCCTGTAAATAGACAAAGATCTGGGGATCTTGGAGCGCCTACAGGAGAGGTCTCTGTGGTGAGTTTGTTTCCTTACGCCCCACCAGGGCAGACATGGACTCATCTGAATCTCATGGGATGGTCGGCTGTGTGGACATACAAGAACACAGGGGGGGGGGGAGAGTAGAGGGTGGGGTCAGGTGCCACTACACAGATCTCAATGCTAATGTTACCAATATGTGGTCATGTCGTTTCCACAGTTTAAAATCATTATTAAAAAGACTTACAAAATATATATATATATACTTCTTAAGTCTTTTACGTGACCCGTGTGAGCACCCCATACTTGAAGGGAAGTACCTGTGACAAGAGCTTGGGTTGGAGATCGTGATGGAAGGGGATTCACACATTTAGATTTTTTTACTTGGTCCACCATAGGAGAGACTGTAGTGCAGACTGCAAGAGAGTTAGTTTCTGTTCCCAGCTCTTTAAGGATTGCTTTCACTGATCCTCCAGACACGGTTCCAGTGGCCTCATGTGAAGTCTTAGCTATGAATATGCAAGATGCCATTGACCTCAGTAAGGACCGTATCTGTTGAGTGACACATTCCAGATGAATAGATACCAGACTCTCCACCTAAGGATACACGTTTGCGGACTGGTTATTTGGCACTACTCTTAGAATAGTTGTTCCTTCCACTGGAGTAGGCAACAGAGAAGGAGTGTAGGAAGTTGCCTCGGTATATACTATCTCAAAGGGAGAGATAGTGTGCACAGAGTCCAAGGGTTCCCCTTAGAGGTCGATAGTGGTAAAATTAGATAATACTAATGCTCTATTTTGTGGTAGTGTGGTCAAGCAGTAGGCTTATCAGAGGGTAGTGTTAAGCATTTGTTGTACAAACACAGGCAATAAATGAGGAACATACACTCAAAGAGTTAACTCCAGGTCAATAGGTTTTATATAGAAAATATCCTTTCTTAATTTATTTTAGAACCACAAGATTCAAGATTTGAGGTAAGTACATAAAATGCAAGGTACTTCACACAGGTAAGTACAGAACTTTGATTTAAAACAGTAGAACACACAGTTTTGTTTAAGATGGCAATAAGCTATTTTAAAAGTGGACACAGTGCAAAAATCAACCGTTCCTGGGGGGAGGTAAGTTTGGTTAGTTTTTGCAGGTAAATAAAGCACTTACATAGTCAGTCTCCTGGGCATAGGCAGCCCACTGCTGGGGGATCAAGGCAACCCCAAAGCCACAGCACCAGTAACACAGGGCCGGTCAGGTGCAGAGGTCAAAGGAGGGCCCAAAACACATAGGTGCCTATGAAGAACATGGGTTCCTTTGTTACCAGGCAGTCGCGGTCAGGGAGAGCCTCTGGATCCTCTCTGCAGGCATCGCTGTGGAGGGTGCAGGAAGGTCGACTCAGGGTGTCCACGTTGTTGGAGTCACCTGGGAATCCTCTCTGCGGTGTTGGTTGTCCTGGACTCGAGCCAGGGGCATCGGGTGCAGTGTGTGAAGACTCACGCTTCTGGCGGAAAGTGAGTCTCTTTAAAAGTGTGTGCAAAGTTGGTGCAGTTTCTGAACAGTGCCGCTCTTCTAGGGAGTTTCTTGGTCCTTTAGGTGCAAGGCAGTTCTCTAAGTCCTCAGAGGTAGCTGGTCCCACTGGATGCGTAGATGTGCACGTTCTGGGAGTCTGGAGACAGGCCGGTAGGGCTAGGGCCAAGTCAGTTGGTGTCTCAGTCGTCTCTGAATGGCTTTCAGGTCAGCAGTCCTTCTTCTTTCATCAGGTTGCAGGAATCTGATTTCCTGGGTTCAGGGTCGCCCCTAAATACTAAATTTAGGGGTGTGTTTAGGTCTGGAGGGCTACTGTCCTTGAGGGTGGCTACACTCTCCTTGTGCCTCCTCCCTGAGGGGAGGGGGGCACATCCCTATTCCTATTGGGGGAATCCTCCAAAACCAAGATGGAGGATTTCTAAAGGCAGGGGTCACCTCAGCTCAGGGCACCTTTAGGGCTGTCCTGACTGCTAGGTGACTCCTCATTGTTTTCCTCACTATCCCTCCTGGACTTGCCGCCAAAAGTGGGGGCTGTGTCCACGGGGTGGGCATCTCCACTAGCTGGAGTGCCCTGGGGCATTGTAACAAGAAGCCTAAGCCTTTGAGGCTCACTGCTAGGTGTTACAGTTACTGCAGGAGGGAGGTGTTAAGCACCTCCACCCAGTGCAGGCTTTGTTTCTGGCCTCAGACAGCACAAAGGCTCTCGCCCCAGGGGGTCAGAAACTCGTCTCAGTGGCAGGCTGGCACAGATCAGTCAGTCCTGCACTGAAGGATTGGGTAAAATACAGGGGCATCTTCTAAGATGCCCTCTGTGTGCATTTTGTAATAAATCCAATACTGGCATCAGTGTGGGTTTATTATTCTGAGAAGTTTGATACCAAACTTCCCAGTATTCAGTGCAGCCATTATGGAGCTGTGGAGTTCGTTTTGACAAACTCCCAGACCATATACTTAATATGGCCACACTGTACTTACAATGTCTAAAAATAGACTTAGACACTGTAGGGGCATATTGCTCATGCAGCTATGCCCTCACCTGTGTTATAGTGCACCCTGCCTTAGGGCTGTAAGGCCTGCTAGAGGGGTGACTTACCTATGCAGCAGGCAGTATTTTATGTGCAAGGCATCCTGAGGGGGATGCCATGTCGACTTTGCCTTTTTCTCCCCACCAACACAAACAATCTGCAACGGCAGTGTGCATGTGTTAGGTGAGGTGTCCCTTAGGGTGGCACAACACATGCTGCAGCTGTTAGGGACCTTCCCTGGTCACAGGGCCCTTGGTACTACTGGCACCTTTTACAAGGGACTTATCTGTGTGCCAGGGGTGTGCCAGTTGTGGAAACAATGGTAAATTTTTAGTGAAAGAACACTGGTGCTGGGGCCTGGTTAGCAGGGTCCCAGCACACTTCTCAGTCAAGTCAGTGTCAATATCAGGCAAAAAGTGGGGAGGGAGCCATTTTCTTACAAGGAGGAAATTGTTGTTTTGCTGGAGGTTTTCCTGCAGACGCAATTTGTGGTTGTTGGAGACCTCCTATTCCTGTAGAAGATTTCCTGTGGTGATACAATTGTCTTGGTTGTTGCTGCTATTGGTCCAACCAATACAGGGTTTTAAACTTCTGAGGGAAGTAATGCCTGTCATAAGACCTGTATCGCCTTCTAAACATCTTCCTCTTTTCCAGGCCAGCTGCTTTTAAAGTGTCAATTTCAGATTTCATTCTTGAAATTTCGTCATTTGCATGTGAGCCGAATAATGTTGAACCTAAGAATGGTAAATTATCAATCCTCTGTTGCGCTTCCGGGTTTTAGGCCGGTCTGACTCAGCCAGGATGTGCATTGTGTGGAGATGCCACGGCACCACCATGCACTGCCAAGTCTGATGTATATGCCGCTGCCCCAGTGATCTGATCTGAGACTAACTTTCCCTCACTTAGGACTTGGATGTTTGCCAGAACATGTTTGTAAAGAGTCCTACAGGGAACAATAATATCTTCCTAAAACAGCTGTTGCACTTGCTGTCTTCATGATTGTTGCAGATGTTCCGCACATTTTTCTGATCCAATGAGTCCACCCTTTTGCTCTCTTTGTCTGGTGGGACAGTAGGAATAGGAGCAACCGTATCTCATTTTTTACCTGTAGATACAATCATTGAATATGACGTAGGATCCTGTCTTAAAAAAAGAGGATCTCGAGCCGGTGATTTGTACCTTTTTACAATAAAGCAGAAATGGACCTAATCGATGCAGGTACCAGGAACAGCTGCACTGCTGGCTCTAAAAGACCTGAGAACCAAAGGCAGTAGAGGTCTAGAAAAGCTTCTTTGGTGTAAAGTCTCAAAGATGACTTAAGTAGAAATAGCTTTGGTGGGCATTGTGATGTTCAGTTTCATAGCCCCTCTCACTAAAACATCATTAAAGGTGGAGAGATTATCCACTGGAGAGAATCTAGCTGGAAGAGTGTCTAATAGAGTTGGAGAATAATTCCTTATAGAAGACACTGAGGAAGTTGAAGGCAAATATCTCCTATGGTGAGACTGAGAACTTGCAGATACTGTGTAGGAAGCTGGCCTGGTGTGTGGTGGACACCTATAGTGTTGGCACCTTATACCAAGTCAAGGCGACCCCTATTAGTGAATGTAGGCAGTGTCTAGGATAGCAGGGCTCTCTAGAGGTAGCTGTGGATGAGCAGCCAAGACTTATCTAGGAGACATGCAAAGCAATATTACAATAGTCACACAGAAACTTATCACGCCGGAAAGGAACCACACAGTGTTACAAAAATAAAGATACTTTCTCATAGTAACACACACACAGGGGCCAGATATAGCAAAGGTTTTTACCCATTCTGTGTCTATGGGAAAAAGGGTTCGTACATATGGCCCTAGATCACTTACAGGCAATCCCCCAACTGGAGGTAAGTACAAACTATGGCCCTCATTATGACTTTGGCGATCTTCCATGAAGACCGCCAAAGCCACGGGTGCCAGGAGAACACCAGTGCTGACAGAGTCCCGCCTGCCATATCACGGGTACTACTGGATTTCCGCCACACTCTGGGCGGAAATCCGTCAGTAGTCGGGCTGGCAGGCGCAGGCACTCTGGTGGTTCCACCACCTGCACTGCCCCGACAGTAGGGCACTGCGCACCATATTATGGCCCATAATATGGCCCGGCGGTGTCCTGCTGGTGGGGCGCAGCGGGCGGTGCAAGCGCCCCTTCCCTGCCTGACGACCTACACCCAGGAACACGTAAGATGATCGCCCGACAGGGGAGGAGGGTGGAAGGTGTTCTGTGTGCGTGTGTGAGTGTGTGGTGACTGCGTGTGTGCATGAATGTGTGAACGCATGGCTGTATGCATGCATAAATGTTGAAGTGTATGCATGTGTGATGCATGTTTGGATGGGTGTGAGTATGCATGCATGAATGCGTGTATGAATGGAGCTGTGAATGCGTGCATGAATGGAGTTGTGAATACGTGTATGAATTGAGTCGTGAATGCGTGTATGAATGGAGTCGTAAATGCGTGCATGAATGTTTGTATGGATGTTGTATATGTGCGCATGTATGCGGGGAGGGGGAGATGAACAATGTGTACTGAGGAGGGAGGAGAGGAACGATGTGGCTTAAGGGAGTGAGGGGATGGGAGTTGGGTCTAGTACTTGCTGGGGGTTTGAAGGGTGGTGGGAGGGGGGCTTTAGTGCTGCTGGGGTGGGGGAGCCGTTTACCACTGACAGGGAAGAAAGTATCTGTCACCGGTAGCCTTAACACCATGGTTTTCGTGGCAATGCTACCACTGTGGAAACCATTGTGGGAAGCCGGCTCCTAATACCGCTGGCAGTCTTCTGGGGGCCACCGGGTCGGAGATGATCATCACAGTAATATTTAAGAATTGGCACAAGAAACAAAAAGGATTGGCAAAAATAGTAAGAGCCTTAGAGGAGGACCAAACCATATACTAAAATAGTGGAATGCGAAGTGAAGTCCCCTGCCCATGGATATAGAGTAGTTAGAGGGGAGCTGGAAGAACTAGGGACCCCAAGAGGTGAGTACCTGAGTGACTGCCAGCGACCAGGAGAGCAGAGGTAATTCTTCCTAGGTCTTCCCCAGGACTAGCAAGAGGACTTAGAAAATGGATTGTGCAAGAACAGTGCCAGACCAGAGGAAACCAAAGGTGGATTCTGGTTGAAGAGGACCTGCAAAAGAAGGGGACAGAGTCCAGTCCACGATGGAGTGTCCAGTGGAGGCAGGAGCCACTACCCACCCTTCTGTGGAGGGCGATCCGGGTCACCAGGGGAAGCAGAATACCAGCTGTGGAGCCCAGGTGCTGAAGAGGACTCCTTGGAGAGGTGCAGATGGTGTCCCTCATTGGTCGCTGGGTCACAGGTGGTCAGTGGTTTAGGAAAACCACCAACAAGCCTTGGCAAATACAAGAAGAATAAACAAAAGAGTTGCAAGGCTGAAGAGGACCAGCAAGGTCCAGGGGACTCGACCCTTGGAAGGGAGTCCGGGTTGACCCTCAGCAGTCCGGACAGCAAGCAGAAGCAGTTGCAGCCCCCACTGGCAACCCACTGGCAGCAGACACAGTAAGTTGCAGTGAGGCCCAATCAGCACACCTGGAGAGGAGTCCCACATCGCTGTAGCAGCAGAGAGGAGACTGTGCTTGGCAGGATGAAATGATGGAGGCTGGGCCTATTCAGGGCCTGAAGATCCCTTGGAGCAGGAGACAACAGGCCTTGGTTGCTGAAAGAGTCACAGTGCACAGGGGTACTGTCCTGCAAGGAGAGGCAAGAGCTCACTGTCTCCCAAGTTCGAAAGCGGGCACAGAGGACTACCACCTGTGATGCCTGATCCGTGCGGTGTCAGAGGAGAGCAGATCCACGCAGCCAGTCGTTGTTGCTGTAGGTGCCTGCAGATGCAGGGGAGTGACTCCTTCACTCCAAGGGAGATTCCTTCTTGCTTCTTGGTGCAGGCTGAAGTCTCACTGACCCCAGAGGATGCAATGCCGGGGAAATGTTGCAGTTGCTGAAAGAAGCCGGAGAAAAAATGTTGCAAGGTGAGTTCATCTTGGGAGTTGCAGTCTTCTCGGTTCCTGAAGAGACCAGTTGCGGTTCCAGTGGCCAGAAGTAGAAACAAACAGTGCAGAGGAGTCCTGGTGAAGTCTTGCACATCACATCTTGGGACCTGTGAGAAAACAGGGCTGATTGCAGAGGCCCCATAACTTTTTGCCCCCATTTTCCACTTTTTGCTGGTGTTTTCCTGACTTTGATGGTGCCCTGGGTACTGCTAACCAGTCCCAGGGCCTGTGCTCTGTGTAAAATCAATATGCAAATTAGGCTAATTATAATTGGCTAAGTTAACCTACCTATAAGTCCCTAGTATATGGTAGGGCATGTAGGTTTAGGGACCAGAGCATAGGTGGTGCACACCTAGGTGCACTGCTGAGGTGCCCAGTGTCATTTTAAAGGCAGGCCTGCTTTGCTGGCTGCTTTTAAATTAAAGTTATATGCAAATTCGACTTTGGAATTAAAGGTACTTCCAAAGTCTTAAACTACCTTATTTTTACATATAAGTCACCCCTAAGGTGTGCCCTATGTGCCCCTAGGGCTGGGTGCCATGTAACTATAAGCAGGGACTTTATAAAAATAGATGTATAAGCCCTGGTGAGGTAAAAAAAGCCAAATTCGTTTTTCCCTCATTGAAGTAAATGGCCTTCATAGGCTAGAATGGGCAGACTTTATTTTAAATTTTAAAGTCTCCTTAAATGTTACATACCAAGAATTTGGTATCAAATTGATTGTTGTAATAAATCCCACAACTTCCAGTTGTTGGATTTAATATAACTTGTCCAGGTAAAAAGTTTAGACTTTACCTAAAAAGTTGCCAATTTCAACTCTGCATTGTTTTTGCTGCTGTGCTCTGATTGGCCAGCCTGCAGCAGCTTCTGCCAGGCTGCCTTGATGAGGTGTGAAGTGGCCGGGCTTCACACAAAGGAATGTGCTTGGGGGAGAGAATCTCCCCTCAGCAGATGGTGAGGCAGGAAGGGGGAGGGCTGCCAAACTGGTCTTCAAAGGCAGAGAAGGACATTTGGAGCACCCAGCAACACCCCCACATCCTGCAACCCCAGACAATTAGGTGCCCCCTTGATTAGATTAGGAGAGGGCAGGAGAGGGGTGTGTTTATGATTTTTAGCCACACCAGTGGGTGGGCTCAGCCAGATGTAACCTCCAAAAATCAGATTCATCCATGTTGGATTTTTAGAGACTGTTGCCTTCTGGGATGGATTTTTGCCACACTTCCCAGGAAGTGGTCATCACAGGGGGACGACCCTGTCCCTGATTGGAGAACCAGGGCCCCCCTGCTTTTCACCCAGGAGCAAGGATAAAACTGGCAGACCTGCACCCACACCTCAGATCCCTACCAGATTTCAACAAGAAAAGAACTAAAGGAGAAGAAGGACTGCCCTGCTGGACCCCTGGCCTGCACCTGGACCCTGCATTCAGAAGGACTGCACCAGCTGCACACTTGGGCTCCACCACAAGAAGGACTTTGCCTGGCTTCAACTGGTTCAAGGAGGGACTCCCTGTTTGCTACAGGTGAAAAATTGCTAAACCAGAGTCCCCTGCACCAACTCCTGAAGAAAGCGACCAGCTGACCACTGTCCAGTGGCCAAAAAGGAGTTTGCGCCAGGTGCATTCTGGGAGTTGAAGTCCGCACCCCCCAAGGACCATCACAGAACTTCTGGACCCTTGGGGTGAGCTGTGGACCCCAAAAGAACCTTAAAAGAACATCTGGGTGAAGCCCCAGAAGTTTGGAAAAGATTTGAGAATTTTTGGAAAAAAGCTCCAGAGAGGGACCGACCCGCCGCGGAAATTCTAGCCGGCTTGCCTCAACCGCGACCCGGCCTGACTTCGTGGTTCGTCCCGGTAAAGAAAAACATCCAAAAAAGAGACTAAGTCCAAACGTAAAAAGTTGACCGGGACCTCCCAGCCATCGTATCCGAGAAGGGCTCCATGGACGTCGGATCAAGATCCAGGTTTACCCCGGTCGAAGGATTTTCATCTCGAAAAAACGACTAAGTCCGAAGGTAAAAGTCTCCACCGAGGAAACCCACATCGCGTATCCGGACAAGGGCTCCAGGAGGTCGGATTCAACTGGCAGGTTCGTCCCGGTGAAGAAAAACTTCAAAATAAAGACTAAGTCAGAAGGTAACTTTTTAACCGAGGCCTCCCGCGACCTGTAGCCGAGCAGGGCTCCATCGCGGTCGGCCTGAAAGTTTGACTTTGCCCCGGTCGAGGTGCAACCAGATGACCCGATTGGCGCTTTTTGTTTCTAAGCGCTAGAAAAGTAATAATTCTATAAAAATTCATATCTCCGGTTCCCCTGAACCGATTTTAATCGTTTGTGTGTCATTTTAAAGATAAAAATATAAACTATTTTTATAAATTGGTTTTGGATTTTTAAACTGTTTCCTGTGTTTTATTTAATTACTGTTTTGTGATATTTGAATGCTTTACACTTTGTCTCCTAAATTAAGCCTTGACGCTCGATGCCAAGCTACCAAGGGTTGAGCTGGGATTAATTTACTGAGACCTAACTGTACCTAGGTGGAGGTTAGTGGCTTGTTGCTAGGTGTAGGTACCTACCTGCCCTACCAATAACCCATCTTCCAACATAATTGGAAGCAGCGACGGGATCCTGTACTTGTGTTCAATATCACGTTACAGTTTTAGGTAAAACAAATTGAAAATCCTTTAAATTGTCCTAGTGCAAAAATTGTTTTTAATTTTTAATTTGGATTAATTTTAATTATTGAATTTTTGTAATTTTTCTAAATTCTTTTTCCAATTTTTGCAAAAAGTTTTTGTTGACACAAAACTAGGGAACCATGGAGCTTGATCTGGCTAGCCTACCCACACTGACAGTAGTCCAGCTTAGGGGGTTGTGTATTGAAAGAGGGTTGCCTGCAACCACTGATCTCAGGAAGCAAATCCTGATCACATCCCTGACAGCATGGGCTGAGGCCCAAGAGGTAGAGACAGAAGAAGCTCCAGAGGAGGGAGAAAGAAGGGAGGATGCAAGCTCTAACCACTCAGGGGAGGGAAGGCATCTGAGCCCAAGTGAGGATGAGGAAGAACGGTCCTCGGTAAATACAGTCACTAGGGGCAGATCCAAAGCTAGTGGTGGGAAGGGGGTCCTTTCAGGAGGAGAGAACCCATCCATCAGAGAAAGAGAGCTGGAGGCCCAGCTAGCATACATAGCTTTGGAAGCAGAGAAGCTGGCCCTAGAAAAGAAAAAGTGGGCATACAAAGAGAAAAGAGATGGAAGCAGCGATAAAGAAGCTGAGGTGTCCATGGGTGGGGGAGTTTGCCCCAGATTACCCAAGGGGGTAGTTCCTGCTTATGTAGAGGGGGATGACATAGATAAGTGGCTGGGGGCCTTTGAGAGGGCACTCCAAATGAGAAGGGTTAGGCCTCAATACTGGGGTTCCCTTTTGTGGGAGTTGGTCCCCAACTCAGGGAGGGATAGGCTTCTGACCTTAAGGGGGGAGGAGGCAGATTCATACCCTAGTATGAAAAGGTGCTTAGCCAAGAAGTTTGGTCTGACCCCAGAGCAATATAGAATGAAGTTCAGGGACACTCAGAAGGTCAGTACCCAGTCTTGGGTTGACTTTGTGGACATTTCACTAAAGGCACTAGAGGGCTGGATTATTGGTAACAAAGTAGATACTTATGAGGGGTTATACAATCTGATCATGAGAGAGCACATCTTGACCAATTGTATCCAAGAAAGGTTACGCCAGCATCTAGTGGACTCTAAGCAGACCAACCCTAGAGAGCTAGGGGAGGCAGCTGATGAGTGGTTGAGAACCAGGGTGGTTGTCAAGTCCCAGGGGGGAGACTCCAAGAAGGGGGGGACAGGTCCCCAAAAACCTAAGGAGGGAGGTGGTAAGCCCACCACAGAGACTCCCTCTGTACCCCAGAACCCTAAGAAGGAGGAGAGTAAATCCCACTCCCACTCTGACAAGCAGAGACAGGGAGACCCAGGGTTAAAAAAGCTCTTGGACAGTAGGGCTTGCTTTGACTGTCAGCAGACAGGTCACTTCAGAGGAGATGCAGCCTGTCCAAAGAATGTGGTTAGCACCGGGCTGTCCAGTGTAGCCATAGAGGAGGATTCCTCAGATGATGAAGTCCTCCTAGCATTGAGCTGGGAGACAGGACCAGATGGTAAGCTGGTGATCCCTGAGGGTGAGAGTAGGCACTTCCACCACATTCAAGTGAATGGGATCCCTACCACTGGCCTGAGAGACACCTGTGCCAGTCACACTGTAGTGAGTGACCGGTTAGTGACCCCCTACATGTATGTCCCAGGAAAGACAAAGAAAGTCAGGATAGCCACAGGGGAGGTCACCTCCAAACCTGTAGCCATAGTGCCCCTAGAGAGGGAGGGTATCCTTGACTGGATTAGGGTAGAAGTCAGTGCTGACCTTCCCCTAGATTGTATCCTGGGCAATGACTTCCCAGAGGTGAGTCTGGTCCCAGATGGGGTGGTCGCCCAGGGCGCCCTCCCAAGCCAAAGTCCTGGGGAGTCAGTCCCTACAGTTAGGAGACAGGGGTCCCCAAGAAAAGGAAAGAAGAAAAGGAAGGGTAGGCCACTCTTAAAGAGAGTTCCAGGGAGCCAAAGGCCTTCTGCCCCAGTAGGGGGGGAGCCCCGAGTTGGCACTGGTGAGGCCTCACCTGACCCTAAGGAAGTCCTGAGTAGTCAGGCAGCTGTCCAGATGCAGGGTCTTGCCCCTGCACTGACAGAAGGGAGAGTGGAAGGAGGGTGTCTGCCACAGGAGGTGGTAGCCCCCCACTCTAGACAGCAAGAGGGGTGCCAGGACCCCAAAGTTGCCCCTAAAGCAGCTCAGCCACCTGTCAGTGGAGAGCTTAGGGTGTGGTTCTGGGTACTGACAGCTGTCAGTAGCCTCTGCTGGGTGCTAGCCTTCCTGGCAGCACTGTACTTGGCCTGGGAGGCAGACCCCAAAGCCAATAGCAAAGTAGGCCCCCTGACCCTATTGGTCATGGTGGGGTTGCTCAAGTGTTGGGTGACCTCTTTGGGTAAGCTAGGTGTTGCCCTAGCAAAGTTTGGAGTAGGGGAGGTGGGCACCTCACTACCCAAGTTGGCAGAGAGAAAGGAGGAAGACCCCCCTAGAGGGAAGTTTCAGTTTGAGTTGGGTCCTTTTACTGTTGGGATGGCTTCACTACCCATAGGGAGTGACCCTGACAGGAGGATATAAGGCAGAGTAGGCCCTGCAAAGGGACAGCCAGTTTTCTTCACTGTCTTCCTCGCCTAACAAGCCAGGAAGACTCTCCCAGGGTTGGGCTGAGTCTCCTGGGCGTGTGGGCTGGGGGGCGGTTGTGTGAAAAACAGGGCTGATTGCAGAGGCCCCATAACTTTTTGCCCCCATTTTCCTCTTTTTGCTGGTGTTTTCCTGACTTTGATGGTGCCCTGGGTACTGCTAACCAGTCCCAGGGCCTGTGCTCTGTGTAAAATCAATATGCAAATTAGGCTAATTATAATTGGCTAAGTTAACCTACCTATAAGTCCCTAGTATATGGTAGGGCATGTAGGTTTAGGGACCACAGCATAGGTGGTGCACACCTAGGTGCACTGCTGAGGTGCCCAGTGTCATTTTAAAGGCAGGCCTGCTTTGCTGGCTGCTTTTAAATTAAAGTTATATGCAAATTCGACTTTGGAATTAAAGGTACTTCCAAAGTCTTAAACTACCTTATTTTTACATATAAGTCACCCCTAAGGTGTGCCCTATGTGCCCCTAGGGCTGGGTGCCATGTAACTATAAACAGGGACTTTATAAAAATAGATTTATAAGCCCTGGTGAGGTAAAAACAGCCAAATTCGTTTTTCCCTCATTGAAGTAAATGGCCTTCATAGGCTAGAATGGGCAGACTTTATTTTAAATTTTAAAGTCTCCTTAAATGTTACATACCAAGAATTTGGTATCAAATTGATTGTTGTAATAAATCCCACAACTTCCAGTTGTTGGATTTAATATAACTTGTCCAGGTAAAAAGTTTAGACTTTACCTAAAAAGTTGCCAATTTCAGCTCTGCATTGTTTTTGCTGCTGTGCTCTGAATGGCCAGCCTGCAGCAGCTTCTGCCAGGCTGCCTTGATGAGGTGTGAAGTGGCCGGGCTTCACACAAAGGAATGTGCTTGGGGGAGAGAATCTCCCCTCAGCAGATGGTGAGGCAGGAAGGGGGAGGGCTGCCAAACTGGTCTTCAAAGGCAGAGAAGGACATTTGGAGCACCCAGCAACACCCCCACATCCTGCAACCCCAGACAATTAGGTGCCCCCTTGATTAGATTAGGAGAGGGCAGGAGAGGGGTGTGTTTATGATTTTTAGCCACACCAGTGGGTGGGCTCAGCCAGATGTAACCTCCAAAAATCAGATTCATCCATGTTGGATTTTTAGAGACTGTTGCCTTCTGGGATGGATTTTTGCCACACTTCCCAGGAAGTGGTCATCACAGGGGGACGACCCTGTCCCTGATTGGAGAACCAGGGCCCCCCTGCTTTTCACCCAGGAGCAAGGATAAAACTGGCAGACCTGCACCCACACCTCAGATCCCTACCAGATTTCAACAAGAAAAGAACTAAAGGAGAAGAAGGACTGCCCTGCTGGACCCCTGGCCTGCACCTGGACCCTGCACTCAGAAGGACTGCACCAGCTGCACACTTGGGCTACACCACAAGAAGGACTTTGCCTGGCTTCAACTGGTTCAAGGAGGGACTCCCTGTTTGCTACAGGTGAAAAATTGCTAAACCAGAGTCCCCTGCACCAACTCCTGAAGAAAGCGACCAGCTGACCACTGTCCAGTGGCCAAAAAGGAGTTTGCGCCAGGTGCATTCTCGGAGTTGAAGTCCGCACCCCCCAAGGACCATCACAGAACTTCTGGACCCTTGGGGTGAGCTGTGGACCCCAAAAGAACCTTAAAAGAACATCTGGGTGAAGCCCCAGAAGTTTGGAAAAGATTTGAGAATTTTTGGGAAAAAGCTCCAGAGAGGGACCGACCCGCCGCGGAAATTCTAGCCGGCTTGCCTCAACCGCGACCCGGCCTGACTTCGTGGTTCGTCCCGGTAAAGAAAAACATCCAAAAAAGAGACTAAGTCCGAACGTAAAAAGTTGACCGGGACCTCCCAGCCATCGTATCCGAGAAGGGCTCCATGGACGTCGGATCAAGATCCAGGTTTACCCCGGTCGAAGGATTTTCATCTCGAAAAAACGACTAAGTCCGAAGGTAAAAGTCTCCACCGAGGAAACCCACATCGCGTATCCGGACAAGGGCTCCAGGAGGTCGGATTCAACTGGCAGGTTCGTCCCGGTGAAGAAAAACTTCAAAATAAAGACTAAGTCAGAAGGTAACTTTTTAACCGAGGCCTCCCGCGACCTGTAGCCGAGCAGGGCTCCATCGCGGTCGGCCTGAAAGTTTGACTTTGCCCCGGTCGAGGTGCAACCAGATGACCCGATTGGCGCTTTTTGTTTCTAAGCGCTAGAAAAGTAATAATTCTATAAAAATTCATATCTCCGGTTCCCCTGAACCGATTTTAATCGTTTGTGTGTCATTTTAAAGATAAAAATATAAACTATTTTTATAAATTGGTTTTGGATTTTTAAACTGTTTCCTGTGTTTTATTTAATTACTGTTTTGTGATATTTGAATGCTTTACACTTTGTCTCCTAAATTAAGCCTTGACGCTCGATGCCAAGCTACCAAGGGTTGAGCTGGGATTAATTTACTGAGACCTAACTGTACCTAGGTGGAGGTTAGTGGCTTGTTGCTAGGTGTAGGTACCTACCTGCCCTACCAATAACCCATCTTCCAACATAATTGGAAGCAGCGACGGGATCCTGTACTTGTGTTCAATATCACGTTACAGTTTTAGGTAAAACAAATTGAAAATCCTTTAAATTGTCCTAGTGCAAAAATTGTTTTTAATTTTTAATTTGGATTAATTTTAATTATTGAATTTTTGTAATTTTTCTAAATTCTTGTTTCCAATTTTTGCAAAAAGTGTTTGTTGACACAAAACTAGGGAACCATGGAGCTTGATCTGGCTAGCCTACCCACACTGACAGTAGTCCAGCTTAGGGGGTTGTGTATTGAAAGAGGGTTGCCTGCAACCACTGATCTCAGGAAGCAAATCCTGATCACATCCCTGACAGCATGGGCTGAGGCCCAAGAGGTAGAGACAGAAGAAGCTCCAGAGGAGGGAGAAAGAAGGGAGGATGCAAGCTCTAACCACTCAGGGGAGGGAAGGCATCTGAGCCCAAGTGAGGATGAGGAAGAACGGTCCTCGGTAAATACAGTCACTAGGGGCATATCCAAAGCTAGTGGTGGGAAGGGGGTCCTTTCAGGAGGAGAGAACCCATCCATCAGAGAAAGAGAGCTGGAGGCCCAGCTAGCATACATAACTTTGGAAGCAGAGAAGCTGGCCCTAGAAAAGAAAAAGTGGGCATACAAAGAGAAAAGAGATGGAAGCAGCGATAAAGAAGCTGAGGTGTCCATGGGTGGGGGAGTTTGCCCCAGATTACCCAAGGGGGTAGTTCCTGCTTATGTAGAGGGGGATGACATAGATAAGTGGCTGGGGGCCTTTGAGAGGGCACTCCAAATGAGAAGGGTTAGGCCTCAATACTGGGGTTCCCTTTTGTGGGAGTTGGTCCCCAACTCAGGGAGGGATAGGCTTCTGACCTTAAGGGGGGAGGAGGCAGATTCATACCCTAGTATGAAAAGGTGCTTAGCCAAGAAGTTTGGTCTGACCCCAGAGCAATATAGAATGAAGTTCAGGGACACTCAGAAGGTCAGTACCCAGTCTTGGGTTGACTTTGTGGACATTTCACTAAAGGCACTAGAGGGCTGGATTATTGGTAACAAAGTAGATACTTATGAGGGGTTATACAATCGGATCATGAGAGAGCACATCTTGACCAATTGTATCCAAGAAAGGTTACGCCAGCATCTAGTGGACTCTAAGCAGACCAACCCTAGAGAGCTAGGGGAGGCAGCTGATGAGTGGTTGAGAACCAGGGTGGTTGTCAAGTCCCAGGGGGGAGACTCCAAGAAGGGGGGGACAGGTCCCCAAAAACCTAAGGAGGGAGGTGGTAAGCCCACCACAGAGACTCCCTCTGTACCCCAGAACCCTAAGAAGGAGGAGAGTAAATCCCACTCCCACTCTGACAAGCAGAGACAGGGAGACCCAGGGTTAAAAAAGCTCTTGGACAGTAGGGCTTGCTTTGACTGTCAGCAGACAGGTCACTTCAGAGGAGATGCAGCCTGTCCAAAGAAGGTGGTTAGCACCGGGCTGTCCAGTGTAGCCATAGAGGAGGATTCCTCAGATGATGAAGTCCTCCTAGCATTGAGCTGGGAGACAGGACCAGATGGTAAGCTGGTGATCCCTGAGGGTGAGAGTAGGCACTTCCACCACATTCAAGTGAATGGGATCCCTACCACTGGCCTGAGAGACACCTGTGCCAGTCACACTGTAGTGAGTGACCGGTTAGTGACCCCCTACATGTATGTCCCAGGAAAGACAAACAAAGTCAGGATAGCCACAGGGGAGGTCACCTCCAAACCTGTAGCCATAGTGCCCCTAGAGAGGGAGGGTATCCTTGACTGGATTAGGGTGGTAGTCAGTGCTGACCTTCCCCTAGATTGTATCCTGGGCAATGACTTCCCAGAGGTGAGTTTGGTCCCAGATGGGGTGGTCGCCCAGGGCGCCCCCCCAAGCCAAAGTCCTGGGGAGTCAGTCCCTACAGTTAGGAGACAGGGGTCCCCAAGAAAAGGAAAGAAGAAAAGGAAGGGTAGGCCACTCTTAAAGAGAGTTCCAGGGAGCCAAAGGCCTTCTGCCCCAGTAGGGGGGGAGCCCCGAGTTGGCACTGTTGAGGCCTCACCTGACCCTAAGGAAGTCCTGAGTAGTCAGGCAGCTGTCCAGATGCAGGGTCTTGCCCCTGCACTGACAGAAGGGAGAGTGGAAGGAGGGTGTCTGCCACAGGAGGTGGTAGCCCCCCACTCTAGACAGCAAGAGGGGTGCCAGGACCCCAAAGTTGCCCCTAAAGCAGCTCAGCCACCTGTCAGTGGAGAGCTTAGGGTGTGGTTCTGGGTACTGACAGCTGTCAGTAGCCTCTGCTGGGTGCTAGCCTTCCTGGCAGCACTGTACTTGGCCTGGGAGGCAGACCCCAAAGCCAATAGCAAAGTAGGCCCCCTGACCCTATTGGTCATGGTGGGGTTGCTCAAGTGTTGGGTGACCTCTTTGGGTAAGCTAGGTGTTGCCCTAGCAAAGTTTGGAGTAGGGGAGGTGGGCACCTCACTACCCAAGTTGGCAGAGAGAAAGGAGGAAGACCCCCCTAGAGGGAAGTTTCAGTTTGAGTTGGGTCCTTTTACTGTTGGGATGGCTTCACTACCCATAGGGAGTGACCCTGACAGGAGGATATAAGGCAGAGTAGGCCCTGCAAAGGGACAGCCAGTTTTCTTCACTGTCTTCCTCGCCTAACAAGCCAGGAAGACTCTCCCAGGGTTGGGCTGAGTCTCCTGGGCGTGTGGGCTGGGGGGGGGTTGTGTGAAAAACAGGGCTGATTGCAGAGGCCCCATAACTTTTTGCCCCCATTTTCCTCTTTTTGCTGGTGTTTTCCTGACTTTGATGGTGCCCTGGGTACTGCTAACCAGTCCCAGGGCCTGTGCTCTGTGTAAAATCAATATGCAAATTAGGCTAATTATAATTGGCTAAGTTAACCTACCTATAAGTCCCTAGTATATGGTAGGGCATGTAGGTTTAGGGCCCACAGCATAGGTGGTGCACACCTAGGTGCACTGCTGAGGTGCCCAGTGTCATTTTAAAGGCAGGCCTGCTTTGCTGGCTGCTTTTAAATTAAAGTTATATGCAAATTCGACTTTGGAATTAAAGGTACTTCCAAAGTCTTAAACTACCTTATTTTTACATATAAGTCACCCCTAAGGTGTGCCCTATGTGCCCCTAGGGCTGGGTGCCATGTAACTATAAGCAGGGACTTTATAAAAATAGATTTATAAGCCCTGGTGAGGTAAAAACAGCCAAATTCGTTTTTCCCTCATTGAAGTAAATGGCCTTCATAGGCTAGAATGGGCAGACTTTATTTTAAATTTTAAAGTCTCCTTAAATGTTACATACCAAGAATTTGGTATCAAATTGATTGTTGTAATAAATCCCACAACTTCCAGTTGTTGGATTTAATATAACTTGTCCAGGTAAAAAGTTTAGACTTTACCTAAAAAGTTGCCAATTTCAGCTCTGCATTGTTTTTGCTGCTGTGCTCTGAATGGCCAGCCTGCAGCAGCTTCTGCCAGGCTGCCTTGATGAGGTGTGAAGTGGCCGGGCTTCACACAAAGGAATGTGCTTGGGGGAGAGAATCTCCCCTCAGCAGATGGTGAGGCAGGAAGGGGGAGGGCTGCCAAACTGGTCTTCAAAGGCAGAGAAGGACATTTGGAGCACCCAGCAACACCCCCACATCCTGCAACCCCAGACAATTAGGTGCCCCCTTGATTAGATTAGGAGAGGGCAGGAGAGGGGTGTGTTTATGATTTTTAGCCACACCAGTGGGTGGGCTCAGCCAGATGTAACCTCCAAAAATCAGATTCATCCATGTTGGATTTTTAGAGACTGTTGCCTTCTGGGATGGATTTTTGCCACACTTCCCAGGAAGTGGTCATCACAGGGGGACGACCCTGTCCCTGATTGGAGAACCAGGGCCCCCCTGCTTTTCACCCAGGAGCAAGGATAAAACTGGCAGACCTGCACCCACACCTCAGATCCCTACCAGATTTCAACAAGAAAAGAACTAAAGGAGAAGAAGGACTGCCCTGCTGGACCCCTGGCCTGCACCTGGACCCTGCATTCAGAAGGACTGCACCAGCTGCACACTTGGGCTACACCACAAGAAGGACTTTGCCTGGCTTCAACTGGTTCAAGGAGGGACTCCCTGTTTGCTACAGGTGAAAAATTGCTAAACCAGAGTCCCCTGCACCAACTCCTGAAGAAAGCGACCAGCTGACCACTGTCCAGTGGCCAAAAAGGAGTTTGCGCCAGGTGCATTCTGGGAGTTGAAGTCCGCACCCCCCAAGGACCATCACAGAACTTCTGGACCCTTGGGGTGAGCTGTGGACCCCAAAAGAACCTTAAAAGAACATCTGGGTGAAGCCCCAGAAGTTTGGAAAAGATTTGAGAATTTTTGGGAAAAAGCTCCAGAGAGGGACCGACCCGCCGCAGAAATTCTAGCCGGCTTGCCTCAACCGCGACCCGGCCTGACTTCGTGGTTCGTCCCGGTAAAGAAAAACATCCAAAAAAGAGACTAAGTCCGAACGTAAAAAGTTGACCGGGACCTCCCAGCCATCGTATCCGAGAAGGGCTCCATGGACGTCGGATCAAGATCCAGGTTTACCCCGGTCGAAGGATTTTCATCTCGAAAAAACGACTAAGTCCGAAGGTAAAAGTCTCCACCGAGGAAACCCACATCGCGTATCCGGACAAGGGCTCCAGGAGGTCGGATTCAACTGGCAGGTTCGTCCCGGTGAAGAAAAACTTCAAAATAAAGACTAAGTCAGAAGGTAACTTTTTAACCGAGGCCTCCCGCGACCTGTAGCCGAGCAGGGCTCCATCGCGGTCGGCCTGAAAGTTTGACTTTTCCCCGGTCGAGGTGCAACCAGATGACCCGATTGGCGCTTTTTGTTTCTAAGCGCTAGAAAAGTAATAATTCTATAAAAATTCATATCTCCGGTTCCCCTGAACCGATTTTAATCGTTTGTGTGTCATTTTAAAGATAAAAATATAAACTATTTTTATAAATTGGTTTTGGATTTTTAAACTGTTTCCTGTGTTTTATTTAATTACTGTTTTGTGATATTTGAATGCTTTACACTTTGTCTCCTAAATTAAGCCTTGACGCTCGATGCCAAGCTACCAAGGGTTGAGCTGGGATTAATTTACTGAGACCTAACTGTACCTAGGTGGAGGTTAGTGGCTTGTTGCTAGGTGTAGGTACCTACCTGCCCTACCAATAACCCATCTTCCAACATAATTGGAAGCAGCGACGGGATCCTGTACTTGTGTTCAATATCACGTTACAGTTTTAGGTAAAACAAATTGAAAATCCTTTAAATTGTCCTAGTGCAAAAATTGTTTTTAATTTTTAATTTGGATTAATTTTAATTATTGAATTTTTGTAATTTTTCTAAATTCTTGTTTCCAATTTTTGCAAAAAGTGTTTGTTGACACAAAACTAGGGAACCATGGAGCTTGATCTGGCTAGCCTACCCACACTGACAGTAGTCCAGCTTAGGGGGTTGTGTATTGAAAGAGGGTTGCCTGCAACCACTGATCTCAGGAAGCAAATCCTGATCACATCCCTGACAGCATGGGCTGAGGCCCAAGAGGTAGAGACAGAAGAAGCTCCAGAGGAGGGAGAAAGAAGGGAGGATGCAAGCTCTAACCACTCAGGGGAGGGAAGGCATCTGAGCCCAAGTGAGGATGAGGAAGAACGGTCCTCGGTAAATACAGTCACTAGGGGCAGATCCAAAGCTAGTGGTGGGAAGGGGGTCCTTTCAGGAGGAGAGAACCCATCCATCAGAGAAAGAGAGCTGGAGGCCCAGCTAGCATACATAACTTTGGAAGCAGAGAAGCTGGCCCTAGAAAAGAAAAAGTGGGCATACAAAGAGAAAAGAGATGGAAGCAGCGATAAAGAAGCTGAGGTGTCCATGGGTGGGGGAGTTTGCCCCAGATTACCCAAGGGGGTAGTTCCTGCTTATGTAGAGGGGGATGACATAGATAAGTGGCTGGGGGCCTTTGAGAGGGCACTCCAAATGAGAAGGGTTAGGCCTCAATACTGGGGTTCCCTTTTGTGGGAGTTGGTCCCCAACTCAGGGAGGGATAGGCTTCTGACCTTAAGGGGGGAGGAGGCAGATTCATACCCTAGTATGAAAAGGTGCTTAGCCAAGAAGTTTGGTCTGACCCCAGAGCAATATAGAATGAAGTTCAGGGACACTCAGAAGGTCAGTACCCAGTCTTGGGTTGACTTTGTGGACATTTCACTAAAGGCACTAGAGGGCTGGATTATTGGTAACAAAGTAGATACTTATGAGGGGTTATACAATCTGATCATGAGAGAGCACATCTTGACCAATTGTATCCAAGAAAGGTTACGCCAGCATCTAGTGGACTCTAAGCAGACCAACCCTAGAGAGCTAGGGGAGGCAGCTGATGAGTGGTTGAGAACCAGGGTGGTTGTCAAGTCCCAGGGGGGAGACTCCAAGAAGGGGGGGACAGGTCCCCAAAAACCTCAGGAGGGAGGTGGTAAGCCCACCACAGAGACTCCCTCTGTACCCCAGAACCCTAAGAAGGAGGAGAGTAAATCCCACTCCCACTCTGACAAGCAGAGACAGGGAGACCCAGGGTTAAAAAAGCTCTTGGACAGTAGGGCTTGCTTTGACTGTCAGCAGACAGGTCACTTCAGAGGAGATGCAGCCTGTCCAAAGAAGGTGGTTAGCACCGGGCTGTCCAGTGTAGCCATAGAGGAGGATTCCTCAGATGATGAAGTCCTCCTAGCATTGAGCTGGGAGACAGGACCAGATGGTAAGCTGGTGATCCCTGAGGGTGAGAGTAGGCACTTCCACCACATTCAAGTGAATGGGATCCCTACCACTGGCCTGAGAGACACCTGTGCCAGTCACACTGTAGTGAGTGACCGGTTAGTGACCCCCTACATGTATGTCCCAGGAAAGACAAAGAAAGTCAGGATAGCCACAGGGGAGGTCACCTCCAAACCTGTAGCCATAGTGCCCCTAGAGAGGGAGGGTATCCTTGACTGGATTAGGGTGGTAGTCAGTGCTGACCTTCCCCTAGATTGTATCCTGGGCAATGACCTCCCAGAGGTGAGTCTGGTCCCAGATGGGGTGGTCGCCCAGGGCGCCCCCCCAAGCCAAAGTCCTGGGGAGTCAGTCCCTACAGTTAGGAGACAGGGGTCCCCAAGAAAAGGAAAGAAGAAAAGGAAGGGTAGGCCACTCTTAAAGAGAGTTCCAGGGAGCCAAAGGCCTTCTGCCCCAGTAGGGGGGGAGCCCCGAGTTGGCACTGGTGAGGCCTCACCTGACCCTAAGGAAGTCCTGAGTAGTCAGGCAGCTGTCCAGATGCAGGGTCTTGCCCCTGCACTGACAGAAGGGAGAGTGGAAGGAGGGTGTCTGCCACAGGAGGTGGTAGCCCCCCACTCTAGACAGCAAGAGGGGTGCCAGGACCCCAAAGTTGCCCCTAAAGCAGCTCAGCCACCTGTCAGTGGAGAGCTTAGGGTGTGGTTCTGGGTACTGACAGCTGTCAGTAGCCTCTGCTGGGTGCTAGCCTTCCTGGCAGCACTGTACTTGGCCTGGGAGGCAGACCCCAAAGCCAATAGCAAAGTAGGCCCCCTGACCCTATTGGTCATGGTGGGGTTGCTCAAGTGTTGGGTGACCTCTTTGGGTAAGCTAGGTGTTGCCCTAGCAAAGTTTGGAGTAGGGGAGGTGGGCACCTCACTACCCACTACCCAAGTTGGCAGAGAGAAAGGAGGAAGACCCCCCTAGAGGGAAGTTTCAGTTTGAGTTGGGTCCTTTTACTGTTGGGATGGCTTCACTACCCATAGGGAGTGACCCTGACAGGAGGATATAAGGCAGAGTAGGCCCTGCAAAGGGACAGCCAGTTTTCTTCACTGTCTTCCTCGCCTAACAAGCCAGGAAGACTCTCCCAGGGTTGGGCTGAGTCTCCTGGGCGTGTGGGCTGGGGGGGGGGGGGGTTGTGTGAGAAAACAGGGCTGATTGCAGAGGCCCCATAACTTTTTGCCCCCATTTTCCTCTTTTTGCTGGTGTTTTCCTGCCTTTGATGGTGCCCTGGGTACTGCTAACCAGTCCCAGGGCCTGTGCTCTGTGTAAAATCAATATGCAAATTAGGCTAATTATAATTGGCTAAGTTAACCTACCTATAAGTCCCTAGTATATGGTAGGGCATGTAGGTTTAGGGACCACAGCATAGGTGGTGCACACCTAGGTGCACTGCTGAGGTGCCCAGTGTCATTTTAAAGGCAGGCCTGCTTTGCTAGCTGCTTTAAATTAAAGTTATATGCAAATTCGACTTTGGAATTAAAGGTACTTCCAAAGTCTTAAACTACCTTATTTTTACATATAAGTCACCCCTAAGGTGTGCCCTATGTGCCCCTAGGGCTGGGTGCCATGTAACTATAAGCAGGGACTTTATAAAAATAGATTTATAAGCCCTGGTGAGGTAAAAACAGCCAAATTCGTTTTTCCCTCATTGAAGTAAATGGCCTTCATAGGCTAGAATGGGCAGACTTTATTTTAAATTTTAAAGTCTCCTTAAATGTTACATACCAAGAATTTGGTATCAAATTGATTGTTGTAATAAATCCCACAACTTCCAGTTGTTGGATTTAATATAACTTGTCCAGGTAAAAAGTTTAGACTTTACCTAAAAAGTTGCCAATTTCAGCTCTGCATTGTTTTTGCTGCTGTGCTCTGATTGGCCAGCCTGCAGCAGCTTCTGCCAGGCTGCCTTGATGAGGTGTGAAGTGGCCGGGCTTCACACAAAGGAATGTGCTTGGGGGAGAGAATCTCCCCTCAGCAGATGGTGAGGCAGGAAGGGGGAGGGCTGCCAAACTGGTCTTCAAAGGCAGAGAAGGACATTTGGAGCACCCAGCAACACCCCCACATCCTGCAACCCCAGACAATTAGGTGCCCCCTTGATTAGATTAGGAGAGGGCAGGAGAGGGGTGTGTTTATGATTTTTAGCCACACCAGTGGGTGGGCTCAGCCAGATGTAACCTCCAAAAATCAGATTCATCCATGTTGGATTTTTAGAGACTGTTGCCTTCTGGGATGGATTTTTGCCACACTTCCCAGGAAGTGGTCATCACAGGGGGACAACCCTGTCCCTGATTGGAGAACCAGGGCCCCCCTGCTTTTCACCCAGGAGCAAGGATAAAACTGGCAGACCTGCACCCACACCTCAGATCCCTACCAGATTTCAACAAGAAAAGAACTAAAGGAGAAGAAGGACTGCCCTGCTGGACCCCTGGCCTGCACCTGGACCCTGCACTCAGAAGGACTGCACCAGCTGCACACTTGGGCTCCACCACAAGAAGGACTTTGCCTGGCTTCAACTGGTTCAAGGAGGGACTCCCTGTTTGCTACAGGTGAAAAATTGCTAAACCAGAGTCCCCTGCACCAACTCCTGAAGAAAGCGACTAGCTGACCACTGTCCAGTGGCCAAAAAGGAGTTTGCGCCAGGTGCATTCTGGGAGTTGAAGTCCGCACCCCCCAAGGACCATCACAGAACTTCTGGACCCTTGGGGTGAGCTGTGGACCCCAAAAGAACCTTAAAAGAACATCTGGGTGAAGCCCCAGAAGTTTGGAAAAGATTTGAGATTTTTTTTAAAAAAGCTCCAGAGAGGGACCGACCCGCCACGGAAATTCTAGCCGGCTTGCCTCAACCGCGACCCGGCCTGACTTCGTGGTTCGTCCCGGTAAAGAAAAACATCCAAAAAAGAGACTAAGTCCGAACGTAAAAAGTTGACCGGGACCTCCCAGCCATCGTATCCGAGAAGGGCTCCATGGACGTCGGATCAAGATCCAGGTTTACCCCGGTCGAAGGATTTTCATCTCGAAAAAACGACTAAGTCCGAAGGTAAAAGTCTCCACCGAGGAAACCCACATCGCGTATCCGGACAAGGGCTCCAGGAGGTCGGATTCAACTGGCAGGTTCGTCCCGGTGAACAAAAACTTCAAAATAAAGACTAAGTCAGAAGGTAACTTTTTAACCGAGGCCTCCCGCGACCTGTAGCCGAGCAGGGCTCCATCGCGGTCGGCCTGAAAGTTTGACTTTGCCCCGGTCGAGGTGCAACCAGATGAACCGATTGGCGCTTTTTGTTTCTAAGCGCTAGAAAAGTAATAATTCTATAAAAATTCATATCTCCGGTTCCCCTGAACCGATTTTAATGTTTTTTGTGTCATTTTAAAGATAAAAATATAAACTATTTTTATAAATTGGTTTTGGATTTTTAAACTGTTTCCTGTGTTTTATTTAATTACTGTTTTGTGATATTTGAATGCTTTACACTTTGGGGGTCATTCTGACCTTGGCGGTCTTTTTGCAAGACCGCCGAGTTACCGCCGCGGTGAAGACCGCCGACCGCGGCGGTATGCCGCTGTGCGCATTCTGACCGCTGGGAGCGTTCCGCCGGAAAACCGCCAGCAGCCACACTGGCGGTCGGCGGGAAAGTGGAGACTGGTCAACCTCCACTGCCACGCCAGCAGAACACCGCCCACAGAATTACGACCCACATTTCTGTGTGGCGGTCTTCTGTTGGCGGTCTTCTGTTGGCGGTCACCTCCCCATGGCTCCCGTCACCTCCCGGAGGACCAACACACAAGGTAAGTTGATCGTCCGTGAGGGGAGGGGGTGGGGGGGGTGTTGTGTGATGTGTGCGTGCATGGGGGTGTGCGTGTGAGTGTGTAGAGGGGGTGTGTGAGTGCGTGCATGCGGGCGGGGAGTGCTGCTGTGCCTATGGGCAATGTGTGTAGTTCGGCGGGTGCGCATGTCGGCATGTATGTGTGCGGGTATGTGTCCCCGTTGTGTATGTGTAGGGGGTGTGTATATGTGCATGTTGGGGGTGTGTGCATGTCGGGGTGCGTGTATGTGCATGTCGGGGTGGGGGTGGGGAGGGGGTTCGTACCACCTCTGGGGGGTGGCAGGGGGGTGGAGGGTGTGGGGGGAGGACTCGGGGGGGCAGTGGGGGGTGGGGGAGACCCCTATCAGTGCCAGGGAAGGAATTCCCTGGCCCCGATAGTGCCTACCGCCATGGTTCGCATGGCGGTTCCCGAACGCCAGAAACCGCGGCGGTAAGCAGGGTCATGATACCGTTGGCGGTCTTGGGTCGACCGCCGGACCGGAGTGCGCAGACTCCAGCCCGTCGGTCATGACTGCCGTGGCTGTCGGAGTGGGGAAGTGGCAGTCGGTCGCGGCGGTGACCGCCGCGGTCAGAATGCCATTTTTAATACCGCCGGTCTGTTCGCGGTCCGACCGCCGCCTCTCCGCCGACCGCCAAGGTCAGAATGAGGGCCTTTGTCTCCTAAGTTAAGCCTTGACGCTCGATGCCAAGCTACCAAGGGTTGAGCTGGGATTAATTTACTGAGACCTAACTGTACCTAGGTGGAGGTTAGTGGCTTGTTGCTAGGTGTAGGTACCTACCTGCCCTACCAATAACCCATCTTCCAACAGGACCCACGCGCAAGGGAGTCCCTAAATAGCCCTAAAAGGGGATTTGGTCACCTTGCACAGTGACCACCCTTCAGGAGGGGTCTCTGACGTTACCTGCCTGACCTGGCTACTCAGAGGCTCCCGGGGTCCTCTGCACATCTTGCTTTCAAGATGGAAGAATCGAGTGGCCGCCTAAAGGAGCTCTGGGCACCACTCCTGGGGTGGTGATGGACAGTGGTGGGGTCACACCCCTTTCCTTTGTCCAGTTTCGCACCAGAGCAGGGACCTGGGGTACCTGAGATGGTGCAAACGAACGAGTTACTTACCTTCGGTAACGACTTTTCTGGTGGATACATTAGCTACCTGTGGATTCCTCACCTAATGAATACTCCCACTGCGCCAGCATTCGACGGAAATCTTCTTCCTAGCTTCTGCACGTCGACGAGGACGTCACATTTGCCCACGCGACGCCGTTAGACTTCATACAGGCAATAAGAGGTCCTCGCCGACGTCAGTACCAACATTTTTTACGTGCCTGAGAACAATAATCCAATGAGATGAAAGACAATAGCAATATTTCATGACATTGCAAACAACACATCATTGCGAGAAGATGGACCACTAATTTAATAAAATTCTTTTTTTTTTTTAAACAAGTAAATAAATATATAAACTAAATATATATATATATATATATATATATATATATATATATAGATATATACAAATGCACATATATACATAATCTACACCAATCCTCAAAACCAAGAGGAGCACACTCAAGAATTACTTGGTTAGACCAAACAGGCAACGGGGAGGCGGGTGGGACCGTGAGGAATCCACAGGTAGCTAATGTATCCACCAGAAAAGTCGTTACCGAAGGTAAGTAACTCGTTCTTCTTATGGATACAACTACCTGTGGATTCCTCACCTAATGAATAGAGTCCCAAAGCAGTACCGCGCTCGGTGGTGGGTGCCTGAATGGTCAAAGCAAGAAATCCTGCAGCACTGACCGTGCAAAATGGCCGTCCCTTCTGACCTCAGAGTCCAAGCAGTAATGCTTTGCAAAAGTGTGAAGGGACGACCAAGTTGCGGCCTTGCAGATGTCGACCACAGGAACACCTCTGGCCAAGGCCGAAGTGGCCGACTTGGCTCTGGTGGAATGAGCTCTAATACCATCAGGAGGATCCTTCTTTGCCAAAGAGTAACACATTTTAATGCAAAGAACAACCCACCTGGAGAGTGTTCTCTTGTGGACTGCCTTTCCTCTCCTCTTTCCCACGTATCCGATGAAAAGCTGATCCTCCAGCCTGAAATCCTTCGTCCTGTTTATGTAAAAGCTTAACGCCCTCTTTGGGTCCAAGCGATGTAGTCTCTCTTTTTCCTTTGAAGGATGAGGCGGAGGATAAAACGTGGACAGAGTAATTGTCTGGGCCAAATGAAAGGGTGAAACAACCTTCGGAAGGAAAGCAGCCTTGGTCCTCAACACCACCTTATCCCCATAAAAAGTTGTATAAGGGGGTTTTACCGATAAAGCCTGCAACTCACTCACTCTCCTTGCAGAAGTTATAGCAACCAGGAAAACTGTTTTAAGAACTAACAATCTTAAGGGTCAAGAATGCATAGGCTCAAAAGGGGACCCCATAAGGAAAGTTAGGACCAAGGACAAATCCCATTGAGGCATTACGAATGGATTTGGAGGAAATTTATTCATAAGGCCCTTCAAGAATCTAAGTACTATAGGAGATTTAAATAACGAAGGCTGGTCTGGAAGGCAAATGAAGGCTGACAAAGCAGACAAGTAACCCTTAACAGTAACCACTGCACAACCCCTCTTTGCTAAAGACAAAGCAAAAGATAAAACATCTGACAAATGAGCACGTAAGGGATCAATCTGTCTCTCTCCACACCATACCACAAATTTAGACCACCTATTAGCGTAGATAGATTTAGTGGAGTGTCGCCTGGCCGCAAAAATAACATCCACTACATCAGGCGGGAGAGAAAAGGAACTCAGGTTGCCCCGCTCAATCTCCAGGCATGAAGGTGCAGAGGTTGGGGTGTAAAACCTGCCCCTGCGACTGCGAGAGGAGGTCTGCCCTGAGAGGGAGACGGAGCGGAGGGCACAGTGAGAGTTGGAGAAGGTCGGAATACCACATCCTCCTAGGCCAATCCGGAGCAATTAAGATTACTTGGGCCCGGTCTTGGCGAATTTTCCTCAACACTCGAGGAATCAAGGGTATGGGGGGAAACGCGTAAAGCAACTGGTCGCACCAGGTTCTCTGAAACGCGTCCCCCAACGCTCCTTGCACCGGATACTGGAGGCTGCAGAATAACGGGAAGTGCGAATTCTCCCGGGTGGCAAACAGATCTATCCGAGGAAACCCCCCCATCTGGAAGATTAGACGGACTTGATCTGCATGGAGACGCCACTCGTGGTCAGCCGAGAAATGGCGACTGAGACTGTCCGCACGTACATTCAAGACTCCGGCCAAATGATTTGCTACCAAGCAAATCTGATGGTCCTTTGCCCAGGACCATAGCCGAAGAGCTTCTCTGCAGAGAAGGTACGACCCCACTCCTCCCTGTTTGTTTATATACCACATCGCAGTAGTATTGTCCGTCAGGACCTGAACCGAGTGACCGCAAAGGGATGGGAGGAAGGCCTTGAGAGCCAGACGTACAGCCCGTAACTCTAACAGATTGATATGAAACATCTGTTCCTGTGGAGACCAAAGCCCTTTGATCTCCAGGTCCCCCAGATGAGCTCCCCACCCTAGAGTGGAAGCATCCGTTATGACCGTGGTCACTGGTGGAGGCTGCGTGAACGGCCTTCCCCGGGAAAGATTGTCGTCCGCAATCCACCACTTCAAATCCGTGGCAGCATCCCTGGAGATCTTGACAGAACCTTCGAGATCTCCTTTGTGTTGAGACCACTGCCTTCGGAGGCACCACTGAAGAGCCCTCATGTGCCAGCGAGCATGCGTGACCAACAGTATGCAGGAGGCAAACAGTCCGAGCAGACGTAGGACCTTGAGGACTGGAATGACCGCTCCACTTTGAAACATTGGAACCAACGCCTGAATGTCTTGAATCCGCTGAGGCGGAGGAAAGGCTTGATTCAATGTTGTATCCAGTACTGCCCCTATGAACAGGAGGCGCTGAGAGGGCTCTAGGTGAGATTTGGGCACGTTCACCGAAAAGCCCAGGTCGAACAACAACTGGGTTGTCGACTGCAGATGATGCAACACAAGCTCCGGGGACCTGGCTTTGATCAACCAGTCGTCCAGGTAAGGGAATACTGCTATCCCCTTCCTCCTGAGCTCTGCTGCAACCACCGACATCACCTTCGTGAAGACTCGAGGTGCTGAAGTAAGACCAAACGGGAGGACCGCAAACTGATAGTGCTGCGACCCCACCACAAAACTGAGATACTTCCTGTGCGACTTGAGTATCGGGATATGAAAGTAAGCATCCTGCAAGTCGACAGACACCATCCAATCTCCCTTGTTCAGCGACAAAAGCACCTGAGCTAGGGTCAGCATTTTGAACTATTCCTGTTTGAGGAACCAATTCAAGATCCTTAGGTCCAGGATTGGTCTCAACCGACCATCCTTCTTGGGAATCAGGAAGTACCTTGAATAACAACCTTGACCCTTTTCCTGCTCTGGAACCAACTCCACGCGCCCTTTAAAAGGAGGACTTGAACCTCCTGTTCTAACAACAGGAGGTGTTCTTCTGAACAATAAGATGGGCGGGGCGGGATGGGGGGCGGAAACTCCCGAAAGGGAAGGGTGTAGCCTTTTCTCACAATGCTGGTAACCCAGGCGTCTGATGTAATGACCTCCCGCTTGTGAAGAAAATACAGTAACCTTCCCCCTACAGGAGAGGAGTGAGTGGGAATTGGTGGAAGCCTAAGGCTGCTTCCCCTGCTGCACCCCTCCAGAGGAAGAGGAAGAGGCAGAGTGCTGCTGAGAGGCTCCCCTGGTACGAACCCTACCCCTCCCTCTAAAGGATCTATAGGTGAGAGAAGAGGTAGGCTGTTGGAATTTCCCCCGAAAGGAGGAAGAGGATGAGCCACGACCAAATCCTCGAAACCTCCTAAAAAATCTGGAGGAAGTAGAAGAAGTGGCTTGTAATCTTAATGACTTGGCCGTGGCCCTGCTCTCCTTAAACCTCTCCAAGGCCGAATCTGCCTTGGCACCAAAGAGCTTGTCCCCATCAAAAGGGAGGTCCAACAGGGTCGACTGCACATCTGATGAGAACCCTGAGTTGCGAAGCCAAGCCTGTCTTCTCATAACCACAGCCGTGCCCATCGCTCTAGCCACCGAGTCAGTTGTGTCCAACCCAGATTGGATAACCTGGGTTGCAGCAGCTTGAGCGTCTGACACGAGATTTAACAGCCCTTGAGGAACCTCTGTATGTGTAGATGTTATTTCGTCCATCAGAGCATAAATGTACCTCCCTAAAATACACGTAGCATTGGTAGACTTTAACGCCATGCTACATGACGAGAACACTTTCTTGGATTGCATATCCATCTTCTTGGAGTCCCTATCCGATGGCACTGATGGAAAAGACCCAGGCGCAGATCTCGCCGAGCAGGAAGCCTGGACCACCAAGCTTTCAGGCGTTGGGTGTCTTGTAAGAAAGCCAGGGTCAGTTGGTGCAGCCCGATACCTCCTGGCCACAGACCTATTGACAGCCGAGGAAGATACTGGCTTCTTCCAGACCTCCAACACAGGTTCCAGCAGCGCCTCGTTAAACGGCAAAAGAGGTTCTGCTGATGTAGAGGCCGGATGTAGTACCACTGTCAGCAGATTCTGCTTCGCCTCAGTTACCGGCAAAGGCAGTTCCAGGAAGTTAGCTGCCTTCTTTATCACAGCATGAAAAGTGGCCGCCTCTTCAGTATACTCCCCTGGAGATGACAAGTCCCACTCAGGGGAAGTATCAAGGCCACTAGCGGTGTCCAGTCCATGAAGACCCTCGCCAGAGTCCTCAATTTCTCCTTCCTCCAGGATCTGCTGATACTCTTGTTCTTCCAAGAGACGGAGAGCACGTCTCCTCGCGAGCAGCCTCTCCTCAATCCTCGGCGTCGACATGGCGTCAGCAGATGTCGAAGAACGACGACGATCACCGTATCCGTCCGATGCCGGGTCAACAGGCGCCACAGGAAGCTTCGGCGCCGAACCAGGAGTCGGATGAAGAGAAGACTGCTGCGGAGTCGCAGAAGGCCCAGACGGCGTCACTGGCCGAAACACCGAAGCCGCTGGAGTCGAAACTTCCGGAGCCGAAGTCCCTGGAGCCACCGGAGCCGACACCGGGCCCACATTCCCCAGGGGGAGAAATGGCATGAAGGGTGCTGTTTGCAGCGGAGCCGGAGCACCCAAGCTAAAAGCCAAAGGACCCGAAGGCCCAGCCGGTGCGCCACCTGGAGCCATCTGCTGAAAGATGGAAAACATTGCATTTAAAAATGCGGTATTATCGGCTCCAGGGGCCGGAAAAGCCGGATACTGGGGTGCCTGGATCGAAGGCGACCCCGACGCCGGCCTCGACGTCTGCAACGTCGGAGAGAACATTTGAGGCTGTGGCACCTCAAATACTGAAGGCGGCTGGCCCGAAGACCCAGGCGAAGTCGGCGAGGCTGGAGAAGGCAACGGCGTCGATGGATGAGGAGTGACTGTGGGACTGACTTCCCAAGTCTTACGACGCCGAGTCGATGGTGACCTCGACCGAGACCTCTCCTTACTCGACCGGCGCCGCGATTTCCGACGGCGCCGGGAGTCTCGATGACGCCGATGAGACTTCGGCGAGGAGGATTTTCTATGGTGCCTCTTCTCCTTTTTCTTCGACTTCGCCATAAAAAGTTTGGCCTCTCGCTCCTTCAGGGCTTTCGGATTCATATGCTGACATGAATCACACCTGGCCACATCATGGTCGGAACTTAAACACCACAAACAGTCCGAATGTGGGTCCGTAACCGACATCTTGCCCCCACACTCTCGACAGGGCTTAAAACCTGACTTCCTCTGAGACATAGTAACCTCAGAGAAAAAACACAGCCAAAAACACACTGTAACTGCCGAACAGCAACAGTAGCTCCCTCGAAGATAACCGTTTCGAATGGCATGGAAAAAAGGGAACTGACGTCGGCGAGGACCTCTTATTGCCTGTATGACGTCAGACGGCGTCGCGTGGGCAAATGTGACGTCCTCGTCGACGTGCAGAAGCTAGGAAGAAGATTTCCGTCGAATGCTGGCGCAGTGGGAGTATTCATTAGGTGAGGAATCCACAGGTAGTTGTATCCATCAGAAAGGTTTATGCAAGGAGGGCACCAAATGTGTCCTTCAAAGCAAAGCGGTGGCTTGGGGAAGCTACCCCTCCCAAGCCTTGTAACAACTATTTCCAAGGGAGAGGGTAATATTCCCCTCTCCCACAGGATTTTTTTTGTTCTAACGTCCCCTGCTTGAGCTGGTCAAGCAGCAGGAGGGCAGAAACCTGTCTGAGAGGTAGCAGCAGCGCGGGCTGCCTGAAAAACCCTAGAAGATTGATTGGAGCAATATTGGGGGGTCCTCTAAGGAGCCATCAGAGTGCATGGCATCATACAACCAATACCGGCATTAGTATTAGAGTATGATTCAGACGTGTTTGATACCAAACATGCCCGGGTTCGGAGTTAAAATTATGTAGCTGGACCATAGGTAGTGAGTGACCTGTGTCCAGTACATTGGTAAAATGGCTTTCCTGCACTTACGAAGTTCAGTGCAATGGACCTGGAGTTTGTAGGGGCACCTCTGCTCATGCAGAGGTGCCATCACACACAGGGACCTGCACTCTGCCCTCTGTGCTAGGAGGGCCTACCATAGGGATGACTTACAGTGACGTGGTGCAGTGACCTGTGGTGAAAGGGTGCATGTACCTTTTCACGCAGGCTGCAATGGCAGGCCTGTAGACACATTTTGCATGGGCTCCCATGGGTGGGATACATGCTGCAGCCCATGGGGTACCCCTGGTTTCCCAGTGCCCTGGGTACCTAGGTACCATATACTACAGACTTATAAGGGGACACCAGTATGCCAACTGTGGAATGCACAAAAGTCCTGCGCAACCAAATTTGGAGGGAGAGATCACAATCACTGGGGTCCTGGTTAGTAGGAGTATTAATCCCAGAAGTAGGTTCTTGTTGGGATTTCTCCCTGTCTTCAGCTTCCTGGAAGCACACATTTCCATCAACTCCTGAAAAGTACAGCTCTAACATTAAGGCCCTCATTCTGACCCTGGCGGTCTTTGACCGCCAGGGCGGAGGACCGCGGGAGCACCGCCGACAGGCCGGCGGTGCTCCAATGGGGATTCCGACCGCGGCGGTAAAGCCGCGGTCGGACCGGCACCACTGGTGGGCTCCCGCCAGTGTACCGCCGCCCCATTGAATCCTCCACGGCGGCGCAGCTTGCTGCACCGCCGCGGGGATTCCGCCCCCCCCTACCGCCATCCAGATCCCGGCGGTCGGACCGCCGGGATCCGGATGGCGGTAGGGGGGGTCGCGGGGCCCCTGGGGGCCCCTGCAGTGCCCATGCCACTGGCATGGGCATTGCAGGGGCCCCCGTAAGAGGGCCCCTACATGTATTTCACTGTCTGCTGCGCAGACAGTGAAATACGCGACGGGTGCAACTGCACCCGTCGCACAGCTTCCACTCCGCCGGCTCGATTCCGAGCCGGCTTCATCGTGGAAGCCTCTTTCCCGCTGGGCTGGCTGGCGGTCTGAAGGCGACCGCCCGCCAGCCCAGCGGGAAAGTCAGAATGACCGCCGCGGTCTTTCGACCGCGGAACGGTAATCTGACGGCGGGACTTTGGCGGGCGGCCTCCGCCGCCCGCCAAGGTCAGAATGAGGGCCTAAGAGTCTGGGACCTGAGTTGTGTTTTCCACTGAAGACATTCTTCCTAGAGTAGTGTGGGTGGACCAACCTCTTCTAAGTAACTAGACCCCCTAAGGCTAGGAGGCCAGTGACCCTAATCACTAAGTGCAGTGTGTCCTAATTACTAACTGATGAAAGCTACTAGTGACAAAGTGGTAAGGCAATTGCAAGTGTCTTATCCCACCGCTGCACTACCAGTGTAGGAAGCTGGCCTGGTGTGTGGTGGACACCTATGGTGTTGGCACCTTATACCAGGTCCAGGCGACCCCTATTAGTGAATGTAGGCAGTGCCTAGGAAGCCAGGGCTCTCTAGAGGTAGCTGTGGATGAGCAGCCAAGACTTATCTAGGAGACATGCAATATCGCAATAGTCTTACAGTAACTTATCACACCTGAAAGGAACCACACAATGTAATACATATACATATATATATATATATATATATATATATATATATATATATTTTAATATTTAGGAACTGGCACAAGAAACAAAAAGCATTGGCAAGAATAAGTGAAAAATAGTTGGGGCCCTAGGGGAGGACCAAACCATATACTAAAATAGTGGAATGTGAAGTGAAGTCCCCCACCCAAGGATTTGGAGTAGTTAGAGGGGAACTGAAAGAACAAGCGACCCCAAGAGGTGAGTACATGAATGACCCCAAGCAACCAGGAGAGCAGAGGTAGGTATCTGGTCATCCCCAGGACTAACAATAGGACTTAGGAAATGGATTGTGCAGGAAGAGGGCCAGACCAGAGGAAACCAAATGCAGATTCTGGAAGAAGAGGATCTGCAAAGAAGTGGACAGAGTAAAGTCCACGATGGAGTGTCCAGTGGAGGAAGGAGCCACTACCCACCCTTCTGAGGAGGGAGGTCCTGGTCGACGGGGGAAGCAGAATACCAGTTGTGGATCTCAGGGGCCAAAGAGGAGTCCATGGAGCAGTGCAGATGGTGTTCCACATTGGCCGTCTGGTCGTAGATGGTCAGTGGTTTAGGAGAAACACTAACAAGCCTTGGCAAATGCAAGAAGAATCAAAAGAAGAGTTGCAAGGCTGAAGAGGACCAGGAAGGCTCAGGTTACTCTCCCCTTGGAGGGGAGTCTGGGCTGACCCTCAGCAGTTGGGAGAGCCAGCAGAAGCAGTCACAACCCCCACAGGCAACCCACTGGCAGCAGGCACAGTACGCTGCAGTGAGGCCTAATCAGCACACCTGGAGAGCAGTCCGACATCGCAGGAGCAGCAGAGAGGAGACTGTTCTTGGCAGGATGAAGTGATGGAGGCTGGGGCTACTCGGAGCCTGAAGATCCCTTGGAGGAGGAGACAAAAAGCCTTGGTTGCTGTAATAGCCGCAGTGCACCGGGGTACTGTCCTGCAAGGAGAGGCAAGGGCTCACTGCCTCCCAAGTTGGAAATCAGGCAGAGAGGACGAAGGGGACCACTCCAGAACACCACCTGTGAGGCAGGATCCACGCAGTTCCACAGGAGAGCAGATCCATGCAGCCGGTTGTTGATGCTGTAGGTGCCTGCAGATGCAGGGAAGTGACTCCTTCACTCCAAGGAAGATTCCTTCTTGCTGCTTGGTGCAGGCTGAAGTCTCGCTGACCCCAGAGGATGCACAGACTGGGAAATGTTGCAGTCACTGGAAGAAGCCGGAGAAACAATGTTGCATGGCAAGGTCATCTCGGGTGTTGCAGTCTTGGCGGTTCCTGAAGGGTCCAGTTGCAGTTCCAGTGACCAGAAGTAGAAGTAAACGATGCAGAGGAGTCCTGGTGGAATCTTGCACACCGAATCTGGGTACCCACCCGCAAGGAAGTTCCTAAATAGCCCTAAAAGGGGGTTTAGTCACCTTGCACGGTGACCAAGTATCAGGAGGGGTCTCTGACGTCACCTGTGTGACGTGGCCACTCAGATGCTCCCAGGGGCTTACGCACATCTTGGTATCAAGATTGCAGAATCGAGTGGCCACCTGGAGGAGCTCTGGGCACCACCCCTGGGGTGGTGGTGGACAGGGGAGTGGTCACTCCCCTTTCCTTTGTCCAATTTCGCACCAGAGCAGGAACCGGGGGTCCTTGGACTGGTGCAAACCAGTTTATGCAAGAAGGCGACCAAATGTGCCCTTCAAAGCAAACCGGTGGCTTTGGGGAGACTAACCCTCTCAAGCCTTGTAACACTTGTTTCCAAGGGAGAGGGTGTTGCTTCCCTCTCCTACAGGAAATAATTTGTTTTGCCGTTCCCTGCCTGAGCTGAGGTCAAGCAGGAGGAGGGCAGGAACCTGTCTGAGGGGTGGCAGCAGCGTGGGCTGCCCGGAGAACCCTAGATGATTGGTAGGAGCAATAGTGGTGGGTCCTCTAAGGAGCCACCAGAGTGAACAGAATCACAACCAATACTGACATTAGTATTAGGGTATGATTCTGACATGTTTGATACCAAACATGCCCAAAGTTCGGAGCTACCATTATGTAGCTGGACCTGTGTCCAGTACATGGGCAAAATGGCTTCCCCGCACTTAGGAAGTCTGGTGCAATGGAACTGGAGTTCTTAGGGGCACCCCTCGTCATGCAGGGGTGCTCTCACTCACAGGGACCCGCACCCTGCCTCTGGGCTAGGAGAGCCTACCATAGGGGTGACTTACAGTGACCTGTGCAGTGACCTGTGGTGAAAGGGTGCATGCACCTTTTCAAGCAGGCTGCAATGGCAGGCCTGCAGACACATTTTCCATGGGCTCCCATGGGTGGCACAATACATGCTGCAGCCCATAGGGGACCCTTAGTGTCCCAATGCCCTTGGTACCTAAGTACCATATACTACGGACTTATAAGGGGACACAAATATGCCAATTATGGACTGCACAAAATTCCCATGCAACTAAATTTGGAGGGAGAGAGCAAAGTCACTTGGGTCCTGGTTAGCAGGATCCCAGTGAAAACAGTCTAAGCACACTGATAGCAGGCAAAACGTGGGGGTAACCATGCCAACAAGAGTGACTTTCCTACATACTGAACCCAATTGTCTTGAATGAGAAGAAGCAGATCTTGCAATAGATGGTCTTCTAGATTTAATTCTAGAGCAAGTTTGCTGCCTTCTCCTCAATGATCGCGGTCTTCTTGGAGGAGATGTCTATCTGACCGCGAAGGAGCAGGAGTGACTTTTCCTTCAGTCTTGGAGATGAGACAGGCCCAGGAGACCAGGAGATGGAACAGCTACCTCTGGCGTGTACCTTGAGGTTCGAGAATAATCTGAACCAGCACTACCCCCTCTCCTCTTACTTAAGTCTTGCAACCATCTTTGTGACAAGTGGAGTGATTGCAATCTAAATCTTGACATCACAGATGTTGGTCTTAACCATGAGTGAAGTCTCTGATGTTGATGGAGGGGAACTAGACGTTGAAAGGAGATGTTCTGGTGATGGCGGTTGTGTCTTTCATGTTGACGGTGGATGCTTCGAAGTCGACCTTGGTGGTGACTTTGACGATGACAAAGGAAGCCTTGATGAGGAGCACAGATGCTTTGCCACTGGCGGTGGTGTCTTTGATGTCCACCTCAATGTTGTCATCAACAGAGGGGGACACAACGTCGACTGTAGTGGTCTTCTTTATCACAGCATGAAAAGTGGCCGCCTCTTCAGTATACTCCCCTGGAGATGACAAGTCCCACTCAGGGGAAGTATCAAGGCCACTAGCGGTGTCCAGTCCATGAAGACCCTCGCCAGAGTCCTCAATTTCTCCTTCCTCCAGGATCTGCTGATACTCTTGTTCTTCCAAGAGACGGAGAGCACGTCTCCTCGCGAGCAGCCTCTCCTCAATCCTCGGCGTCGACATGGCGTCAGCAGATGTCGAAGAACGACGACGATCACCGTATCCGTCCGATGCCGGGTCAACAGGCGCCACAGGAAGCTTCGGCGCCGAACCAGGAGTCGGATGAAGAGAAGACTGCTGCGGAGTCGCAGAAGGCCCAGACGGCGTCACTGGCCGAAACACCGAAGCCGCTGGAGTCGAAACTTCCGGAGCCGAAGTCCCTGGAGCCACCGGAGCCGACACCGGGCCCACATTCCCCAGGGGGAGAAATGGCATGAAGGGTGCTGTTTGCAGCGGAGCCGGAGCACCCAAGCTAAAAGCCAAAGGACCCGAAGGCCCAGCCGGTGCGCCACCTGGAGCCATCTGCTGAAAGATGGAAAACATTGCATTTAAAAATGCGGTATTATCGGCTCCAGGGGCCGGAAAAGCCGGATACTGGGGTGCCTGGATCGAAGGCGACCCCGACGCCGGCCTCGACGTCTGCAACGTCGGAGAGAACATTTGAGGCTGTGGCACCTCAAATACTGAAGGCGGCTGGCCCGAAGGCCCAGGCGAAGTCGGCGAGGCTGGAGAAGGCAACGGCGTCGATGGATGAGGAGTGACTGTGGGACTGACTTCCCAAGTCTTACGACGCCGAGTCGATGGTGACCTCGACCGAGACCTCTCCTTACTCGACCGGCGCCACGATTTCCGACGGCGCCGGGAGTCTCGATGACGCCGATGAGACTTCGGCGAGGAGGATTTTCTATGGTGCCTCTTCTCCTTTTTCTTCGACTTCGCCATAAAAAGTTTGGCCTCTCGCTCCTTCAGGGCTTTCGGATTCATATGCTGACATGAATCACACCTGGCCACATCATGGTCGGAACTTAAACACCACAAACAGTCCGAATGTGGGTCCGTAACCGACATCTTGCCCCCACACTCTCGACAGGGCTTAAAACCTGACTTCCTCTGAGACATAGTAACCTCAGAGAAAAAACACAGCCAAAAACACACTGTAACTGCCGAACAGCAACAGTAGCTCCCTCGAAGATAACCGTTTCGAATGGCATGGAAAAAAGGGAACTGACGTCGGCGAGGACCTCTTATTGCCTGTATGACGTCAGACGGCGTCGCGTGGGCAAATGTGACGTCCTCGTCGACGTGCAGAAGCTAGGAAGAAGATTTCCGTCGAATGCTGGCGCAGTGGGAGTATTCATTAGGTGAGGAATCCACAGGTAGTTGTATCCATCAGAAAGGTTTATGCAAGGAGGGCACCAAATGTGTCCTTCAAAGCAAAGCGGTGGCTTGGGGAAGCTACCCCTCCCAAGCCTTGTAACAACTATTTCCAAGGGAGAGGGTAATATTCCCCTCTCCCACAGGATTTTTTTTGTTCTAACGTCCCCTGCTTGAGCTGGTCAAGCAGCAGGAGGGCAGAAACCTGTCTGAGAGGTAGCAGCAGCGCGGGCTGCCTGAAAAACCCTAGAAGATTGATTGGAGCAATATTGGGGGGTCCTCTAAGGAGCCATCAGAGTGCATGGCATCATACAACCAATACCGGCATTAGTATTAGAGTATGATTCAGACGTGTTTGATACCAAACATGCCCGGGTTCGGAGTTAAAATTATGTAGCTGGACCATAGGTAGTGAGTGACCTGTGTCCAGTACATTGGTAAAATGGCTTTCCTGCACTTACGAAGTTCAGTGCAATGGACCTGGAGTTTGTAGGGGCACCTCTGCTCATGCAGAGGTGCCATCACACACAGGGACCTGCACTCTGCCCTCTGTGCTAGGAGGGCCTACCATAGGGATGACTTACAGTGACGTGGTGCAGTGACCTGTGGTGAAAGGGTGCATGTACCTTTTCACGCAGGCTGCAATGGCAGGCCTGTAGACACATTTTGCATGGGCTCCCATGGGTGGGATACATGCTGCAGCCCATGGGGTACCCCTGGTTTCCCAGTGCCCTGGGTACCTAGGTACCATATACTACAGACTTATAAGGGGACACCAGTATGCCAACTGTGGAATGCACAAAAGTCCTGCGCAACCAAATTTGGAGGGAGAGATCACAATCACTGGGGTCCTGGTTAGTAGGAGTATTAATCCCAGAAGTAGGTTCTTGTTGGGATTTCTCCCTGTCTTCAGCTTCCTGGAAGCACACATTTCCATCAACTCCTGAAAAGTACAGCTCTAACATTAAGGCCCTCATTCTGACCCTGGCGGTCTTTGACCGCCAGGGCGGAGGACCGCGGGAGCACCGCCGACAGGCCGGCGGTGCTCCAATGGGGATTCCGACCGCGGCGGTAAAGCCGCGGTCGGACCGGCACCACTGGTGGGCTCCCGCCAGTGTACCGCCGCCCCATTGAATCCTCCACGGCGGCGCAGCTTGCTGCACCGCCGCGGGGATTCCGCCCCCCCCTACCGCCATCCAGATCCCGGCGGTCGGACCGCCGGGATCCGGATGGCGGTAGGGGGGGTCGCGGGGCCCCTGGGGGCCCCTGCAGTGCCCATGCCACTGGCATGGGCATTGCAGGGGCCCCCGTAAGAGGGCCCCTACATGTATTTCACTGTCTGCTGCGCAGACAGTGAAATACGCGACGGGTGCAACTGCACCCGTCGCACAGCTTCCACTCCGCCGGCTCGATTCCGAGCCGGCTTCATCGTGGAAGCCTCTTTCCCGCTGGGCTGGCTGGCGGTCTGAAGGCGACCGCCCGCCAGCCCAGCGGGAAAGTCAGAATGACCGCCGCGGTCTTTCGACCGCGGAACGGTAATCTGACGGCGGGACTTTGGCGGGCGGCCTCCGCCGCCCGCCAAGGTCAGAATGAGGGCCTAAGAGTCTGGGACCTGAGTTGTGTTTTCCACTGAAGACATTCTTCCTAGAGTAGTGTGGGTGGACCAACCTCTTCTAAGTAACTAGACCCCCTAAGGCTAGGAGGCCAGTGACCCTAATCACTAAGTGCAGTGTGTCCTAATTACTAACTGATGAAAGCTACTAGTGACAAAGTGGTAAGGCAATTGCAAGTGTCTTATCCCACCGCTGCACTACCAGTGTAGGAAGCTGGCCTGGTGTGTGGTGGACACCTATGGTGTTGGCACCTTATACCAGGTCCAGGCGACCCCTATTAGTGAATGTAGGCAGTGCCTAGGAAGCCAGGGCTCTCTAGAGGTAGCTGTGGATGAGCAGCCAAGACTTATCTAGGAGACATGCAATATCGCAATAGTCTTACAGTAACTTATCACACCTGAAAGGAACCACACAATGTAATACATATACATATATATATATATATATATATATATATATATATATATATATATATATATTTTAATATTTAGGAACTGGCACAAGAAACAAAAAGCATTGGCAAGAATAAGTGAAAAATAGTTGGGGCCCTAGGGGAGGACCAAACCATATACTAAAATAGTGGAATGTGAAGTGAAGTCCCCCACCCAAGGATTTGGAGTAGTTAGAGGGGAACTGAAAGAACAAGCGACCCCAAGAGGTGAGTACATGAATGACCCCAAGCAACCAGGAGAGCAGAGGTAGGTATCTGGTCATCCCCAGGACTAACAATAGGACTTAGGAAATGGATTGTGCAGGAAGAGGGCCAGACCAGAGGAAACCAAATGCAGATTCTGGAAGAAGAGGATCTGCAAAGAAGTGGACAGAGTAAAGTCCACGATGGAGTGTCCAGTGGAGGAAGGAGCCACTACCCACCCTTCTGAGGAGGGAGGTCCTGGTCGACGGGGGAAGCAGAATACCAGTTGTGGATCTCAGGGGCCAAAGAGGAGTCCATGGAGCAGTGCAGATGGTGTTCCACATTGGCCGTCTGGTCGTAGATGGTCAGTGGTTTAGGAGAAACACTAACAAGCCTTGGCAAATGCAAGAAGAATCAAAAGAAGAGTTGCAAGGCTGAAGAGGACCAGGAAGGCTCAGGTTACTCTCCCCTTGGAGGGGAGTCTGGGCTGACCCTCAGCAGTTGGGAGAGCCAGCAGAAGCAGTCACAACCCCCACAGGCAACCCACTGGCAGCAGGCACAGTACGCTGCAGTGAGGCCTAATCAGCACACCTGGAGAGCAGTCCGACATCGCAGGAGCAGCAGAGAGGAGACTGTTCTTGGCAGGATGAAGTGATGGAGGCTGGGGCTACTCGGAGCCTGAAGATCCCTTGGAGGAGGAGACAAAAAGCCTTGGTTGCTGTAATAGCCGCAGTGCACCGGGGTACTGTCCTGCAAGGAGAGGCAAGGGCTCACTGCCTCCCAAGTTGGAAATCAGGCAGAGAGGACGAAGGGGACCACTCCAGAACACCACCTGTGAGGCAGGATCCACGCAGTTCCACAGGAGAGCAGATCCATGCAGCCGGTTGTTGATGCTGTAGGTGCCTGCAGATGCAGGGAAGTGACTCCTTCACTCCAAGGAAGATTCCTTCTTGCTGCTTGGTGCAGGCTGAAGTCTCGCTGACCCCAGAGGATGCACAGACTGGGAAATGTTGCAGTCACTGGAAGAAGCCGGAGAAACAATGTTGCATGGCAAGGTCATCTCGGGTGTTGCAGTCTTGGCGGTTCCTGAAGGGTCCAGTTGCAGTTCCAGTGACCAGAAGTAGAAGTAAACGATGCAGAGGAGTCCTGGTGGAATCTTGCACACCGAATCTGGGTACCCACCCGCAAGGAAGTTCCTAAATAGCCCTAAAAGGGGGTTTAGTCACCTTGCACGGTGACCAAGTATCAGGAGGGGTCTCTGACGTCACCTGTGTGACGTGGCCACTCAGATGCTCCCAGGGGCTTACGCACATCTTGGTATCAAGATTGCAGAATCGAGTGGCCACCTGGAGGAGCTCTGGGCACCACCCCTGGGGTGGTGGTGGACAGGGGAGTGGTCACTCCCCTTTCCTTTGTCCAATTTCGCACCAGAGCAGGAACCGGGGGTCCTTGGACTGGTGCAAACCAGTTTATGCAAGAAGGCGACCAAATGTGCCCTTCAAAGCAAACCGGTGGCTTTGGGGAGACTAACCCTCTCAAGCCTTGTAACACTTGTTTCCAAGGGAGAGGGTGTTGCTTCCCTCTCCTACAGGAAATAATTTGTTTTGCCGTTCCCTGCCTGAGCTGAGGTCAAGCAGGAGGAGGGCAGGAACCTGTCTGAGGGGTGGCAGCAGCGTGGGCTGCCCGGAGAACCCTAGATGATTGGTAGGAGCAATAGTGGTGGGTCCTCTAAGGAGCCACCAGAGTGAACAGAATCACAACCAATACTGACATTAGTATTAGGGTATGATTCTGACATGTTTGATACCAAACATGCCCAAAGTTCGGAGCTACCATTATGTAGCTGGACCTGTGTCCAGTACATGGGCAAAATGGCTTCCCCGCACTTAGGAAGTCTGGTGCAATGGAACTGGAGTTCTTAGGGGCACCCCTCGTCATGCAGGGGTGCTCTCACTCACAGGGACCCGCACCCTGCCTCTGGGCTAGGAGAGCCTACCATAGGGGTGACTTACAGTGACCTGTGCAGTGACCTGTGGTGAAAGGGTGCATGCACCTTTTCAAGCAGGCTGCAATGGCAGGCCTGCAGACACATTTTCCATGGGCTCCCATGGGTGGCACAATACATGCTGCAGCCCATAGGGGACCCTTAGTGTCCCAATGCCCTTGGTACCTAAGTACCATATACTACGGACTTATAAGGGGACACAAATATGCCAATTATGGACTGCACAAAATTCCCATGCAACTAAATTTGGAGGGAGAGAGCAAAGTCACTTGGGTCCTGGTTAGCAGGATCCCAGTGAAAACAGTCTAAGCACACTGATAGCAGGCAAAACGTGGGGGTAACCATGCCAACAAGAGTGACTTTCCTACATACTGAACCCAATTGTCTTGAATGAGAAGAAGCAGATCTTGCAATAGATGGTCTTCTAGATTTAATTCTAGAGCAAGTTTGCTGCCTTCTCCTCAATGATCGCGGTCTTCTTGGAGGAGATGTCTATCTGACCGCGAAGGAGCAGGAGTGACTTTTCCTTCAGTCTTGGAGATGAGACAGGCCCAGGAGACCAGGAGATGGAACAGCTACCTCTGGCGTGTACCTTGAGGTTCGAGAATAATCTGAACCAGCACTACCCCCTCTCCTCTTACTTAAGTCTTGCAACCATCTTTGTGACAAGTGGAGTGATTGCAATCTAAATCTTGACATCACAGATGTTGGTCTTAACCATGAGTGAAGTCTCTGATGTTGATGGAGGGGAACTAGACGTTGAAAGGAGATGTTCTGGTGATGGCGGTTGTGTCTTTCATGTTGACGGTGGATGCTTCGAAGTCGACCTTGGTGGTGACTTTGACGATGACAAAGGAAGCCTTGATGAGGAGCACAGATGCTTTGCCACTGGCGGTGGTGTCTTTGATGTCCACCTCAATGTTGTCATCAACAGAGGGGGACACAACGTCGACTGTAGTGGTCTTGCCATTGACATAGGAGTTGTTGATGTCGATCGACTGTGGTCCCTTGATGTAGAATGTTACCTTTAGGTCAATCTCAATTGAGTACCTGTCAATGGCAAACAGACAGGCAGGTTCCTCAGCGTCATGGTCCTTGACGTCATACTCCTCGAATGCTGTCTCTCCTCGTGATGCCTTCTCTCCTTGGATCTGCCTCTAGAGGAGTCCTTGGAGCAGGAAAAAAGCACATTGTTTGTAGACTGTCCTTCACCATAGCTTTTTGAGGAACCAGCATTCCTGTTGTTTGTCCTGCTGTTTCTCCTGTAGTCCATGCAGTCAAAAATTTTCTCTGTCTCTCAGTGTTTTTCTGGATAGTTTTTTACAGTCTCTGCATAATCTATGATGGTGATCTTCTGGAAGGCAGTGGGCACAAGTCCTGTGTGGATCTGTTTGAGCCATCATATTTCAACAGGAAGGGCACCTCACAAAAGGTGAAGGCATTCGGACAGAAAAATCACCACTTTTAGACAGACAAAATGTGTTACATTACTCTGATCCTAAAAGGGCACTGAGTAAAAACCTGAATACTGGGTATTTTTGGACATTTGCCAAAAAAGCAAAGCTCAGTCCCCAAGGATCCTGTTTCCAGGAGCTGGAAAAATTAACTGACCAACTGTCGCCTTTAGGGCTTGATGGGATACTGAGGATACTGTAAGGCTCTCAAAGGCACATTGCCAGTTGCATTAGCCAAATGGATAACTTTGTCCTTCAATTCTTTTTCCTTTTAAAGGAAGCTTGTGAAAGATTGTTATGTTAACTTATACTCTATAGTGACCCATATAAATATTTTCTTTTTTAAAATGAAAATAGAATTTGGACTTTTTAGCCTGATTATTAACTGTAATTGTTGTGAGTGTAAATATTTTTTAGTCTGATGTATGTTTACACACATGTATTTTCAGGACTAATCAGTGCTTATGACTATTGATAAAGATACCCTGTATGAGAAAAACTTATCAAGTTATTAGGGTTTGAGTTTGTTGCAAGAGGTTGTACTGGAAAAACACAACCTGGCAGGGGTACAACTTAGTGTTAAGGATGAGTTATGCATGATTTTTGCTGGTATTTGTGAATATGGAGCAACTGCACTAATTGACAGTTCACTTTGTCGTCTATGAGATGCAGAGGGGAAGGGAGGCAGTCAGATGCGCTGTGTGTGTCCCCTAAGGAAGGAGGCGTTCCACTTGAGGGCGTTCTGCTGTGTGCTGATGTTGCAGAGTCTGTTGATGAGGGTGCGAAGAGAGATGATGTTGAATGCCGCGGAGAGGTCAAGGAGCATCAGGGCTACTGTTTCTCCGTAGTCGAGGCGAGTTCTAATGTCGTTGGTCTAGATGGTTATTGGGGAGCAGGAGGTGACCGTTGGGCTGGTGTTTGTAGGTTGAATGGGGTTTTTCAGGCTGAGAGTGGTGGGTTGAGGGTCAAAGTTATTGTAGATGGTGGTGACCTTGTTGTAAAAGAAAAATGAAAGGGTATTGCAGAGTTCTTGGGATAAGTGGATGGTGTTCTCAATGGCTGTTGGGTTGGACAGTTCCTTGACCACCTTGAAGAGTTCCTTCGTGCTATAGACCACTGAATTGATGCGGGAGGAGATGGCTGTTCTCCTAGCCACTTTGATGCGCAGGTGGTAGTTGCTGAGGGCTATTTTGTAGGCGGCTCTGTTGGAGGGGGTTCTTGGAGGGGAGCCATTGCTTCTCGAGTCAATAGCATTTGTATTTCGTGGTTCTGAGCTCTGCGGTCTACCAGCTGGCTCGTTTTGAAGATTTGTTGATCTTTGCTGGTTTGAGTGGGGCGACTCTGTCGGCCCATCTGGTGATCCAGTCGGAAAAGTCTTGGACGGCTAGGTCGAGGTCCGTTGATTTTCTGGGTTGTGTGGTGCAGAGTGCCTTTGTCCACTAGGTCTCTGTTACCATGCCCCAGCGGCAGTGTGGGTCGGTGTATTGCTCAGTGGTAGTGTGTTGGGCACTGGAGATTGTGAAGTGCATGATGGTGTGGCCTGTCCAGGTGAGTTCTGAGGATGGATTGGATTCTGTCGCTGGAAGTGAAGATGGGATCGAGCATGTTTCCAGCTTTGTGCGTTGGTTCCGTGACCACTTGGGAGAGGACGATGTTGTTCAGGATCTCCAGGAGGGTGTTGGAGTTTGTGTCGTTGGGGGTGTTGATGTGGAAGATGAGATTACCGAAGGACGTAGAGGTGGGAGTAGATAGCTAGAGGGGCGATGAGGTTGGAGATGGCATTACAAAAAGCTGGTTGCAGCCCTGGGAGACTGTATGTGAGGGTGCTTCTTATCGTGGCCTTTGCGTCGGTCTGCAGTTGGAATAGGAGGTGTTCCATGAGAGGCATAGGGTTGTCGTTGGTGGCGGTGCATCTTGGTTTCCTTGAAGACGACAGCGATGCCTTTGCCGTATTTGTTAGTGCAGTCTTGGTGCATCATCTTGTAGCCCTTTGGGATGGCAGTGGCGATGTGGGGGTTCAAGTGCGGGTGAAGCCACATCTCAGTGATGAAGGCAACATCAGGGGAGAGGGTGGGATGGTGTCCCACATTTCTGCGGCATGTTTGCAGAACAAGCAGATAGTGAGCAGGATGCATTGGAGAGGTTTTGGGTTGTCCTTGGTCTTCTGGTGGGCACAGACGGGCTTGCCACAGTGGTGGCTCCACAGTGATGCCTCAGTATAGTTCTGTTTTATGACATTTTGACCAGAAACCCTAGACGTCTCTCCTTTGTGATGAATAAGTGTAGCAGTAGATCGCAATAAATTCATCTGTTCACTAAGACCTTTTCTAGGGTGATGGCTCAATGTAGTAGACATTTACAACAGACTGACATTTACAACAGACTGTCCTCTCTGCTCTCACCTTTTTCTCCAGGATGAAGATGGAATGGTTTCTTACCTGTAACTCCAGTTCTTTCGTAGGGGTATTTCCATGATAGTCATAAGCACTGAATAGTTCTGCACGCCTGCGGGGACCCCGGAGCACTGTTCTGTAGTGTATTCTTAAGTGTAGATGTTTGCCTTTCTTGAAAAAGGCCTGTAAAGTCACTTAAGACTATCAATGTGCAGCCTAGGTGAAAGGCTACAAAGGCCAAATTGTTCATTCTTTGGGTTGGTAAGAAAGGAAGCTGTAGTACAGATATACCTTTAAAACATATTTATTCTAGAAATGTAGTAAAAAACATGTTCTCCAACTTTATTTACAACTTCAAATGAGGATGAAACAATGCAGGGTAGTGTAGCCCATAGGCTGCCATTATACAGAATGTAAATAGAGCTGTGCCTTTAAGAAAATAAAGTCTTCCTGTATCCCATCATGCACAGCAAAAGGCAGTTGCCTCAGTTCTTTTTGTAGGCTTGTAATATGACATGAAGAAACCTGAATATCTCTTTAATTAACAATATTGTTATTATTATTGTGGATATCCTTATGTCAACTCCACCGGGGAGGAGGGAGGGTTGCTTATGACTATCATGGAAATACCCCTACGAGAGAACTGGAGTTACAGGTAAGAAACCATTCCTTCTCTCGTAGGGGATTTCCATGTATAGTCATAAGCACTGAATAAATTAGCAAGCCCATCCCAATAACCGCGGTGGAGTAGACAGAACAATAAAGAAACAATAAATTAGGCAAAGAGATTCTTAAGAGAGGCCTGTTCAACCTGAGCATCTGTCCTAGCATCTGAATCAAGGCAGTAATGCTTAGTAAAGGTGTGGACAGATCTCCAGGTAGCCGCTTTGCATATTTCTGCCAAAGGAATGTTTCTCATCAAAGCAACAGTTGCTGCCTTCCCCCTAGTAGAATGGGCTTTTGGCCTGCCATCGAGGGATTTATTTGCTAACTGATAACAGAATACGATACAAGAAACAATCCACCTGGATAAGGATTGTTTGGAGGTGGCTAGACCTGTTCTAACTGGGCCATAGTTAATAAACAGCTGCTATGATTTGCGCAAAGATTTTGTTCTATCCAAGTAAAAATTTAAAACCCTTTTAACATCGAGAGAATGTAGGGTTCTCTCAGCAGGAGTAGAAAGTCGGAAAGGAGATGGTCTGGTTTACGTGAAAGTCTGAAATGACTTTAAGTAGAAATTTTGGATGTGTTCTCATTACTACTTTTGAGGAATGAAAAACCGTATAAGGTTCTTGAGCGCAAAGGTCCTGGATCTCACTGACCCTGCGAGCTGAAGTGATTGCAACCAGAAAAGCAGTTTTCCATGTAAGATGCTGGAGTGATGCTTTGTGTATTGGTTCAAAAGGGTGCAGCATCAGACGCGAGAGGACAATATTCAGCTCCCATGGAGGAGATGGCCGTCTAATGGGAGGAAAGACCTTTTTCAAACATTCTAGGAAATCTTTTATGATTGGAATTTTAAAGAAAGAGGATTGGGAAGGGCTCTTCATATATGCCGTTAGAGCTGCCAGGTGTACTTTTATTGATGACAACTGTAAGCCAGACTTCGCCAGGTTTAACAAATATGGAAGAATAGCTTCTTCTCCGCATGTTATTGGGTCAACGTTGTTGTCCAAACACCACATGCAGAATCTTTTCCATTTGAAGGCATAAGCTGTTCTTGTGGAAGGGCGCTTTGCCTCCCTTAGAATCTCCATGCAGTCCTGAGGTAGATTAAAGTGACCATATTGTACTAGCTCAGGAGCCATGCTGCCAAATTCAACTATGGGAGGTTGGGATGTGTCATCTGGCCTCGAAACTTCGTGAGGTCGGGGCAGCAAGGTAATCTGATGTGTGGTCTGAGTGACCGGTGAAGGAGGTCTGGAAACCACCACTGGCGTGGCCATTCTGGGGCGATGAGAATCATCTTGGTGTGAGAGTGGGACAGCTTGAGGAGAACTGTCGGTATCAGGGGAAGAGGTGGAAAGACGTAAAGAAATGCTCCTAACCAATTTATCCACAGGGCATTCCCCAATGTTCCTGGATGGTAGTACCTGGAGGCTAAGTTTTGGCATTTTTTGTTTTCTGGGGTTGCGAATAGGTCTATACAAGGGGTACCCCACATGGAAAAAATGGAGCGGACGACGTCGTCGTGCAAAACCCACTCTTGGTTTTCGTTCATTGCTCGGCTGAGGGCATCCGCCTGGACATTCTGTATGCCCGGAAGGTGAGTTGCCACTAGTGATAGGTTCCTGGCTAGAAGCCAGTGCCAAATTGTTTGGGCCTCTGTCAACAGAGTCCTGGATCTGGTACCCCCTTGTTTGTTCAAGTAATACATGGTGGCCATGTTGTCTGTCTGGAGAAGCAGAGTTTTCGCCTTCAGTGCGGGGAGGAAGGCTTTGAGTGCAAGATGGACTGCGCGAAGTTCTAAAAGATTGATGTGATACAGTTGTTCTCTCTGCGACCATGAGCCTTGTATTTGGAGGTGATCCATATGCGCTCCCCATCCGAGCAGCGATCCATCCGTGACTATGGTTTGAGTTGGAGGCTGTTGGTGGAATGGCATCCCTTTCAGAAGATTGTTCGGAGAACACCACCACTTGAGAGATTGAATGGCAAGGGGAGAAAGAAGGATGCTGTTCTCCTAATCGTCCACTAGTTGATACCATTGATTCTCTAGACATTCCTGCAAGGGTCTCATATGGAGGCGAGCATTGGGAATGAGGTAGATGCAAGACGCCATTTACCCCAGGAGAGAGGATATCGCTCTTGCAGTGGTCTGAGGCATTTTCTCGAGCTGTTGGCACTTTTGGAGGATTGATAACTGTCGTTCCTCCAAAGGAAACACCTTTCCTTGAGTGGTGTCTATGATGGCGCCTAAGTAATGCAACCTCTGAACAGGTGTTGCCGTGGACTTGGAGAGGATGACCTGAAGGCCCAGACTCTGGAGTAGCTGGTGAGTCCAATTGAAGTGCTGTTGAGCCTCTAGGTATGTGGATGCTTTTATGAGCCAATCGTCTAGATAGGGATAGATGAATATCCGATGTTTCCTTAAATGGGCTGCCACCACCGCCATGCACTTGGAAAACGTCCTCGGTGCTGATTTGAGGCCGAAAGGTAGCACCGTAAATTGGTAATGACTTTTTCCGATGAGGAATCTCAAAAACTTCTGATGCTTTTTGATCACAGGAATGTGGAAGTAAGCGTCGCGGAGATCTATTGAACAGAGCCAATCGCCTTGACGAAGTTGGGGATAGATTTGGTGTAAGGATAGCATCCTGAATTTCTCTCTGCGAACCCGTTTGTTGGCTACCCTTAGATCTAGAATGGGTCGGAACTCGTGTTTGTCTTTCTTTGGTACCAGAAAGTACCTCGAATAGATTCCCTTTCCCTGCTGGTTGATAGGGACAGGTTCTATCGCCTTCTTTTGTAAAAGGGTTGTTACTTCCCCTTTGAGAGCGCCGAGATGGTGATTCACCGGTTTGGGTGGAATAGAAGGCGGGGGGCTTATGAACCTGAGACAGTAGCCATTCCGCACAATATTCAACACCCAGGCGTCTGACGTTATACGTTGCCACTCTTCCAGATGATGTGAGATACTTCCCCCTACCGGAGTGGGTAACGGAGGAGGGGGAAGCGAGGATTCAGGGCTTAGATGCTGATGCCTGGCGAGCTGTTTGGGCAGTTTGTGGCGTAGATCGACCCCTTGTTTGTTTTCGTTGGGTCGAAAAGATTCTCTGATGTTGTTGTTGCTGGGATCTTGAAGGCATCCACTGTGGTGTTTGAAACCTTTGAGTAAAGAGTCTACGGTGGTAGGGACGGAATGTTTTCCGTTGCTCTCTTGGTTTCTCGATGCCCACTGCCTTTAGAGTGTCCAGTTCCGTTTTCATCCTCGACATTTCGTCGTCAGCATGAGAACCAAACAAAGTGGAACCTGAAAAGGGCAAATTTTGGATCCTCTGTTGCGCCTCTGGCTTAAGTGAAGTAAGGCGTAGCCAGGCATGTCTTCTCAAAGAAATTCCATGAGAATAATTATGTGCGGATAACACAGAGGAGTCTGCAGCCGCGTTTATTACTTGATTGGAGACCATGGCGCCTTCACTTACAATCTCCAAGAAATCCTCCTTTTTCTCCTTAGGGAGGTGTTCCGCAAATTGCAGGACAGAATCCCAAAGGGCACGATCATACCTGCCTAACAGGGCAGTAGCACTAGCCGCTTTCATAGCAATGGCTGAGGTGGAGCAAATTTTGCGGCCTGCGGCATCAATTTTTCTACTCTCCTTGTCCGGTGGAGAAGAAGAAGACGGAGACGTAGAATGTGATTTCTTAGCAGCCACAATTACCACTGAATCGGGCACTGGATCCGCTCTCAGAAACAAAGGGTCCTGCTCCGGAGGACGATATTTCTTTACGAGTCTGGAAGGAGCAGTTTTAGTTGTGGACGGTGTTAAGAATATGTCCATTGCCGGTTCAAGTAGTCCTGGGACCAGCGGTAGTAATGGTCTAGAAGAAGAACGCTGGTGTAGTGTCTCAAAAATGACAGAGGTTGTTGGAGCGGGTACTGCCAGAGGGATGTTCAACTTGGTAGCAACGCCAATTAGGACCTCTTGAAAGGTGTTGACATCGTCTATGGGAGAAACTCTCAGAGACGGGGAGTCAGATAACGTCGAGAGTAATCCCTTGTGGATGCAAGGAATGTCTATGGTGGGAACGAGGAGACCTGCGATCTGAGTCATGCCGATGATGATGTCGAGATGAAGAAGAGCGTCTCGAAGAATGTCGAGAATGCCTTATGGATTCTGCAGGAGTCACTGGGGTGGACTCTGAAAGAGGTACCGGCAGAGGAGCTGTAGGTGCCAGAGGTGTCTGTGGTAGAGGCGATGGCTGAGGAGAAGGCAGAGGCGAAGACGGTAAGAGAATGAGAGAAGCTGAGAATTCTGAGGTGGTATAGACCCTCCTTGGTCTCTTTGAGTGCCTCCTCGACGTCAACACACTTCTCGACGTCGAAGTACGACGCCAACATCGATGGGATGAAGGCGATCGTCTCCGACAATGAGTACTGTCCACCGACGTCGATCTTCTCCTTCGCGACGACGGTGACCTGGACCGTGAACTTCTCGATGGCGAGTGTCTATGCCGTCTCGACGGCGATAAGGCTGTCGACGTCGAGCGATGTCTCATCCTCGACGGCGAGCTGGTTCCCGACGGCGAGCATGTCGGCGCCGTTCCTGGTCTCGACGTCGATTCTCTCGACGTCGTAGGGGACCTGTGACGCTTGTGAGCAGATCTGGCAGCTGCTCCAGAGGACACAGTGAGAGCCCTGGTAGAAGACTGACCTTCTCCTTGCTCTGTGGCAGATTGTCCTCTTCGTCTCCTGTCCTCTTTTGCCTGAAGGCGGATTTTCTCCCTGTCACGAAGAGTTCTCCTGGAGAAGGTTTTACAAATGTCACAGGCATCAGGTTTATGACTTGACGGTAGGCAAATAATACAGACTTGATGTGGGTCTGTTTTGGCCTTTTTCCTGCCACAGCTAGGGCACTTATCAAAAAGAGAAGGCATTCTGGTGGCAAAGAAACCTCAAGTTTCTGTCCGAATTTGACAGGAAAAGCTAGGAAATGTTCACTCTAGATGAAAAACGTCGAGTGAAATTGAAATCCAAAGGATTTTAGTTGAGTTTTAGTCGAAAAAAGCTATGAAAGGTGGAGCTCAATGCTTCAGGGTCCTGTCAGAAGGAGCCGGAAAAAAGAACTGAGGCAACTGCCTTTTGCTGTGCATGATGGGATACAGGAAGACTTTCTTTTCTTAAAGGCACAGCTCTATTTACATTCTGTATAATGGCAGCCTATGGGCTACACTGCCCTGCATTGTTTCATCCTCATTTGAAGTTGTAAATAAAGTTGGAGAACATGTTTTTTTACTACATTTATAGAATAAATATGTTTTAAAGGTATATCTGTACTACAGCTTCCATTCTTACCAACCAAAAGAATGAACAATTTGGCCTTTGTAGCCTTTCACCTAGGCTGCACATTGATATTCTTAAGTGACTTTACAGGCCTTTTTCAAGAAAGGCAAACATCTGCACTTAAGAATACACTACAGAACAGTGCTCCGGGGTCCCCGCAGGCGTGCAGAACTATTCAGTGCTTATGACTATACGTGGAAATCCCCTACGAGAGAATAATTTTACTAGTGGTTTGTGACACAGTGGCCTGTCCGCTAAGACTTCTCTATCGATTGTATGTTGTAGTGGTTTGTGTAAACCTGACACTTGCAATAAAACCTCTTTCCGGGTGTTAACTTTGTTTTTTATTTAATTTCACTGTTTTTTTTTATATAAACCGTACTACAATTTCACCCACACGTTCAATTTAGTAATTGAAATTTTCACAAGTTTATAAATAAATTTTACTAACACACTTGGGGCCAGATGTAGGAAAGCTTTAGCGACTCGCAAACGGCGAAAAACGCCGTTTGCGAGTCGCTAAAGCCCATCTGGTATGTAGAAATGCATTTTGCGAGTCGGAACCGACTCGCAAAATGCATTTCCGACCCGCAAATAGGAAGGGGTGTTCCCTTCCTATTTGCGAGTCGCACTGGTATGCAATTCCATTTGCGACCGCGAAAGCGGTCGCAAATGGACTCGCAGTTATCATCCACTTAAAGTGGATGGTAACCCAGTCGCAAACGGGAAGGGGTCCCCATGGGACCCCTTCCCCTTTGTGACTGGCCTAAAAAATAATTTTTCAGAGCAGGCAGTGGTCCAATGGACCACTACCTGCCTTGAAAAATACCGAAACAAAAGGTTTCGGTTTATTTTTCAAAGTGCAGCTCGTTTTCCTTTAAGGAAAACGGGTTGCACTTTGAAAAAAAAAAACTGCTTTATTTAAAAGCAGTCACGGACATGGAGGTCTGCTGTTCCCAGCAGGCCTCCATGTCCGTGAGTGCCCTGAATCGCTATGGGGTCGCAAATTGCGACCCACCTCATGAATATTAATGAGGTGGGTCTTTGCGACCCCATAGCGACTCGCAGAAGGTGTCCGAGACACCTTTCTGCATTCCAAATTGCGAGTTGCAATTTGCGAGTCGCTGGGACTCGCAAATTGCAACTCACAATTTGGATCCTACCTACATCTGGCCCTTGGGCCCTAATTATGGGCCTCCTACCAGTGACAGGGAAAAAATTCCCTGTCACTGGTAGGGCCTACCGCCATGGTTTTCATGGCATTCCCATGGTGATAGGCAGGGTCAAAATGCTGCCGGCGGTACAGTAGCGGCCGCCGGGTTGGAGATTCTTATCTCCGGCCAGGCAGCTGCTACCGCCATGGCGGTTAGTGTGGTATATTGGTGGGTTGGCTTCAGCAAACCCGCCTATGCCATAATGTGGCGGTATGTACCGTTAGCCTGTTGGCAGTACTACCGCCAGGGTCATAATGACCCCCTTATTCTTATTATACATTTTAAAAGTAACAATTAACAAATCAATTAAAGGTAACTTATGTAAACGTTATATAAATGCAATACAGCAAGTCTTTCTCTTTTTTTGTATTAACTTTAATCCATCCATGGATCTACTGTTGCGCCACCACGAATCTGCTAAAATTCCAGGAACACACCCACACCTCAAATTCTCATTGGATACCACCCATCCACATTGCAAACTACACCCTAAATCAGGCATTTGGGTTTCTTATCTCTCTGGAGACAAACTGAAAACCACAGCTCCATCATTTTTCTGGTTTTCCTTCAAATGAAGATAGTTTTGAAGTTAAGATGTCATGTGCTGAAGATAGAAGAGAAAGGAAAGAGCAGGATGAACAAGAGGATTTACCACCTCAAAAGAATTCCTCAGATGTTTCAGAATATTCCTCCATCCCTTCAGGAAAAAAGAAAGTTTTTCCAAATGTGTCCAATGCAATATATGCAGCAGAAACACTGTCAAGAGCTATGCTGAAAAAGTATTCACTTGGAACATCCTCTTTTTGAAAACACCTAAAAACCATACATAGAAGGACATATCACTGGATAGGAGAGACGGAAGGTGGTGCATTATCATCAGCAGCTGGACCTTCTGTGGGACCCTTACTTCCTGACCAGATGGTTACCATCTCCGCTGTTTCACCAAATCTGCAAGCCATGGTCACTCCTTGTAGCAAATGCCATATGCCAATTGCACTAATAATGTAATCTGTTGCCCGGTACATGGATTCTGTCAACAAGCATAATAATTATTTTTTTTCACCTCACAATTCCATCTTCCATTCCTCTTTAAACACAAGTAGATATCTGAAAAGCAAATATATAAAACACTTACCTTTACATTACATAGTATTAAATTACATACTATAAGCAAGTGAGTAGCTACATATGTGATTATGTCAGTGTGTAACAGGCTGTGTAAGTGTCTGAGTATGGGTGTATAAATGGATATATGAGTGGCTGTACAGGTGGGTGACTGGATGTGTGAGTGTTTGAGTGGATATGTGAGTGAGGGTATCAGTGCCTCTGTGGGTGTGTCACTGGATGTGTAAGTAGCTGTGGATAACTGGGTGTGTTAATGACTGTATAGGTATCTAAAGGGGTGCCTGTATGGATTGGTATCTTACTGTGTTAGTGGGTGTTTGGGTGTGTAACTGTGTGTGCAAGTAGCTCTGTAAGTAGTGGATACATGAGTGCTGTGTGAGTGTAAGTGTAAGCGCCTCTGTTGCTGTCTACCTGGGTGTGTGAGAGGCTGTAAGTTTTTGTAAATAGGTATTTGAGTGACTGTATGGGTGGGTTAACGGGTGTATGGGCGTGTAACTGAGTGTTGGGTACGTGAATGGCTGCATAGGCGTGTGAGTGGGTGTGACAGTGCCTGCATGGGTGTGTGAATGACTATGTAAGTGGATATATAGGTGAGTAAATCAGTGTGTGAGTGGATTTATGGGTTTGTGACAGAGTGTGTTAGTCACTGTCTGTCTACATGACTGGTGGGTAAACAAGTGTTTTTGTAGGAGGGTAACTGGATGTGTAAGTGGCTGCCTGACAGCATGAGTGGGCAAACATGACATACTATTAGATTACATACTGTAAGCAAGCACCCTTACCTAATTAATTTCAAACACATTTATTCATACTAGCTTAATAAAAGAACTATGTTTTAAATATATCAGTTCCTATTCCTTCTTTCCTGCTTGCTATATTTTCACTTAATGTTCCCATCTAAACTCCCTTCTATTTTGCCTTTTACTGTAGAGTCTAGAGGCTACACATTTTCTTTTAGCTTATATACACTTTTTTAAAATATACTTTTTTATAGTACAACCTGATTAACATACCTGTAAAATCTCTTTGCTGTTCTCAAACTCTTATTTTGAAATCTATGAACATCTGTCTTCAACTGAAAATCTCATGTCAGAAATATGGCAATCCTCCTCTGCTCTCAGTAGAAAAGTACCAATAATGGCTACTCTTGCAACTGTGCTCTCACTCATACTCACTCACTCTTGTACTTAGCAAATCAAAGACTTCATTTCATCTTTTATTTTGGTTATACCACTTGTAAATGGTCACTATTTTTTAAACCTTTCCATGTTTCCTGTAAAGAAGCCCACTTTGGTAGGTATTTTGCAGATCTGCAGATCCACCGCAGGACTCGGGCGGAAGCCCTTAAAAGCACTGAATATTCTGTTGTCAATGCTTTTCATTTATATTTATTTTGTACAATATTGTCAATTAGAAGACATACACTCCCTACTGAGCAATTTTTGTACACCACCCTGCTTTTCAGTTTCACACTGCAGTTTCTTTTGTTTCCTTCCCCGACACTTTTAGCTCTGTTTCCATAGTAACCATGTTTCCAATAGTCTTTGCCACCCAGTAGGTCAAATGTTCACAAGATTTTCAGCTTACTAGCTTCACATTAACTGTAGCAGGTGTGGTTGACTGTTTGCTATTCCAAGCATAACCCAAACATTACTTTTGTTTTTTTTTCCAAAGCCAATCACAAAGTTAGTTACTTTGTTTCTTTATTTCAGAGCCAACTCTTTTCCCAAACACTGGTTCTTTCTGTTTTCAAATACTTTTTTCCAATTTTTTTACTCAGATCCGCAGATCTGCCGCAGATCCCAGCCCAATAAGGGGTCTGCCAGCTATGTCGTAGGAGGATCCGCGGATCACTTAGCAACCAAAAGCAGACATCCAATGCAAAACAACAACACATTTAATACAAACCTATCCTGCCTGTGTTTGTGTGTGAGTAGCTGTATAAGTGACTGCATTGGTGTGAGTAGCTGTCTATTGCCTGTCTGGGTTGGGAGTGGTTTTCTGTGAGTGGTGTGTAAGTGGCTGTATAGATGTGTGAACTGGGTGTTAGAATGAGTTTCTGGGTGTCAATGGGTGTGTGACTACTTGTATGAGTGTGCAAATGACTGTGTAAGTGGGTGTGTGAGCGGGTGAGTGGGAGTAGAGTGCGTGTGTGGGTCTTTGAGTTGTTCTCTGGGTTTCTGAGTGGATGTATCAGTGGCTGTGTGAGTGTCTGTATGGGTTGGTGAGGGAGTGCGGTAGGGGTTTTGTGGGTCTGTGAGAGGATCTGTGAGTGTGTGAATGAGCGTGTGAGTGGATGTGGGAATGGCTGTTTTAGAGTATGAATGGGTGTGTGAGTAGGTGTGGTAGTGGTTTTGTGGGTCTCTGAGTGGGTGTGTGTAAATAGGTGTGTAAGTGAGTGGGTGGGCGTGTGAATGGGTGTATTTTAGTTTTTTTACTTTGGCTCTGGATCTGCTGATCTGTCGCAGATTCACACTGGGGGAATGTTGAGTGCCAAGGTGGATCTGCAGATCCTCGCACGCCCCCCCCAAAAATTTTTGGGCAATTTCTTGCCCATGAGGGATCCCTTACAGATCCCTCTATCAGTCCGGATACCTCTTTCCTGACCCCAAATATTCTATTTCATCTTTACCCCCACCCATATATTTAGAGACGCGGTGGATCTATGTCCCTAGATATAGGTATATCTTTTTTTCTTTAATAAGTCCAAACTGATGAACAGATTTACATCAAATTAGAAAAAGATCTTTCTGGGCCAAGATCTAGCTTTCTGCCAAATTTGATGTAATTCCATCCAGCAGTTCGGACTGTGGTTGTGTCTAAAATCCTCATGGGAAATTACATGGGAAACATTTTTTGCACCCTCCCTCCTTTTCTCTCAGCCCTCGCTTGAAGAATCACCTCGAAACATTCAAGACAGCAGCTGAAGTGAGTGACAATCTAGTTTTGAAAATTTTGTGAAGATTTGTCAAACAGCACCAAAATTATTAGTAAAACAAAAAAACATTTACCTATGGAAACTAGGTCCTAACTATAACTACCTACTTGTGCTATCTATAAATATTTATGCATGTTACCATGTTTTAAGGAGTGAGCACAAAAACGTTTGTACTGGTTAGCAGTGGCAAAATTGGCATACACCTGATTGACATATTTCATTTACTTATAAGTTCCTTGCTCCTTCAAGGAGCACCCTATAATGCCCTGGTCAGGCTATTTACATATAATTATTTTTTATCACGTCCCTAAAAGGGCCAGGGTCATCATCAAAACATTTTTTTATGTTGTGATGGGGCTGCAAGAAGTTCTTCAGCCCACCAGAAACACTAGAAAAAACACTAAGGGCCTCATTACGACTTTGGTGGTCTGATGGTAAGAACGCTGCGGAGGCGGCCGCAAAAGACCACCATGTTGGCAGCCGCCAAAAGATTGCCATGTTGGCGGTCATACAGATACAGCCAGGACCGTTGAAATCCAGCCAAAATTCCTAATCCGCCAGGACTCTGGAGGGCGGGAAAGAGGTGGTCCCACCACCAGCACCCCCAGGCTGCCAAAAAATCACCAAACCTATTACAACCCACAAATCTCAATAGCGGTTCTTCCATGGTGGAAGACCAATGGCAGTGCGAACCGCAGCGGTCAGCAGTCACCACAGTAATACACCACACCACACTGGATAATTTGAAAACCCTACACCTGACACACATCCGACACACCTACACACTGCACTATAAAACAAACCCCTGCACATTCCACAATCGTATGCAACCAGAACGCTATACACAGCTCAAAAAAGGCAGCACTCAAATATCAAAATCCATAGATTAGGCACCCCTACACACTTCACATAGCACACATCACACACCTGCACAACACACCAAACACAATTAGTACCCCACACATTAGACACCAAGGTCATCCACTCACATCACAGCACCCACACTTCATCACCAATTCAATGTACCTATTTTTTTTTTTTTACTGCCTTACCGTCTCGTCCACCAAGACCATGTCCCCACAAAAGCATCCCCGTTTCCCAGACAATGAATTAAGGGTTATGGTGGATAAAATCATCAGAGTAGAGCCACACCTATTTGAAGAGAGCAAACATCTATCGCCAGGAAAATGGAGATATGGCAAAGAATAGTTGCAGGGTGAATTCTGTAGGCAACTAGCCAAGCACAAGGGAGGACATCAGGAAGAGGTGAAACGACCTCAGGGGGAAGATGCGTTCCATGGGCACCAGGCACAAGCTGGCATTGCTCAAGACTGGCGGTGGGCCCCCACCTCCTCCACTTACTTTCACATCATGGGAGCAGAAGGTCTTGGACAACCTGCATCCTGAGGGCCTAACAGGAATACCTGGGGGAGTGGAGTTGGGTAAGTCACAACACCTATGATGTCACCCTAAACATTTGTCTTGCATGATCACTTTGACATCTTAACAGCCAATACACTTACCTCCCATGTGTACGACTGTCCAAATACCCCTCTCTGCCATGCCACATGTCAACTAAACTCACCTGGGGCCCCAGTGTCTGTGTATGTCATGGGTAGCACAGGGACTGATAGCACTACAACTCCCAGCAAGCACTGTTACGCCATTAAGAAAACCAGAACAGTGTACTACAATTAAAATAGCCTTGCATGTTAAACTAACAACCAATTCAACCCACCTGAATGCTACACAAGTGTACAGATGTGTCGCCTGCTAAACTGGCCTTTAAATCTCCATTCAAACAATGTAGTGTACTCACCTGGGGGGGCACACACACATATATAGGAAGCTGGATGTACTTGGAGTACAACCATACAGAGGCCCAGGTATAATGGTAACTCCTATACTGTTGGCCAGCTCTGTTTCCATTGTACATTGTGCAGCTGTTAGTTGACTTAATTATGCTATACACCTAACTTGGTGATAACTTTAAAATGTAAAGTCATTTAGCAGACAAGATAACAGTCTATGAACAGACATCTAACCACCAAGATACTCCAACATCTTGTAGCAAGGTGTATGATATAGGAAATCTCTGTTTCCCATATAGCTCTAACCCAGATTTGGAAGCAGGTGTCAATGTCATATCAGGGGATTAAGTATAGGTTTTGTGTGCATGTCACTTAGCATGTCAACCAGTCAAAGTTTGATATCACTTGTTGCATTACTTTCAGTAACTGTGTGTTCTACTTCTCCTACAGGTAACCTACCCATTGTGACAATGGAAAGCACACCAGAGACAGCCACTTCTCCTCTGGATGAAGCCCTCAGTGAGGAAATCACTCCTGGATGTGTGGACATTGAGGACGAATCTAGCCCATTTGGGACACCTGGTCAGTCAACAACTGTCAGCCTCACCCTCCCTACATCGACTACTCCTGGCCCTGTTGCTTCAACATCTCAGGCAACCATTCGCACACAATCCTATGTTCCAAGGACAGTGACAACCATCATGTGGTCCCAAGTACAGGTACCTGAGTCACCAGTCGTAAACCCAGACAATGATGGACCTGGCACCAGTGGGAGTGGGCAAACAATACCATGGGCACAGGCACGTGGGGGTAGGGTGAGAGGGAGTGATGGTGTGGGCCCAAGGATGGAGTCTCCTAGGGATACAACTGGCCAGGGCACCATCTCCCAAGTCTTGGGAGCTTACCAATAACCAGAAGTCGTGATGGGCTAGGTACTTACCATGATGGGGGAGATCAAGCAGCTGCAGAGTAACAACCAGCAGGAAGTGATGCAGCAGTGGGTGCCCCAAAATGCCCATCTGGCTGCCACTGCAGGGGTGCTGAAAGACATGAATACCATCCTGAGTAGGTCATGTGCACAGCAGCTGGCCTCTTCCACTAGCAATGTGACATCTGTCCCTTTTACATCTATGGCAGCCAATAGAATGGAGGCCATGCCAGGGGAAGCACATGCCTCACTCACTCCTGCCTCTGTAGCTGACGAGCCCCCCCTCACTCCTGCAAACCTGGACATCCACCTAAACAAACAGATGGAGCAGATGCCAAGACTTCAACCACTGCCAGGAAGTGAACCTCTACTGATTGGTTCCCCTTGTGTGCCACAGATACACCCTGTTGACTGCCCTACAACCAATCTTCATTTTCCAATGGTACAAGAACACTGGACTTGAGACTCCAAATGGTGTAGCAGCTACCCTCATGATTTCATCCACCATGACTGAACCCTTCACTGTTTATATACATTTGATTTGATCCATTTCCCACATATGAGTGTGCACTCCTTAAGAGTCATTTTGCAGTTATATGTAACTGTTAACTCTAATATCTCTTGCACATAAAAGATACGCACAAAGGTACCAACTTACTAAAGTTCCATGTCACATGTACTGCTTAATCAGGGTACAATTTGCATTTGATGATACTGATGGACAAACTTCTATTCACATTCATTGCACTTTCCTACATATAGGCTGGGAAAATGCCAATGATCACATGTGAAGTACTGCTACTCACTTTAGGGACTCAGCATAGGTGTGAAGAAAACAAGTTACTTACCTGTAAATACAGTTATCCAGTATTAGTATCTTTCATAAATTCACATGCTTCAATCATCCCCGTCCTCGAAGTGGGAGTCCCACGGTACATGAAAAAGCAATAAGCACAACAACAAAAATCCCAGACTATAGTGCTAATCAAATGACTCATGTAGCCTATCCTTGTCCTTTTGTAAAAAGACCCAAACTTGGCTCATGACCAATCAGGCTCCAGCACCCTCTAGAATACTCTCCAGAGAGGCTCCTTCCCTCAGATGTTCTAGCACAAGAGTGAGGACGATTCCTGAAAAGGAAATGAGAGCCTCTAAGGGGAGGCGGGTGGGTCACATGTGAATTTATGAAAGATACCAATACTGGAAAACTGTAGTTACAGGTAAGTAACTTGTTTTCTTATCCATTATTGGATCTTTCATAAATTCACATGCTTGAATCTGAATAGCCAGCAGTACTCCTAATAAACGTTATGCCCGCAGTGGATGGTGGGTGTGAGCATTGTAATCTTTTTTGTTTTGTTTTACTATAGTACTAAATATCATATCTATAAACCTTCATCTACACGTATAGAACAAACATATCAAACATAATTGCATAGGAATTATAGACTACTGCATATAGAATTAGGTATACACATTAAAGGAAAGGTCTCACCTCAATGAAATAGATGATGTATGACCGCCTGTCCAACGAGGGAATCAGTTCTTTGTGACGTTTCCAAACAGTAGTGGTGCGCAAAAGAATGCATAGTCTTCCACGTTGCAGCCTGACATATTTTATCCAAGGCAATTCCTTGAAACAAAGCAGCCGATGTGGAGACTGCTCTTGTAGAGTGCGCTCTTGAGTGCTTAGTCAATGGTTTTCCCGCTTTTGTGTGGCAAAACTGAATGGTGGATGCAATCCACCGAGCTATAGTAGTCTTAGTGACTCCTGTCCCTTGACGTCCTTGAGCATATGAGACTAGCAGCTGGCCTGTCTTCCGGTGCTGCTTAGTACGATGAAGGTAAAATTTCAAGCATCTTTTGATGTCTAGTGAGTGGAGGGTCCTTTCTGCTATTGTTGACGGTTTCAGGAAAAAGGTTCTTAATATTACTGGCTCGTTCAAATGAAAGAATGAAGGCACCTTAGGAATGTATCTCGGGTTCGTTCTGAGAAGAACAAAGTCGTCTGAAAACATAAGGTAAGATTCCTTAGTGGTAAAGGCCTGTATATCGCTGACTCTTCTCGTGGCCGTAAGAGCAAGTAGAGTTGCTACCTTCCATGTTATGTATTTCAGCTCCGCTCTGTGAATAGGTTTGAACGGGGCGTTCATTAATTCAGACAGAACTATATTTAGATGCCACTGGGGCGGGGGTGGATGCGCCGGAGGAAAAGTACGAAACAGGCCTTCAAGAACTGTTTGATAAGTCTGGATGAGCCAAGTGAGGGCATATCCGCCGAGCGTCTATAAGATGATATAGCAGCCAAATGGATGCATGACATAACCCAGTCTTCGAAAGAGTGAGAAGGTATGAGAGAATTTGCTCTGGCCCAACCTGTAACGGATGGAAATTGTTCTGAAGGCACCAGATACAAAACCGTTTCCATTTGAGTCTGTAAGTCCTATTTGTACTGTCAGCTTGTCCCTGGACAGAATCAGTTTGCATTCCTCATCAATGTTCATGCCCTGGAACTCATGGAACTCAGGAGCAATGCGTACAATTGCAGTGATGCTGGATCTGGATGAAGTATCTGTTCTTGACTCTTCGTCAGAAGGTCGTGCTTGCAAGGAAGACGTAAGGAATTGGTCATCGACAGGAGCAGGAGCTCCGTGTACCAATACTGTCTGGGCCACTTGGGCGCTATGAGTATGATCTTGCAACCCTCTGACTTCATCTTCCTCAGAAGCCTGGGAATTAATAGGATGGGGGAAAATCATATGCAAAGATCCCAGACCATCTCATCGAAAGAGCATACCCCCAGGACCCCGGGAGTGGGTATCGACTGGCGTAAAATTGACACTTGGCGTTCTGATTGGTGGCAAATAGATTCAGGGTCGGCCGTCCACAGCATAGAAAGATGCTCTCCAGTTCCTTCTGGTCGAGTTCCCATTCGTGGCAGTTGTCGTCCGTCCTGCTGAGAGAGTCCGCTAGGGCGTTGTTGACACCTGGAAGGTGCTCCACTCTCAGACAAATCTTGTGCAGTGTGAGCCAGTCCCAGTTAGATTGAGCATCTCTTGAGAGGGAAAGAGATCTTGTTCCTCCCTGCTTGTTGATGTAGAACATGCTTGTTGTGTTCTCTGTACGGACCAACACGGAAGATCCTTAAATCTGTGGAAGGAACGCCTTGAGCGTGAGAAAAATTGCTTTTAACTCCAACAGATTTATGTGCATTCTTCTCTGCGCATCTGACCATTTCCCTTGAATGCGCATGTCCTGTAGATGACCTCCCCAGCCCTCCAATGAAGCGTCCGTTGTGATAATGAAGTCTGTCATTGGAGTTAGAAAGGTCAACCCTTGAGAAAGATGGTTGGTCTGAGACCACCATTGCAAAGTCTCAACTATTCTTTGTGTCATATTTATTAAATCCTTGAAGGATCCTTGGGATTGGGTCCATTGTAGCTGTAACTCCTCTTGCAAAGGTCTCATTTTCAACCTTGCCAGGTGGACTAGGGCGATAGATGAGGAGATCAGGCCCAGAAGCGACTTGAACACTCGTACTGAAACAGACTTTCTTCTTGAGATCCTGATAGCCATGTTGGTTAGTTTCTGCTGCTGTGCCTTTGTGAGATATGCTTTTTTTTTATGGTGTCAAGTTCCGCACCTAAAAAGACTATCCTGCGTGTGGGAAGAGTGACTGATTTTTTGAAGTTTACTGTTAGACCTAGGTTGTGAAATAGTTCTAGGCAGACGTTGGTAGCCTTGGATGCCAGCTGCGATGTAGCCAGCCAGTCAGCCAGTCATCCAGGTATGGGAAGCCCTGAAAACTCCTGTTGCGGACAAAGCCTGCTATTGGGGCGAGACATTTTGTGAAGATTTGTGGCGCTGACTTCCAGCCGAATGGGAGGACCTTGAATTGATAATGGGCACTGGCCACAGTGAAGCGGAGATATTTGCGATGCTTTACATGTATCAGTATGTGGAAATAAGCATCCTGGAGATCCATCGTTGTCATGTAATCTCCAGGGTTCAAAAGGTGTAGGATATCCGACAGTGTGATCATATGAAAGGATTGCTTCCTTAGAAACTTGTTCAAATTCCCCTGACCTCTTCCTTATTAGAAAGAACGGGGAATAGAATCTGAGTCCTCTGTGCTGTACCGGGACCTCTTCTATCGCTCCTTTGGTGAGCATTAGGAAAACCTCCTGCTGAAGCAAGTGAAGATGAAGGTGGTTTGGATTTTCCTGGCGGATGGTGTGGTGGTTTTTGTATGAATTCCAGCGTATGACCTGGAGCCACTATATCGAGCACCCATTTGTCCGATGTTATGCTTTTCCAGTTCTGAAGGTAATTGGAGATGTTTGCTCCCACCTGATGGCATTGCGAAGAATGTGGAAGCGTAGCTGGTGCCAGACAAGAATCATTGCTTGCGAGGTTGTTCCCGGGCTTGCAAACTCTGTTTCCTCCTCCTGCCTTGTCTAATGTAGGAAGCTGTGGATGGTTGCCTATAATGCTGCTGATAGGCCGGTCTATATTGAGGTTGTTGATACCTCCTATGATAGGAGCCTCGAAATGTTGAAAAACCCCTTATATCTTGCTCCCCGAAAGGGCTGCTTCCTGTACTGCAAAGTACCTAGGGACCGAGCAGTGTCCGTGCCAGCCTTGTTGGCCTGTAATGCATCATCTACATGCTTGCCGCAGAGAGACTCTCCGTTGTACGGCATATCTAGAATCCTGGACTGTACCTCTGGTCTGAAAGAGGTCGCATTTTAACCAACCTCGACGGCGTAATACAGCCACTACTGCCAGCTGCCGAAAACCCGTGTAAGCTATATCCAGTGCGCAGTCAATTATCAACTCAGACATACGCTCTCCTTCCAACAGGATTTTCCGTGCCTCAGAATGCTTGTTCTCAGGAATGAGATCTATGAAGGCATTCATATCAGACCACATCTGGCGATCATAGCGACCCAAAATCGCTAGAGAGTTGGCTGCACGAACAGTTATAGCCGACATGGACGAAAATCTCTTGCCCACATTGTCCAGTCGTCTGCCTTCCCTATCAGGAGGAGTAGATATAGGCGTTGACTGGTTCTTAGAACGCCTTTGGGTAGCTTGGGAGATGATGGAATCAGGTCGTGGATGCCCTGTGAAACACGCTGGAGAGTCCTGTGTCGCCTTATACTTCTTGTCAAGTTTCTGTGGAATTGGTGGAACAGTCGCTGGATTCTGCATGATCTTGATGCCCTCACACCAAATAAAGTCTATATTAGGAATCGCTCTCACAGACTTTCTTGCCTGTTCCTTGAAGTCATGGAGGAAGCATTCCGACTGTTAGACCGACGTTAGCAAGTGAAATTGTGTGGCCGCCCTATCCATCAAGTTGTGAAACCCACCTATATCCTCCTGTGGAGAATCTGATGGACGGGGAGGTCGTGGAGAAGGAGTAGGGGCTAAATAGTCTTCCCATTCATAACTAGGATGTTGTGGTGTTGAAATCTCTCCTTCTCTTTCTTCCCCTGACGTAGAAACATCATCTCTGGGGGGAGCAGACTGCAGTGTAAGCCTGGGAGATGCTGGAGGTGGAGGTATACTCCTTGGTGTAACAGGAGAGGCTGGAAGAGGCAGTTGTTCCTCCGCTGCGCTTGGGAACCTCCTCTTATAATCCTGAAACATGGACTGCAAGTCCTGAATCAAGAAGGCAGGCATCTGCACGTTGTCTCTTGGCTGATGCGGAGGTTCGTATTAGCGTCTTTGATGAGAATAATAAGGTTGGTATTGATCATACTCGTCATCCTCCTCATCCTCCTGATACTTAGCATGCAACTGGGATGGCCTGTGTGCATCACCAAATGGGCCCTCATCTGACTCGTCCCAGTCAAGAAGATGACTAGGAAGCAAGGTTGTTACCTTACTTGGTGAAGTATCTTGTGGATATATTGTAGACCTAGACATCGCTGTAATCTTAACTGTAGCGTGAAGGTCAGGAAACCCAGAGGAAATAGGAATGACATCCTGGCTTACAGCCACTATTGGCATTGTTGATGGCGTCGACGAAGATGGTCCCGTCGACGGAACTGATGTCGTGGACGATTTCTCCATCAACGACGGTCTCGTCGATGGTGGCCTCGTTGACAGTGGTGTAGTCGATGGTAATCTCGTTGACAGTGGTGTCGTCGACGGTACTCTTGTCGACGGTGTCCTCGTCTACAGTGTATTCGTCTACGGTAATCTCATAGATGGTGATGTCGTCGACGGTACTCTCGTTGACGGTGTTGCAGCCAACAACGGTATTCTTGTCGGCGATGTCGTCAACAACGATGTTCTCATCGACGATGGTGTTGACGTTACCTTCAGAGACGAAGGGGGTCATTCTGACCTCGGTGGTAAATGGTGCTTACCGCCGGCCAGAAGGCCGCCATAACACCGCCGCGGTAAACCGCCACGGTCATTCTGACCCGCAACTGCCAAACCGCTGAAAACCCGACATCCTCAATAATCCGCCACACCAAAGGTCAGCGAAAAAATGGCGCTGACCAAACCTCCACTGTCACGCCAACAGAAATACGCCCATACCATTCTGACCCACAAATCCACGCGGCGGTCTTTCCAACGCGGTATTCCATTGGCGGTACACACCGCTGCGGTCAAAATACACACACCCATAGAAAACTCAGCCACATTGGTCAGTTCGAAATACACACACCTGATACACATACTAACACCACTCCCACACACCCAACACAATATAAAACACACACCCACATCACCCACAAGCCCCTACGACCCGAAATCATTGACGAAGGCTAGAGACAGAGCACAGAATCGAGAATCCCACAACACAGAGGCACACAACACCTTCACCCACACAGAATCCACGCACCAAACACCACACACCACCACACGCACCACACTCATCACCACAAACGCCACCCCACACCTCAACCACACCACCCCATAGCACCCCAGGTTCAGTGACGCCGAACTCAGGGTCATGGTGGAGGAAATAGTCCGTGTAGAGCCCCAGCTCTTCGGGGCACAGGTGCAGCACACCACAATTGCCAGGAAGATGGAGCTATGGCAAAGGATAGTGGACAGGGTTAACGCGGTGGGACAGAATCCACGCAATCGGGACGACATCAGGAAGAGATGGAACGACCTACGGGGGAAGGTGCGTTCCATGGTATCAAGGCACAACATAGCGGTGCAGAAGACTGGCAGCGGACCCCCACCTACTCCCCCAGAATTTACCGCATGGGAGGAGGAAGTCTTGCACATCCTGCATCCTGAGGGCCTCGCTGGAGTAGGCGGAGGAATGGACTCTGGTAAGGCAAATCTTCACTACTGCTTCCCACCCCCACCCCACCTGCATGCCAAACCATACCCCCACCCCCTCCCCCATCACACCAACCCCTAGCAAAAGCCTCACCATCACAACCCACCCATCCCAACACCAAGCCCTGCATGCGACCCCAAAGCATGGACACCCATCACCAAAGCATGCCCACTGCACACACACATCACCCCCACAAGCCACCCTCACAAAAGCCCCCACAAGGAAATGCCTGCACATGGGTACACAGACACCCACCCATCACACGAAATCCCACACACAGAAGCAATAACCATACCTTTATAACCCTGCAGGACCCGAACGCCACCACACCGCCACGGAGGGTCCAGAGATTTCCATCCCACCCCCAGAAGAGGCCCCCAGCGATGACAGCAGCTCTGTCTCCCTGGACCCAGACGACCAGCCCGGCCCATCGGGGACCTCTGGACAGTCGGTTCCCCACAGACAGCCACAGGCTACACCAGACCCAACACCCTCTGGGAACACCAGCACAGCTCCCACCCAGCGGGCCCATGCCTCTGTCTCCAGGGCACGTAAATCAGCGGTGTGTCCACCACTACAGGGCACCCAGGTTGACCCACCACCCCAACAACAACAGGGACCTGGGGGCAGTGGTAGTGGGCACACCGGCCAGGGGACAGAGGCCCAGGAACACAGGGGAACTGGGAGGGCTGCTGTGCGACAGGGGGGGGACAGGCCCGGGGAACCGACTCTCCAAGAGGCCCTTTCCTCCATCATGGGAGCATACCACCGCTCCCAGGAGACGATGGCGACGGTACTGGCCCGGTTCCAGGAGATCCAGGAACTGCAGGAGGAACGGTACATGGGGTTCAGGGAGGAACTGAGGAACATCGGTTGCGCAATGGGGACCATCGTCCTGGCCCTTACCCATATCGTCACCACATTGCGGGACCATGTGGCACCCCAAAGGGGCCCTGTCACTAGCCCAGGCCAGGAACAGCCTACCACCTCCGCCGGCGCTAGTGGACAGGAGGCCCCCACACAACGACAGGCCACCAGAACCCCACCTCCTGCAGAAGAAGAACCACCCGCAAGCGGAACCTGAGACCTCACAAGAAGACAGAGTAGGATTGCAAGACCCCCGCCAGCCTAAGATACCCCCTGATGTCATCCCACTGTCCCACATTGTCACCCTGTCCAACCTTGAACTGCCCCTGCTCCATCCTTCCACAGGCATATGACAATGCATCTGTGCGACTGAGAACTGGACTCTGCCATGGACATTACTCCACCCCCACCCATCCCCGCTTCCCAATCATTTACCTATATCTAGCACTTAAAATAAATCACTTATTCCACTTAAATAAACAGGAGTCTGCTTGTATTCTTAACAAATGTATTACACATAACGGTTCAATAATGTCCAGTTACTTTGTGATGACAACATACCAATTTCAATAAGCTTTAGTCCATGGGCAAACAAAGCTGAAGTCAGGCAGTGGGTCATACAGCTCTGAAAAGGGAAGGGAAAGTCACAAATCAGTTAACAGGAACTGGGGGGAAACACAGACAGTGGAGACGCATGAGGCCTTAAGTAAATGTAAATAGGGGTGGCTGTTTCTTACCTGTGTGCTACTGAAAGTATTGTTGTATGACTGTATCCCTGTTGTCCGTGTCGTCCCCGTCGTCTTCCTCCTCTTCACTCTCCACAGGCTCCACAGCTGCAACAACACCACCATCTGGAACTCCTCCTGCAGAAAAGGCACCTGGCGTCGCAATGCAAGATTGTGAAGCATACAGCAGGGCATGATGATCTGGCACACCTTCTTTGGTGAGTACCTGAGGGATCCCCCTGTCATATCAGGCACCTAAACCTGGCCTTCAGGACCCCGAATGTCCTATCTATGATCCTCCTAGATCGCCCATGGGCCTCATTGTACCGTTCCTCTGCCCTGGTCCGGGGATTCCTCACTGGGGTCAGTAGCCACGACAGGTTGGGGTAACCAGAGTCACCAATTAGCCACACACGGTGTCTCTGTAGCTGTTCCATCACATAAGGGATGCTGCTATTTCGCATGACACACGTGTCATGCACTGACCCAGGGAACTTGGCATTTACATGGGAGATGTATTGGTCAGCCAAACAGACCACCTGGACATTCATCGAATGATAACTTTTTCTGTTTCGGTACACCTGCTCACTGTCTTTGGGGGGAACCAAAGCCACATGGGTCCCATCAATGGCCCCAATGATGTTGGGGATATGTCCAAGGGCATAGAAATCACCCTTCACTGTAGCCAATTCGCCCACCTCAGGGAAAATAATGTAGCTCTGCATGTATTTCATCAGGGCAGACAACACTCTGGATAAAACCTTAGAAAACATAGGCTGAGACATCCCAGATGATATGGCCACTGTTGTCTGAAACAACCCACTTGCCAAAAAATGGAGTACTGACAGAACCTGCACCAGAGGGGGAATCCCTGTGGGTTGGCGGATGGGGGACATCAGGTCTGGCTCCAGCTGGGCACATAGTTCATGTATAGTTGCTCTGTCAAGCCGGTATGTAAGTATGATATGTCGTTCTTCCATTGTCGACAGGTCCACCAGCGGTCGGTACACGGGAGGATTCATCCTTCTCCTCGCAAGTCCCAGCGGACGGTGCCTAGGAAGGACAACATGGAGCACAGAGTCAAGCAACCCACAGGTTTGTTCACACAGCTTGCACAGTACACGAATCGCTATGCATGGAACGGCTTGTATGAGTGGCAATGCAAGGCCTAGGCCTGTGTGACGCAGTAGAAATCATGCCATGTGGGCCCTTGAAATCGCGGCTGCCTGACCTGTGAAGTGTGACAGTGGGATGTGAGGTCACTGCGCTGGCGTGGCACACCGTGGCGGTAGGCGGTCGAAGACCGCGGCGCAAAGCAGCATTGGTTAACATTGAACCCTATGGGTCTCAGGAGCCAATGACGATGTGCGCCGGCGGTCGCGGTACGCACCACCGCGGTATGCACCGCCGCGGGCGTGACCGCCATTTTCTATCTGATTAATCACTCGAGACCTGATCATCCACAGGAGAGGACCTATACTGCAAGTGCTGCTGTGACCTCGGTCTGGGAGATACAATGGCTGCTGCGACTGGGGAAAGGGCCCCTTCCTTCACTTCCGAAGAATTGGAGAAACTTGTTGATGGGGTCCTCCCCCAGTATGCGCTACTCTACGGTCCTCCAGACCAACAGGTTAGTACACAGGGTGCACGCTGAATGGGCTATGCCTGTGTTGAGTGGGGTGTATGTAAGATGGTGGGGAGGGGAGCGAATGAGGATTGCAACGCACGACAGATGGGAACATGTGCCACATGGCAAGGTTGGGGAGGGGGGGCCACTCACATCTACCATGCAGAAAAGTGATGATATTTCCTTTCCCACCCTGTACATGTCAAATAGGTCAGCGCCCATCAGAAGATCGACATTTGGCGTGCCATCGCCAAGGACGTCCGGGCCCTGGGGGTCCACAACAGACGGGGCACCCACTGCCGAAAGAGGTGGGAGGACATCCGCCGCGGGACCAGAAAGACCGCTGAGTCTCTGCTGGGGATGGCCTCCCAACGTAGGAGGGGTGCCAGCCGCCAATTGACCCCCCTGATGTCCCGGATCCTGGCGGTGGCCTACCCCGATTTGGATGGGCGCGTGAGGACATCACAGCAGACACAAGGGGGTGAGTATCAGCACATTCTGCTATCTTTGCGCGCAGTGGAGGTGTCTGGGTTGGGGAGGAGGGCTGTGGGTAACTCAAGGCCAGGGCGCTTTCTGTAGGCTAGTCCCCTCCGTTAGGCATGGCCCTGTGCCCCCGCCCCCCACCTCTGTAGGGTGCCAAGTACAGCTATCCATGGTCCTGCATCACCCATGTGTGCACTTGTCGTCCATAGACCTGTAGGCCTAGTCACAAGAACTGAGTAGTGTACCCCGATTGCGCAGCGTAGTGCAGGGGGCTTCTGTGTCTCTCCTCTCCGCCAACGGTGTTGCCAATGCATGCACTCAACCTGTCTTCATTTCTCCCCCCCACCCATTTTCTTTTTTTCTCCTGTGCATGTGTGCATTAGCATCATCAGGCGGAGGAGAAGTGGCATCGGCGCACGAGGGAGCTGCATCTCACATGGCCCCGGAGGGCCATGCAACCGACTCCGAGTTCACCAGTGAGACGGAGGGTGAGGGGAGCTCCACAACGGGGACCCGTGGAGACGTCAGCGACACCGACACGTCCTCGGAAGGGAGCTCCCTTGCGGTGGCGGCAACATCCGTGCCCACCGCCACAACAGGTACAGCCGCCACCCAGCGCCCCAGCCCCCCCTCCCAGCAGCCCCTCAGCCTTCGCTCCGTGCCCGCTCACCCAGGAAGGTGGGCATCTCCTTCGCCCCAGGCACCTCAGGCCCTGCCCCAGTTACCCCTGCTGCCCTCAGTGAGGAGGTCATTGACCTCCTCCAGACCATCATTGTTGGGCAGTCTACCCTTTTGAATGCCATCCAGGGTGTAGAAAGGGAGGTGCATCGGAGCAATGCATACCTGGAGGGCATTCATTCGGGTCAGGCTGCCCATCAGCGATCGTTCAACGCTCTGGCCTCAGCACTGACGGCAGCCATTGTCCCTGTCTCCAGCCTCCCTCTTCTAACTCCCTCCACCCAGTCCCAGTCTCCTGTTCCTCAGCCTATCCCATCCACACCATCAGACCAGCCTGCACACACCTCAACACCCAAGAGCAGCTCATCCAGACATAAGCACCACAGATCCCACAAGCATTCACACAAACAACATCCAGATGCAGACATGCCTACAGTCACTACCACCTCTGTGTCCCCCTCCTCCTCGTCTCCCTCCTCCCTCCCTGTGACGTCTCCACTCACACCTGCATGCACACCACCATCAGCCAGTACTTCCATCACCAGCACACCCTACATTACAGTCAGCACACGTGCAGTCACCACCCCCACTGCCATTTACACGTCCCCTGTGTCCTCTCCCACTGTGTCTGTCTCCCCCTCTTCCAAACCACACAAACGCAGGCAGCCACCCACCCAACAGCCATCCACCTCACGACAGCCTCCAGCCCAAGCACCTGCACCCAAAGACAGCACACTTGACTCTCCTACAACCACATCCTCTTCCTCCACTCCCATACCCACTGCACCTACCGTTCCCATTGCTCCTAAAAAACTTTTCCTCTCCAAAATTAACCTCTTTGCATCACCTGACCCACCCCCTCCATCTGGTAAGAGTCCAAAGAGCACCTCAGCCACCACCAGCCCTGCATCTAGTATCACCATAGTGCAGGGCTATTGGAGTCCACCAGCTCCTAGGGAAGGAACATCGGCCAGCAGCAAGGGGACAGCCAGCCCACCCCCTGGGAAGAGGACAAGAAAAATTAAGGGCCGGCGCGAAAAGCCTGAGACGGCTGCCACCAAGGAGAGTGGCCTTGCCACGTCACCTGCCACATCATCTAAGGGAGGCAAGGGCCAGAGAGCTGCAGCGAAGGAGGGCAAGGGCAGCAGGGCGGAGAAGACAGGCAGCAGCCGAGCGCACCAGGAGGGCCCCACCAGCCCCATACCGGGTGTGACGGACGACACCCACGGGCCCAAGACTCCATCACAGGAGGGCCCCGCTACCGCAAGGTCGGAGGGCGACTAAGCGGGGAGTCTTGGCCAGGTCTGGCTCCCTTGAAAGACAGGACAAGCAACGCTGAACAGGGCCCCGCCGTGAAGAGCACCGCTGAGGAGGGCCCCGCCAAGACAGGTACCGCTGAACAGGGCCCCGCTGTGAAGAGCACCGCTGAACAGGGCCCCGCCGTGAAGAGCACCGCTGAACAGGGCCCCGCCAAGACAGGCACCGCTGAATAGGGCCCCGCCGTGAAGAGCACCGCTGAACAGGGCCCCGCCAAGACAGGCACCGCTGAATAGGGCCCCGCCGTGAAGAGCACCGCTGAACAGGGCCCCGCCAAGACAGGCACCGCTGAACAGAGCCCCGCCGTGAAGAGCACCACTGAACAGGGCCCCGCCGTGAAGAGCACCGCTGAACAGGGCCCGCCGTGAAGAGCACCGCTGAACAGGGCCCCGCCAAGACAGGCACCGCTGAACAGGGCCCCGCCGTGAAGAGCACCGCTGAACAGGGCCCCGCCAAGACAGGCATCGTTGAACAGGGCCCCGCCGTGAAGAGCACCGCTGAACAGGGCCCCGCCGTGAAGAGCACCGCTGAACAGGGCCCCGCCAAGACAGGCACCGCTGAACAGGGCCCCGCCGTGAAGAGCACCGCTGAACAGGGCCCTTCATCTCAAGCACCGCTCCGCTGGGCCCTTCATCTCAAGCACCGCTCCGCTGGGCCCTTCATCTCAAGCACCGCTCCGCTGGGCCCTTCCTGTCAGGCACCGCTCCGCTGGGCCCTTCATCTCAAGCACCGCTCCGCTGGGCCCTTCCTGTCAAGCACCGCTCCGCTGGGGCCTTCATCTCAAGCACCGCTCCACTGGGCCCTTCATCTCAAGCACCGCTCCGCTGGGCCCTTCCTGTCAAGCACCGCTCCGCTGGGCCCTTCCTGTCAAGCACCGCTCCGCTGGGCACCGCCGTCTCAAGCACCGCTCCGCTGGGCCCTTCCTGTCAAGCACCGTTCCGCTGGGGCCTTCCAGTCAAGCACCGCTCCGCTGGGCCCTTCCTGTCAAGCACCGCTCCGCTGGGCCCTTCATCTCAAGCACCGCTCCGTTGGGCCCTTCATCTCAAGCACTGCTCCGCTGGGCCCTTCCTGTCAAGCACCGCTCTGCTGGGCCCTTCCTGTCAAGCACCGCTCCGCTGGGCACCGCTGTCTCAAGCACCGCTGGTCCATTGACAGTGCCGGTTCTGTGTCGAGCAGGTGTTCACGAAGCACTCTGGGCACCATGCCTCCTCTAATACCAGTGGAGTCGGTTATCCATCTGATGGACTGTGGCTTTGCACTCCCCAGGATGGTACAGTGGGCATGGAGGCCCCTCGTGGATCTGGCGTCGTGGACTCATGTGGCTGAGGTGCCCCCCTTTCCCTTCCCCCTGAGGTGCCTGTTGTTTTATCATCTGATGCCCCTGCAGTGTTCTCTCCAATGGTATCCGGTCTCCTGTGTGGGCTTTGCCCATGTGTTTGTACACATTGGCCCACGGACTATGGATATTTAACGGACTGTGCAGGACTTATTGACTATGTTTATACTTTGCACTATGTTCATTATTTCTTTTGTATATTTCATATGGCATATTTACCATGACTTCAATGAACCTATTTTATACATAAATTTTAAACTTCATTTTAATTATGTCTTTGCATTCTTCCAGGGGGTTTGGGGGCTGTCACTCTGACTTGTTGCTCTGCATTGGTGTGTAGGTATTGGGGGGGTGGGTTGGGGGGTGGGTGTATCGCGTATGTGTGTGCACGTAACCTTTCCTCCTCCCCCCTCCCCTGTGTCGTAGGTGCAGTACTCACCGTTGTCGTCTGCGCCGGCGTTCGTACTCCTGGTAGATGAGCAGGTAGACAATAGCCGGTAGGATGTGTAATTCGGGCTCCATGCTGTCCTCCTTCCTCGTGGAGTGTGTATAGGTGAGCGTTTTCCCGTTCGTAGTCTGTTTCCGCCGGGTTTTTATCGGCGGGGCTCCCGCCCCGGAAAAGGTGGCGGATTGGTGAGTTGTGATAGGGTGGGCGGTACATTGTCTGCCGCCTGCCTGTTGGCGGTGACCGCCGCGCTGTTTGTCGGTCCCGCCGTGGCGGTCGGAGTGTTAAAGTGGCGGGCTGTGTTGGCGGTTCCCGCCAGGGTCAGAATTGCATTTTTTGGACTGCCTGCCTGTTGGCGGGTTGGCCGCCACTTTATCACCGACCGCCAGGGTTAGAATGACCCCCGAAGTCTTTTCTGGATGAGACTTTGTCAACGGTGGTCTAACTGAAGGAATAGGAGCGTTTACCACAGACTTCGACGTAGTCAACGATGGTCTCGTTGACGAGGTAGTGGAGACGATAGATGTGAAAACTGTTGTCGTCGTCACTGTCGTCGATGGTGGTGTCGTCATTGTCGACTTAAGTTTGAGAGATACCTTTTTAGAGGTGGAAGACTCTGTTTTGCTTTCACTAATGACCGAGCTGACAAAAATCTCTGGAATGTACTTCTTAGTTTAAAGAAGACATTTATTATTACTTCACCTCGAGATTCCTGAGAAAGGAGATTAGTAGGTTGGAGGCACACATTTAAAAATAGTCACAGCAATGAAAGGAAAATATATCAAAGTGATTCTCAACTGCAATGGACACAGCAAATATATAAGAATAAAGTCAAAATTCATCACCGCAGGGCCTGCCAATGCTCTTCATATGTCTCGTGCCAGCAAGTTGATGACCCCTGTTCAACTGCGAGAAAGAGTTTTCCACCCTCACGGGACAAGTGTCTGTCTCAGGCATTTGACGTCCAATCCTGACTGAAGTCTCGGAAATTTCCCCTCGCTGCTGCCCAGGGACACCTTTTATAGCTTCAATAAACATGGGAAAAAGCCTTCCCTCTCAGATGTGAATTATTCCAAAATGCTGGCTTGTTTAGGTAAACCTTGACAGGAATGTGTCGTAAAATGGCCATCGTTCCAAGACACGCCTTTCAAGGTCAAACTGTTCTCCTGCCTATGATAAACACTAGCTTGTTACAGCCTTATCGTACTAACTGCTCACTTCCTACATGTCATGTACCTGCCCTGGCTCTTCGGTGAGAAGAAAAACACGTAGAAGTAGAAAAACACATTGCATAACATGTTTGCACGGAAAAATACTTTAATGTGGAGGCAAAGCTAAGCTAAATACAAAATGTAATGTCTAACGCCACGATAAACCCAATAGGCAGCTAAACTGAATATCTAACGCCACGATAAAGCCAATAGGCAGCTAAACTGAATACAAAATGTAATCTGCAACTGGTGAACATTAAACAACTAATATGCACAGTGGTGAAACACAAAGTCAGTGGTCAAACATACTTATTTTCACTACAGGCTCAGATGAAGGAGAACGGTGAGATGACTCCTTCTTTCGATGAGGAGAGGATGGCTCAGATGAAATTGAGCCTTGTCTGCCCTTAGCACCTTCTTTATGGTGCGTTTTGTGATGTTTCCTGGATCTCTCAGGCTGCCCTAGGTCCTCAGATCTGGAATTTTTGTGAGGCCTTTCTGACTCACTCTCCTCACCTGAAGTACAGGATTTTGCCTGTAACCAGGTCAACAGTCTTCCTTCTCTGTCTCTAAGGGTCTTCGCAGAGAAAGTGCGGCATATCTTTCAATCTTTCACCTGCTGTACAGGATATAAGCAGTATAAACAGTCTTTATGTGGATCATCCACATGCAGCCTTTTCTTGCCACAGGTCTTACAAGGGCGGAAAAGGCCTTTCCTGGAATAATCTGACATTTTCAGAGTTTTCTAAGAGAAAATCTTCCTGTCAGAAGACGTAAACTGAGCAGAGCTCAGGGAGACTCCCTTCACACGACGTGCAGTAGAAAAACTGAGGGAAGGAGCCTCTCTGGAGAGTATTCTAGAGGGTGCTGGAGCCTGATTGGTCATGAGCCAAGTTTGGGTCTTTTCACAAAAGGACAAGGATAGGCTATATGAGTCATTTGATTAGCATTATAGCCTATGGGGGAAAAAGAAATTGTGCTTATTGCTTTTTCATGTAGCGTGGGACTCCCACTTCGACGACGGGGATGATTCAAGCATGTGAATTTATGAAAGATCCAATACTGGATAAATACTAGCACCTCTCAGACCACTGAAGTTAGGGACATGTTAGTCTTTCACTATTCGAATAGGCAAACAAATTGGTTCAATGTATCATCAGCTAAAGCCTTATCAAACATCCATACCGTACCTCCAAAATGACCATACCCCATAATACAGACAGAGGTCTGTACAAATGCCCCCATTCACTGAACCTTCCACTTACCATGGTCAGGTATGAGTAGGCATGCTACCCACCTATGTCAGTTTTGAAACATAAGCACAGTGACCTGAAATGGGAGAGCACAGTGCCAGCTACATTCAAAAAAGGTATTACCAAAATTACACCATTAAGAAGGTTGAGGTTATTGATTGCAAAGATGACGTGTCAGAGACACAAGACCACACATATGGCACCACTGGGCACACCTACCATGGCAAACAGGTCTATAGTGTGGAATAGGACATTACCCACCCACTGTCCTAACAGTCTGGGCATATAACTCACACACCACAAATCTCATGCCTGACAGTACCTGGTTCTATCCATGTTCACTTCACATGTCAGTTTGCAAATCCCTCCTGCCTGTGACACTGTCAGATGTTGCCAAAGGAGGAGAGCCTTGTGAAGCAATCTGCAAAATAAAAATGTCATACATAAGGTATAGGCAGGATTTGATTGTAAAACATCATACAGCTTTGTCCTATATACAGTGGCAACTCTGATTGTGCATTGTGACAAACTTGTGATCAGAAAGGTACACACTACTCCATGTAGTATTCTGCATGCACATCTGAGTGACATGTACGTGTACTCTGAAGCTACTTATGACCTATCTGATGGTCATACTAAGACCCTTATCAAGCATCCCTAACCCCACCAATACCCCACTGAGTTAGTAAAAGTACAGGACATCACATACCTACAGTCATGTGGAGTACTGATTGATGAGATCTGCCCAGATGTCTCTAACTTCATCTTCATCACAGTCATCTTCACTTGACAAATCTGCATTCCCACCTGCTAGAACTGCTGGCTCCCCCTCAGCTAGTATAAATGGGATTTGACGTCTTTCAGAGCGAAGTTGTGGAGCATGCAGCAGACACCAATAATTTGACATAATTTGGTAGGTGAGTAGAGGAGGGCTCCACCAGACTTATCTATGCTATGGAATCTTGCTTTCAGGAGCCCAAAAGTCCGCTCCACTACACGCCTTGTCCTTCCATGGGCCTCACTGAAGCGGACTTCCCCTGGCGTGGTTCGGTACTTTACAGGAAACAACAACCAAGGATGGTTTGGGTCCAGAGTCCCCTGTGAGGAATAGTGACAAAGATGCAAACATACATCTTGAGCATCCATTCATTTGATAGCAAATAACAGTTACAGACACACATGACATATGTGACTTACTAACCAGCCAGGCCCTCTCTGTGTACTGTTGTGTCATCAGCAGTGGGATATTGCTGTTTCGCATGATGAAGGGATCATGGACTGACCCCGGGTACTTTGCACAAACTTATGAAATGTAGAGGTCAGGCAAACAGACTACTCGGACATTAATGGAGTGGAGGTTTTTCCTGTTCCTATACACCTGTTCATTGCCATTTGGGGGAACCAAGGCTACATGGGTGCCATCAATGGCTCCCACCACATGTGGGATGTGTGCCAAAGCAAAAAAATCAGCCTTCTCTTGGGCCAGATCTTCATGTTGTGGAAATATGATGTTGCTGTCCAGGTGTTTCAACAATGCATACAGGACAGCCTTCAAAACCAGACTTAACATAGGCTGAGACATCCCTGCAGTTAGGGTCACAGTATTTTGAAAAGGAGCCTGTGGCCAGGAAGTGCAGCAGTGACATGACTTGTACAATGGGTGGTATGATATAGGGATTATGAATGGCAAGCATCAGATATGGCTCCAACTAACGACTGATATACATGATTGTATGCCTATCGAGGTGGTAGATTTGGATGATATGCTGATTCTCCATGGTCTGCGGGTTGCTAGTTGACGGTACACGGGAGGTTCTCTCACTATTCTCATGCCAGGGTAACTATATAAGATAAAACCAAGATGTATGTGTATCACTCATTCTGTCCATTGTGTTAAAATGCATGTCACATGTAATGTTCGGACATGCGATATGAAAATGGTGAAACATTGTACACAGTTCATACCTAGGAAAATAATGGGTTCTTTCTGCAATCACATTCCCTTTCCTCAATCAGGATTTAGAAGTGGATAAGGATGTCACTAAAAGTCTCTATGATAATGACATTCCTACCATGTTTCACATTTATAAGACACAAATACCCTATTTCAGATTGCCACTGGTGTGCTGACTATGTCACAAAAGTTATGTTAGTCATAACTCATCAAGTTTACAGCCTGTACATTAATCCTGCATTTTCCTATGTGTTTGCTCAAAGCCAGCAGTGAACACAATGTTGTAGATATGTTTCACAGCTTGTGACGCAACTTAGATCTAACTTTACCAATCATCTATGAGCCTTAAAATGGCAGCTGCCTGACCTACTGTACTGGACATTAGGAAATTACCTAACTCCGCAGGCGGAACTTGTCATGGTGGTAGGTGGATACAACCGCAGTGGACATTGCCATTGGAACACATTGCTGTCTTTGGCGGTCTTGCACCACTGGCGATGTCCGCCGGCGGTGAATGTCTCTTACATGGTGGACGTGACCCCCATCTCATACTTCATCTCTTACTTGACTGCTGCCAGCAAGACCTCCACGACCTGAGCTGCTGTGTACTGCCTCTGGGAGCAATCATGCCAGCTCCTACAGATTATAGGGCCCCTGCCTTCTCCCTGGAAGAGCTTGATAAGCTGGTGGAGGAGGTCCTACCCTGTATGAACAGTTCTATGGTGCACCAGAGGAACAGGTAAGTGAACCCTGTGCACATATGTATATTTCCTCATCTAGCCTTTGGTATGACAAGCAATGGATGATGGGTAAAGTTTATGATAATGTCCAGGAAATGTGGAAGAATGAAGGGTTGTGGTAATATGTGTGAGCATGTGCATATGTGTTTTTGAGTCCTGAGATACAGTAGAGAATTTGTAATATATGTTCCCTGACCCACCTATTGACTGTAAGACATGATCACGGAGGGTGGTAGGACAAACCTTGCCAGGAATAATATGTTTACAGATATCCTTGAGGTCTGGTCATATCTAACAAGCTGACAACTGTTGCTGGATATGTATGTTGTATGCATGTTCAACATCACACATGGCCTGACTGTCATGTTGAAGACTGTCTGTGTATGGTTAATTGCACTAACTTGTTTTTCACCTTGCTTGTTTTGGTATGGTGCATGTGGACATGGCATTCTTTTCTTGTCTGTGTTATCCATGCAGCTCCACGCCCATCGGAAGCAGGGGATTTGGCGTGCCATTGCCAAGAAAGTGCAGACCCTGGGGGTCCCCAGCCGGAGGAGCACCCACTGTAGGAAGAGGGAGGGGGACCTGAGATGCTGGGCCCGGAAGACCACAGAGGCCCAGCGGGGATATCCTTCCGAGGAGGATAGGGTGCCTGTCAGAACTTAACCCCCCAATGGCCTGCATAGTGGCGAAGGCCTGCCCAGAGTTGGATGGGCGTTTCAGGGCAGCACAGCAGCCACAAGGGGTTAAGTACAGACCTAACACAATTTCACCACTTTACCACGTTAGTGTCTGATGTGACAGATTGTGAGCTCAGACAATGTGTTAAGTGCAAAGGGTCAAAGATCTCCAGTTAACACTCGATGTACAGTCCCCAACAATGGTACACAGGTGTGCACATTCTAATGTGTTTAGGGACATATTACTCACCTATGATGCACATGTGGCAGTGTCATGTGTACCAATATACAGCTTTTCATACCCTAGTGGTTGTTCATTCCCACCTACAGGTCAATACTCCCAATATCAAGATGGTAAGTTGTCCAGGTCCTTGCTCTCTGCCCATTGCAATGTCCCTTGATCCATGTGTATGTGCAACATTAAATTTGACAATTTGAACTAATTCCTACTTTTCAAAAGGTTTCTGATGAGTGGCATCATCACATGAGATTATGATGTCCTTCTGACTTTTTAGATGACATACTTGCTTAACTTATTCAGACCTATTACAAGGTGAACCCCACACCTCTGAACTCCACTGGACAGACCACTGCTGCATCCACTTCTCCTTCAAGAAACCCACAATACACCACCACCCACAATGGATACCCCACCGCAGTTGGAACAAGGTCACCGAAGACCAACTTATCGCGACCCTCTCCCAGAACCCACCCATCAACACCACCAACACTGATGCAGCTGCCTGCAACTTCAGGCAATGGGTCAACACCTGTGCCAACACTCCTGCCCCAATCAAGAATCCATCCAACAGACGCACCGACAGAAAGGCCTTCTGGTTTACCGTCAACCTCCACGAATCTAAGCAAAGCTGCCAAAGACTCAAAAGAAAGTGGCGCCAAGATCAGACTCTGGACAACCTCACAGCCTTCAAAAACGCCATCTGCAGACACCACAACTCATCCGAGCTGCCAAGAGAACCACCTTCAAAGACCGAATCAACAACAACGCACACAGCCACAAAGAGCTCTTCAACGTCGTGAAGGAACTCTCCAACCCCTGCTCCAATGCCAACAAGATTCCGCCATCCTAAGACCTCTGCGACTCCCTAGCCTCCTACTTCCACCGCAAGATTGCAGACATCCATGACAGTTTCAGCATCCAGACCCCCCCCGGCAACTACCAACACCACAGGCTCACCTCCGACCAACCTCCTGCTCTCCTGGACCCCCGTCAACGACAATGACACCATTGAAATCATGAACACCATCCACTCCGGCTCGCTATCTGACCCCTGCCCTCACCATATCCTCAACAAAGCACGCTCCGTCATCGCACCCCAAGTATGTAAGATCATCAACAGCTCCTTCGAGTCTGCCACTTTCCGAGAGAGCTGGAAACACGCTGAGATCAACACCCTCCTCAAAAAACCCAAGGCGGGCCCAAAGGACCTCAAGAACTTCTGGCCTATCTCCCTGCTCCCCTTCCCGGCAAAAGTAATCGAGAAGGCTGTCAACAGACAACTAACCCGCTTCTTCGAGGAGAACCGCACCCTGGACCCTTCCCAATCCGGATTCCGCAGCAACCACAGCACCGAAACCACCCTCATCGCCACCACCAACGACATCAGAACCATACTGGACAGCGGCAAAACCATGTCCCTCATCCCCCTGGACCTCTGGGCCGCGTTCGACACCGTCTGCCACCACACCCTACGCTCACACCTCAGCAATGCTGGAATCCGCAACAGAGCCCTGGACTGGGTCACCTCCTTTCTCACCGGCAGAACCCAGAGAGTCCGCCTCCCCCATTCTGCTTGGAGGCCACCAAAATCATCTGCGGTGTACCCCAGGGTTCGTCCCTCAGCCAGACCCTCTTCAACGTCTACATGGCCCGCTTGCTAACATCGCCAGATCCCACAACCTCAACATAATCTCGAACGCCGACGACACCCAGCTGGGCCTGTCCCTCACCAAGGACATCGCCAAGACCTACCTCCACGAGGGAATATAGGCCATCGCCGAATAAATGAAGAGCAGCTGCCTCAAACTCAATTCTGACAAGACGGAAGTCCTCATCTTCGGCTCCACCCCCTCCGCATGGGATGACTCCTGGTGGCTTGCCACTCTCGGAACCACTCAGACTCCCACCAACCACGCACGCAACCTAGGATTCATCTTGGACCCCTCACTATCCATGACCCAGCAAGTCAATGAAATGCCATTTCCTCCTCCTGCTTCAGCACCCTCTTCACGCTCCGAAAGATCTACAAATGGATACCCACCGAAACCAGAAGAACAGTCACCCAAGCCCTCGTAAGCAGCAAGCTGGACTACGGCAATGCCCTCTATGCAGGAACCACAGCCAAACTCCAGAAGAGGCTGCAACGCATCCGGAACACCTCCGCACACCTCATCCTGGACATACCCGCCACGGCCACATCACAGACCACCTGAAAAACCTGCAATGGCTCCCAATCAACAAGAGAATCACCTTCAAACTCCTCACCCATGCTCACAAAGCACTACACAACACCTGACCAGAATACCTCAACAGATGACTCTCCTTCTACACCCCGACCAGGCATCTCCGATCCACCATCCTCACAACCGTCCCACGCGTCCGCATAACTACAACTGGCGGTAGATCATTCTCGCACCTCGCCGCCAAAACGTGGTACACTCTTCCCACCCACCTGAGCCAGACCAAAGACCTCCTTACCTTCAGGAAACTTCTCAAGACCTGGCTGTTCGAGCAGAAGCAGCACCCTCACCAACCCTTCTCCCTTCCCTTCCTCAGCACCTTGAGACCCTCACAGGTGAGTAGTGCGTTTTACAGATTTCTGAATGATTGATTTATTGGTAAGAGAGGGATGTACATAGACCTTTGTAATATCTCATCTGAGTGGATACCTACTTGTTGGGAACCATGGAGGTTCTGCTAGACTCCTGTTGGCTCACATACATTGGTATCAGGGCCATGAATGTTAGTACCATGTTCCTGGTCTGTTGGTGGTAAGTGGCTACATAGCATTTTACTTAGCCATACTGTTGTAGGCATGATAAATAGGCAATTATATCTTATTCACAGTTACAATCGTATCCGTTTTTTGACAACATCATGTGTAAATTGAAAGGTTCTGTCATGAATCCACATTGTAAAGAGTTATATGCATACTTTCTGTAGCTATTTAGGTTATGTTTACTGAGTCCTGGTTGTATGGAAACCTATTGTTTGCACTTACACCAATGTTGTGCAGGTGTGGTAGTTTACATACACATGAGTGGCATGGTATTTGTGTTCAGGCATTTGGCTTGCATCATGGTGGGTGTACCTGTCATGGTAGCATCAGATGTGGCTTGTCTCTCTGATATTTTTCATAGACAGATATAAGGCTAGTCTTGTCTGATGTGTGGATAGTGATGTTGCCACCCAGTCATTGGGCTATTGATGGACTAATTGCACGATAGTTCATTCTGATTGTCACCTTCATGCACGGCAGTGGTCCATTGACTAGAACCAGAAGATAAACTAGCTGTTGTTCTGTGTGAGTAAATGCTCTGAGCTTATTAGGCCCTTATATGACTGTATACTTTGTTTTCAGGAGGACAATGACTTACATGCCTTGCTCCACATGCATTTACATTCCTTTCATACATCGCTACTGGTACATGTGTAGGTGACATGTGTTCAGACTCTTTCATCTCAAAAGTTTTAAGTACGGCAATTAGAGGAGTTGCATGATTGCATATATCCATTGTGCATGTTGTTAACTATGTGATGTGACATGAAGTGGGTATGGCTTGGGTACACCATGCTGTCTTGAGTTTACTGTACAATATGTTTAATTGCCTGGTACATGACATCAGGCTTAATTGTTAGTATGTGTTGAGTTTGTGTATTTGAATTGTGGAAATCAATGTCACATTTCTGAACTATAGCTTAATTGTTGCTTGACTATGTTGCTGTGGACAGGGACCTTGTATCATGTGGCAAAGTCAACTTGTCATGGAATGGTCAGTGTGATAGGTCTACTGATATCATGGTATTGTAGGTGTGTGATGTGTAGCTTAGCTGGTGTTTAATAATGTTTTTATTGAGGGATATACATTGTATCTTGTTGTGACATGATGTTGGCACTTAACTGGTACTACCTGGGGGTGTTAGTTAACAGGATGTAGCATTACTGATGTGTAAAGTATGGTAGAAGTAGTATGTAGAGAATGTCATGACCATACCTCACTTTCTGTTTTGCAGCATCAGCATCTGCAGGAGAAGGAGGGGGGGAACAGCCGAGTGGGGAAGCTCCTGGCCAGGGGATCTCCAGTCACAACAGCAACACTGAGGGACCCAGTGGCCCAGAGGGGAGTGCCCACGGGGAAGACCGGATCCAGTACATCATCATCTGAACCCTCCTCCAGTGTCGACTCACAGGTGATGGCGGACCCATCTGGGACCACCCTCGCACCATCTCTGTCCACCACCCCCCTTTCTATCACTGACCTCCCTGCAGCTCCCCACCCAGTTGGCTGTGCCTGCCCATCGAAGAGGGTGGGTGTCTCCTTTGACGCAGGGACCTCTGCCCCATCCCATGTTAGCCCTGCTGCTCTCAGTAAGTAGGCTATTGACCTCCTGAGGTCGATCTCTGTGGAACAGCTGACCATCGTGAATGCCATCCAGGGACTGGCAACTTAGATACAACCGAGTAATGAGTACCTCGAGGGCATTCACGGAGCACTGGCTGGCCTACAGAGACCATTTCAGGCTCTGGCTTCCACACTGACAGCAGCCAGTCACCCTTTGTCTACCGTCCCCCTTCCACCTTCCTCTTCCCAATCCAATTCCCCCACTCCCGACCCAGCCAAAGCACACAAACAGACAGGCATGCATTCATTCGCCTCAACATCCAAGGGTAGCACAGACAAACATCACCTGCACAAGCAACATCCAGCTGCATACACAGCAACAGTCATTACCTGCCCTAACACCCCAACTACCCCCAGCATCACAGACACAACACCGGACACACCTGCAGACACCACATCAACATTCAGTGATACAGCCACCTCACCTATTTTACCCACAGACACCAGCCCTGCAGACCCTGAGACATCTAACCTAGTCACCACACCCGGAGCCACCACAACCACAGACACGCCTACATACAGCACATTCATCATACCTGCAGTCACCACCTCAATAGATAGCCACCCACCCAACATGGCATCCCCCAGCACTTCCACCCTCCTTCAGCCCAAGACACATAAACACAACCACTTACCCACCCAACAGACACCCATAAGCATGACTCCCACAAACATGCACCAAAGACATCCACACCAACACTTCTTACAACCACTCCTTCACCACCCTCCACACCCAAACCGTCTCCGTGTGTAAAAAAAAGTTCAGCTCAGAGTTTTATCTTTTCCCTACTTTCCCCCCGTGACACCCCTAAAAGATCAGTTTCCCTCCCCAAGGATATCCCTTTCACCTCCAAAGCCTCTTCTAATCCCCGTCAGTACCCACCCTCACGCCAAGAATTCAGCCCCCTTCCAAAAAGACCCAACCCTCCCACAAGCCACCCCCCCCACTATCCCTCAAGAGTCCCTGAGATGCCTGCCTGCCCCCTTGATGCCCTTATCTGTGGAGGTTACATGGCAGTCAGGAGTCATGTTGGGGCACACTTTGTGCCTTTGGTGTAACAGACATTTTTAAATATGGACTGGCCAATGGCCTTGCACTTTTACTTTTTCCACAAAAAATATATTATGACCAACCAGTTGTTGGTTTTCTGGTTACATCTTTGTCCTTCATTTCCTTTCATAGGTTTGAGTTGTTCCTGGCTGACATTGGTTGTGTCCCAATGTTTGTGTGTATGTGGTGCTTGTGTTTCCTGTGTTGTTTGAGCAGTATGTGAGGGTGTGTGTAGTGCTTTTGTCCCCCAGGGATGGGTGTGTGTTGTGTGTTGGGCATGTGTATGTTGCTGACATGTTGTTGTCATGGTGTTGTGTTGTGTTTGTGTTGACATGTGTTTGTTGTTGTAGTGTGTGGCTTTGTGTACTTTGACTATGTGAGTCTGCGTGTGTTGTGCATGGTATGATAGGTATGATGTACTGTGTGTGTGTGTGATGTGTGTGTCGATTGCTAAGGTGCATGATGGTGTAATTGTGTATGTTCGTTCCCAGTTGGTTGTGCATTGAGTTGTATGTGTGATGAGTCACTGGCCAGTGTCGGGTGTGAGTGCTTGACAATGTGTTTATGATTGTGCAGTTGTGGTGTAGTTGTGACGTGTTGGTATGTTGTATGGGATCGTGTGAGACTGGACCTGTGCTGTGTTGCGTTGTGTAACTGTGTGTTATTGATGTGTGGTGTGTGTGTGCTGGCTGCAGTGTGCGTGCTGTGTAAGTGTGGGTGTATTTGTTGCTGTATGTGGATGTGTGTCACTGTACTGTTACCTATAAGTATAGCCCCCGCACCCCCCTCCCACATCTTATGTGACTATACAAAATTTGCCAATATACAAATGTAACAGGTGAGTGTGTGTACGTATGGTTGCTGTCGTCCTCGTCGGTGATGATTCCGCTGTCTTTCGGCAACCAGGAGCTGCGGGATGACATCCAGTTGTGGTTCCATGGCGACTCCGGCCGGGCATGGCTTTCTGGAGGTGTGTCTCCCTTTATACAGTTCATTTCCACCTGGGTTTCCGTGGTGGTCCGACCACGGCAGAAACGTTGGCAGTGTGCAACCTTGTAAAAAGCCAGACGAAAACATGGTCTCCACTGGACTGTTGGTGGCTCCAATTGACTGCGGAGGTCTAACCGCACTGGCGGTGCCGGCAGTGCTTAGGCTGTATTCTGTTGGCATCACCGCCAAACTCATAATTTGGCGGTCCTCTCTACAAGCCTGCTGGCGGTCAGATCACCACTGCCAACATGGCGGTCCTCAGACCGCCAAATTCGTAATGAGGCCTAAGTCTCCTGCGTCACTGAAACCAAGACCCTAGGAGAACTTACCATATTTTTTTTAAGCATTTTTCAGGCCGGAACTTTTGCTCCTCAGCTGGGACTGCAGTGCCACTTAGGGGTCAGCTGTATGGTTGCATTTTAAGTGGCCTGAAGATGTATTACATAAAATATAAAGGCCTTTAAGTGGTTATTTCTATTATTAGGTTTTTGGGGTATAAAATGCTAATGAAAAAAATAATATATCTCTGACTATATATTTATACATTTTTACCCCCACCCCACAAAAAAATCTATGTTAAAAAGAAAGACTCACAGACATTTAATTTAATACAACTTTATTAATACTTTTTAAGTAACAATAATAAACATTGCATTGTGTGCATTATTTGGGTGGGGGAGGGTTTAACCACAGGGCCGAAGGCTGTGCGTAGTGTGGGATTGGTTGCTTGCAGGGGTTGGCTTTACATATGGTGATAAAATATTTTTAAAATCCTAAAAATTTACTGAAGAAACAGAGGGTCAAGTAATGTTACAGTTAGGTAGAATGTTAAGTAACAACGTAACCTTTGAAACACTAAAAACCATAAGAATTTACCAGTTACAGTTATAGTTATCTCAAGTAACTATAACTCATGCCTTAGGGTAACTATAACTCTTGCCCTAGCCATGCACTGCTAATTACTCCACATATTACATCTATGACATAATTGATAATATCACTGCAACATTTGCAATGGAATTATTGATGAGAAAACTGTGCACGGCGGAGGAGCAAGTTATATTTACCTTATGGCATGCGGGGTAAAGGCCCATGTAGCAACGTCTGATATTTGTATAGCAGAAATTAGACTAGACAAGTGAAAAGACTGGATGATGTGCTGGCAAAGATGCAGAGCATGGGACTTAGTCAGAGGCAGTATAAGCATCTTGAGGGTAACAGGAGTTGAGTATGTATGGCGTGTGATTTCTAGAAGGGTGAGTACTAAGACTACGATTGATGAAGGCCAATGAAAACGAACCACCGCTGGTTGTCCTTAATAGATATGACAGGGTACTACCCAGAATTTTGGAGAATTTTGCCATAGTGTTAGAGTCGTTGATACAATTATTCAATGGAAGAAATGTCTATAAGTGCAAGAGAAGAAAAATAAGTTTTATATAAAAAAAAAAAATCAAAAGATCGAGTTCTGGTGTGTGAGATGACCATCACAGTAGTTGACAGCGATTACAACTATTCCATAAATTGGAATGAAGCGCTCCATCGCGTTGGCCTCATCCAGTCTCAAAATACAAGAACTAGTGTACTCCGTCATAGAGAGTGAGATGCTGGATTGTGTACGGGAGGTTTAGGATATATGTCCAGAGTACAAGATTCACAATAAAAACTGACCACAAAAATGTTGTGCTATTTCTAAATACAGGGGTGTGGAATTCCTATAGCCCAATGCCCAGCACATATTGTTTGGGGTCAAGGACAACAAGATTTCGGGCCACATGTAGCAAAGTTCAGATTTGCGACTCGCAAATTGCGAGTCAGGGCGTCTCGCAATTTAGGGCAGTGACCTTGACACTAATTGCGACTCGCAAGGGGGTCGCAAATGCCCACCTCATGAATATTCATGAGGTAGGTCGCAATTTGCAACCTCGTTGGGAATGGAGGTCCTCACAGGGATGGTGGCCTGCTGGAGACAGCAGACCATCATGTCTGTGACTGTTTTTCAATAAAGCAGTTTTTTTTTTTTTAATTACTTAAAGGAAAACGAGATGCATTACAAAAACAAAAAATGAAACGTTTTTGTTTCATTTTTTCAGAGCAGGCAGTGGGGAAGAGGTCCCAGGGGGACCCCTTCCCTTTTGCGAATGTGTTACCACCAGTGTGACACTGGGGGTAACTGCGATTGCTTTGCGACCGCGTTCGCAGTCACAAAGCAATCCTACATCGCACTGCAAGTCACAATTAGGAAGGGAACACCCCTTCCTAATTGCGAGTCACAAACCCTTTTTGCGATTCACAAAGGGGAAGGGGTTCCAGGGGGACCCTTTCCTGTTTGCGAATGTGTTACCACCAGTGTGACACTGGTGGCAACTGCGATTGCTTTGCGACCGTGTTCGCGGTCACAAAGCAATCCTACAACGCACTGCGAGTCGCAATTAGGAAGGGAACACCCCTTCCTACTTGCGAGTAGCAAACCGGTTTTGCGATTCGGTAACAATGTTACCGAATCGCAAAACTGGGTTTGTGCATCAGGAAGTGCTTTTTGCACGTCACAAACAGCCAAATTCGCTGTTTGCGAGGTGTAAAAAGCTATGTAAATGTGGCCCTTCATATTTATTATGTCCTTGGGACAAGTAGGCCCAAATCCCCTGTCTCACAAAAAAGGGAACTTTTTGCAGTTGAGGTAATATTTATGGCGGTGGTGAAGGTGTTCAAACTTCTATTTATGTTTCATTAATGCAAAGCCTTTATTATTAGGGTGAACTCTCTAAATAAAAGTTTTAAGGTCACGCTGCACTACTGTCAGTGCTCCCAGTAAAAAAGTGTACACACGTTTGAAAAATTTAAGAATGTGAGGCACTGTATAATGCTTCCAGAATGCTCTCGGATAAGATGAAAATGTTTGCAGAAGCTTGTAAGCAAGATTGACGATTCTTTGCTTTCAAAATAACATTTTCAGAAAAAAATGCAAGTAGGAAAAAAATGTTTTGCTAAATAACTGTGAAATTTTAGGTACTATTTCATTGAAGCATCATTTAGTAAAATGAGTTGATGCATGCTAGTATTTAAACAAATATTCATAACGGAAAACCAGTGTAAGACTTTTCAACAGGATAATGGGAATCATGAAAATAAACAAGCACTTGCAAAGCCTACCGATCCGACATTGGGTGTCAGTCTTTTTGTTTTGCCAGTGCATGTCTTGTTTTGACATGGCTTTTGTAACACTTTGTTGGATTTAAAAAAAATCTTTTTATTTAACAGTTGCTCAGTGCACGCTAATTGGTACAATATTTGAAGAATAACTGGAAATGTTGCAAAGAAAAGGTACAATATCATTACAATGGTGATTAATAGCGAACAACAGTATAGATTTCACATTTATATTTCTGATCCAGAAACAAGGCTGTTCTGCATTAGGCACACTCCCAGTCCACAAATGTCCCCCCACAGTGATCTTCCTCATATTTTCTTAGACAGCCCGACTTTGATATATCACCTGCTCCGCTCACTAAATCAAAATCATTCTCACAATTTTGGACACCTGGGGGGTCTGCTCGCACCCCACGCCTTTGCAATGTTCCTGTTAGCCACCCTGACAGGTAACTTAAACCGGATCCTCTGATATCTGGCCCACACTTCATCTCCCGTTATGTGCAGTACATGCCACCTGGCCTCCAGTGGTACAGTGAGACCCGTGACTTGGGCCATAATTTGCACCACGCCCTTCCAGTATTGCTGAATTATGGAGCATTCCCAGAGGATATGGAAAAAGGACTGCACCATACCACACCCTCTAGTGCACTGATATGAGTTGTATCACCCAAGAAACACTATTTTGTTGTGGGAGCTGCCAGGCCCTAACTACTGTAACAAACATTGGCAAAGAGCAAAAAAAAAAAAGTTATGTGTATGTGTCTTTTCATTAGTGCCTTTTATGAATTCATAAAGATTTGCAGAAGTAGACCGGGAAATTGTACTTCTAAACAAGTATTTGTGAACTGTATTTTAACACAAGCAAATGTGCATGTGTAGATTTGCCTATGTAAAAATCTGTTGGGTGTTTACAAGTTCACTCTCCCTCCAACCAGTTTTCCCAACCCTGGAAGAACTTCTTTTTCAGGAGTAAATTTCCAACCTTTCTCAGTATGGGAAACGATTAGAGAATAGCTGTTGAAAATCCTTAAAACATGCAAGTTAGTAGGTTTGCACAGACTCAAAGGAATTCCAGCCCCAGAACTATTACTTACTGCTTCCTCCAGCCCAGTATGTAGATCTGCAGAAGGGTGGGAAAATAAGGAGATTGCTACAGTAAGGCTTGAAATTGCTTGTATTCATGCCCTACTATAGCATTAGCACTGGACTAATCAGAGAGGATATTATCGAACTCTTACTTAATGAAATTGCTGGCATAATTTGTCACCGCACTACATGGCACCAAAGGGGCAAGTAGATTATTTTACAGGACAAGTAATTTTAAGAAGCAATATGTCCCCTGGACAAGTAGATATTCTATTAAATTCCACACCCCTGTAAATGCCATTGATGCAGTCTAGCAGTCCACAGGCGGTCTGAGGAACATAATCTGTGGGCCCATTCCTCCGAGGTTTCTGCCAGCAAGCCAGGTGGGGCACCGTCTAGGGAAGCTTGATAGCTTGTACAACTCTAAATAGAGCGGGAAGACCGCCGTTAAGGAGGAATGGCAAGTCCACTGCAACCCATCAAACTAAAAAAAAAAAAACTTTTTGGGGATGGATTGGTCGTCCAAGTTTGCTTTAACGTTATTTGCTTGAATAATGGGTATGGTTTCCTATTGAAATTTTTGAACTTTAGTCTATTTATATACACTGTATATGTAGAACTGCTTACCAAAATTAAGGACCATTAATACATAAAAGGCCTAGTTTGCTTTTATTTATTGTCAAGGATTGAGCATATAGTTTTCTATGAGACATTTATCTGGTACTTTCACCTTGTTTCCTTTCTGTTGTTTATTTTGGGTCAAAGGACGTGAGAGATGTGTTAAGTCCTGAATCTCTTACCTTATAGAATCTTTTTTGCACTTCTGGCAGATGCTTCAGGTCAGGAACGTAACAGCATCCGAACCTGTTATGTGGTGAAATAAACTATTCATGAGTTTTGTGAGGATTCGATCTAATTCCTAGGGGGAACATTCACCAGAAAAACTAAAAAAACAACTGAATATTAGTCTCTCAAATTAGAAAGACACACAGGGGGTCATTCCGACCCCGGCGGGCACCGCCCGCCGGGCGGAGACCGCCAAAAGACCGTACCGTGGTCAAATGACCGCGGCGGTCATTTTGACTTTCCCGCTGGGCGGGCAGGCGGGCGACCGCCAAAAGGCCGCCCACCCGCCCAGCGGGAAAGCCCCAGCAACGATGAAGCCGGCTCCGAATGGAGCCGGCGGAGTTGCTGGTGTGCGACGGGTGCAGTGGCACCCGTCGCGATTTTCAGTGTCGTCTTTGCAGACACTGAAAATCCTAATAGGGCCCTGTTAGGGGGCCCCTGCAGTGCCCATGCCAGTGGCATGGGCACTGCAGGGGCCCCCAGGGGCCCCACGACACCCGTTCCCGCCAGCCTCTTCCTGGCGGTGTAAACCGCCAGGAACAGGCTGGCGGGAAGGGGGTCGGAATCCCCATGGCGGCGCTGCTTGCAGCGCCGCCGTGGAGGATTCCCTGGGGCAGGGGAAAACCGGCGGGTTTCCCTTTTCTGACCGCGGCGGTATTGCCCCTGAAGCACCGCCAGCCTGTTGGCGGTGCTTCCTCCGTCCCCGGCCCTCGGAATGAGGCCCACAGTTATTGGCCTCCTTATTCAGTGCCTCTTATAGTTTTGGTGAATTTTGGTCCATCAAGTTCGAGAAAATAAAATATGACTGGGGTGACTGGGGCAGGGGCTGAGGTGCCTGGGGAGAAGGTGATGCCCACCCTCCTGGGTGAGCGTGCACGGGGCGAAGGCTGAGGGGCTGTTGGGAGGGCGGTGCTGGAGGGGGGGGGGCGTCGGCTGTATCTGTAGAAGTGGGGGGCACAGATGTTGCCGCCACCACAAGGGAGCTCCCATCGGAGGACGAGTCCGTGTCGCTGGTTTCAGCTCCTGTCGCCGCCGTGGTGCTCCCCTCGCCCACCGTCCCACTGGTGTATTCTGAGTCCGTAGTGTGGCCCTCCATGGCCATGTGGGATGCAGCTCCCTCGTGCTCCGGTGCCACTGCTCCTCCGCCTGATGATGCTATTGCACACAAGAACAGGAAGACCGCAAAAAAGGGGGGGGGGAGGGAACAGAAGAAAGACATGTTGAGTGCATGGATTACCGCTACCGTTGGCGGACAAGACAGACACAGAAGCCCCATGCACTACGTCGCGCTGTTGGGCTCTACAGTGCAATTCCTGGGAAATGGCCTACAAGGCTATGGACGACATCTGCACACATAGATGACACAGGTGCATGAATACCTGTACTTCGCACTCTACAGAGGTGGGGTGGGGGGCCACAGGGCCATGCCTTGTGGAGGGGCCTAGCCTACGGAACTCGCCCTGGCCTAGGGAAACCCACAGCCCTCCTCCCCCACCCAGACCCCTCCACTGCACGCAAAGTCAGCTGAATGAGAGTGTACTCACCCCCTTGTGTCTGCTGTGATGCCCTCAAGCGCCCATCCAACTCCGGGTAGGCCACCGCCAGGATCCTGAACATCAGGGGGGTCATGGTTCGATGGGCACCCCTCCCACGTTGGGAGGCCATCCCCAGCAGAGCCTCCGCCGTCTTCTTGCCCCAGCGGCGAATGTCCTCCCATCTTTTCCGGCAGTGGGTGCTCCGTCTGTGGTGGACCCCCAGGGTCCAGACGTCCTTGGCGATGGCACGCCAAATATCCTTCTTCTGGTGGGCGCTGACCTACATGAAATGTACAGGGGAAGAAGAGAAGTAATTACCAACTGCACCGTCAAAGTGAGTGGCCCCTATCCCTACCCTTGCCATGTGGCACATGCACCCACCGTCTTTCATGCACGCAGTACTCTGCCCCCTTCCTTCTTACACCCAGCCCTCTCCACACAGGCATAGCCCATACAACATGCTCCCTGTGTACTTAGCTGTTGGTCTGGAGGACCGTAGAGTAGCGTGTACTGTGGGAGGACCCCATCGACGAGCTTCTCCAACTCCTCAGATGTGAAGGCAGGGGCCCTTTCCCCAGACGCACAAGCATTGTCTCTTCCAGACCGAGGTCACAGCAGCACTTGCAGTGTAGGTCCTCTCCTGTCGAAGATCAGGTATCGAGTGATTCAACAGATAGAAAATGGCGGTCACGTCCGCTGCGATGCGTACCATCACCGCCGGCGTACATCGTCATTGGCTCCTGGGACCCATAGGGTCCAATGTTAACCAATGAAGCATTGCGCCGCGGTCTTCGACCGCCTACCGCAACAGTGTACAACACCAGCGCAGTTACCTCACATCCCATTGTCCCACTTTACAGGTCAGGCAGCCGCCATTTCAGGGGCCCACATGGCCTAATTACCAACTGCGTCACACATACCTAGGCCTAGTCTCAACACACATACAGGCCAGATTTTGTGTATGAATGGTGTTCTGTGTAGACTGTGGGTACATACCTCTGAGTTGTTTGACTCTGTGCTCGCTGTTGTCCTTCATAGGCACTGTCCGCTGGGACATGTGAGGAGATGGCGGAATCCTCCGGTGTACCGACCGCTGGTGGACCTGTCGACAATGGAGGAAAGAAATTTGATTATCACCTACAGGTTTGACCGTGCCACAATCCAGGAACTGTGTACACAGTGGGAGCCTGACCTGATGTCAGCAATCCGCCATCCCACAGGAATCCCCCCTCAAGTGCAGGTGCTATCAGTGCTCCATTTCCTTGCTAGTGGGTCTTTTCAAACAACTGTGGCCATGGCATCAGGGATGTCCCAGCCTATGTTTTCCAACGTATTGTCCAGAGTGTTGTCTGCCTTGCTGAACCACATGCGGAGCTACATCGTTTTCCCTCAGGTGGAGGATTTGCCTACAGTGAAAGGTGACTTCTATGCCCTTGGACATATCCCCAACATCATAGGTGCCATTGATGGGACCCATGTGGCTTTGGTCCCCCCCCCACAGGAGTGAACAGGTGTACAGGAACCGGAAGAGTTATCATTCCATGAATGTACAGATGGTATGTTTGGCAGACCAGTACATCTCTCATGTGAATTCCATGTTCCCTGGCTCAGTGCATGACGCCTACATCCTGCGGAATAGCAGCATCCCTTATGTGATAGGTCAGCTCCAGAGGCACCGTGTGTGGCTATTAGGTGACTCTGGTTATCCCAACCTGTCATGGCCACTGACCCCAGTGAGGAATCCCAGGACAAGGGCAGAGGAACGCTACAATGAGGCCCATGGTCGAACTAGGAGGGTGATCGAGGGGACCTTCGGCCTCCTGAAGGCCAGGTTCAGGTGCCTCCATATGACAGGTGGATCCCTATTCTATTCACCAAAGAAGGTGTGCCAGATCATCGTGGCCTGCTGTATGCTTCACAACTTGGCTTTGCGACAACAGGTGCCTTTTCTGCAGGAGGATGGTCCAGATGGCGGTGTTGTGGCAGCTGTGGAGCTTGGGGACAGTGATGAGGAGGAAGCAGAGGAAGAAGACATGCAGAACAGGTACTCAGTCATCCGGCAATATTTCCAGTGAAACACAGGTGAGAATACATTCCTGCCTACTACATGTACTTTTACACTTCTGCCTCTATCCTGTCTGTCGATTTCACCCAGTGTATGGTCACTGAGTTGTCACTTTCCCTTACGGTTTCACAGGTGTGGGTCCCAACGTGTGTCATCTGCTTAGATTCCTCATGGACTAGAGCTGTGTGACATAGGTATGTTGACATTACTATATCATGAACATTTTGTCACTGTAATTGCAAATACACTATTTTGAAATCACAGACAGACTCCAGATCTTTTGGTGCTTTAGGTGTGTTTATTTAACTACAAAATATTGGAGGGGGAAGTTAAATGGTGAGGGGTGATGGCGGAGGAGTGTCCATGGCAGAGTCCAGTCTATTAGTCTCACAGGTGCATTGCCCATATGGGCATAGGAAGTGGAGCTGGGGCAGTTTCAATATGGACAGGGTGACAAAGTGGGGCAGTGGGATGACAATCAGGGTGGTCTCATTTCTTGGCCGGGGTCTTGGCATCGTGCTCTGTCTTGTTCCTGGATCTCAGGGAGCGTTTTCGGGGTGGTTCTCTGTCTGCAGGGGGTGGGGTGCTGGTGTGGTGGTCCTGTGGCGGTGCCTCCTGTCCACTAGCGCCGGCGGAGGTGGTGGGCAGTTCATCGTTCATGCTAGTGTCAGGGGCCCCTTGTAGTGCCACAGTGTCCCTCCTGGTGTTCAGTACTTCCTTCAGCACCCCTACGATGGTGCTCAGGGCGGAGCTGATGGTTCTGAGTTCCTCCCTGAAGCCCAAATACTGTTCCTCCTGCAGGCGCTGGGTCTCCTGAAACTTGGCCAGTACTGTTGCCATCGTCTCCTGGGAGTGGTGGTATGCTCCCATGATGGAGGAGAGGGCCTCGTGGAGAGTGGGTTCACTTGGCCTGTCCGCCCCCTGTCGCACAGCAGCCCTCCCAGTTCCCCTGTGTTCCTGGGCCTCCGTCCCCTGGACTGTGTGCCCACTGCCACTGCCCCCAGGTCCCTGTTGTTGTTGGGGTGGTGGGTTATCCTGGGTTCCCTGTAGTGGTGGACACACAGCTGATTGACGTCTCCTGGGGACGGAGGTATGGGCCCGCTGGGTGGGTGCTGTGCTAGTGTTTCCAGAGGGGGGAAGGTCTGTGGTGGCCTGTGCCAGTGTGAGGGGAACCGACTGTCCCGAGGCCCCCGATGGTCCGGGCTGATCATCTAGATCCAGGTGGACAGAGGTGCTGTCATCACTGTGGGCTTCTTCTGTGGGTGGAGTGGTGATGTCTGGACCCTCCTGTCTGGTGACGTTGGGTAGTGGTCCTACAGGGGTGTAAAGGCATGATTATTGCATCTGTGTGTGTCATGGTGTGCAATGGGTGGGTGACCGTGTACCCCAGTGCTGGCATTCCTGTGTGGGAGCTTGTGTGATGATGGTTTAGGGGGGTGTATGGGTATGTGCAGTGGGCATGCTTTAGTGATGGATGTCCATGCGTCCTTGTTGCATGCAGGGCTTGGTGTTGGGATGTGTGGTTTGTGATATTGGTACATTTGTGAGGAGTTGGAGTGATAGGGGTGGGGGCAAGGGTGGGGGTATGTGATAGCATGCAGGTAGGGTGGGGGATGTAATAGCTAAGATTTGACTTACCAGGGTCCATTCCTCCACCGACTCCTGCGAGGCCCTCAGGATTTAGAATCGCCAAGACCTGCTCCTCCCATGTTGTTAGTTGTGGGGGAGGAGGTGGGGGTCCGCCGCCAGTCTGCTGAACCGCCTGGTGGTGTCTTGAGACCACGGAACGCACCTTCCCCCGTAGGTCGTTCTACCTCTTCCTGATGTCCTCACGATTTCTTGGGTGTTGTCCCACTGCGTTGACCCTGTTGACTATTCTTCGCCATAGCTCCATCTTCCTTGCAATTGAGGTGTGCTGCACCTGGGATCGAAATAGCTGTGGCTCTACCCGGACAATTTCCTCCACCATAACCCTGAGCTCCTCAGAGAACCTGGGGTGTCTTTGCCGTGCCATGTGGTGGTGTAGGTGATGTGTGGGGTGGTGTGTGTGGTGATATGTAGTGGTGTGTGGTGTTTTGTGCGTGGAAGTAGTGTGGGTGATGGTGTTGTGTGCCTGTGGATGCTTGTTTGTTGATGGTGGTGTCTCTCTCTCTGGCCTTCTCTCTGTAATTGTGGTCGTAGGGGTTTGTGGGTGATGTGGGTGTGTGTTTTATATTGTATTGGGTGTGTGGGAGTCGTGTGTGTATGTGTATCAGGTGTGTGTATTTGGAATTGTCCAATGTGGTGGTGTTTTGTAGATGTGTGTGTATTTTGAGCGCGGCGGTGTGTACCGCCAATGGAATACTGCGGTTGAAAGACTGCCGCGTGGATTCATGTGTCGTGATAGTGTGGGCGTATTTCTGTTGGCGTGACGGTGGAGGTTTTGTTTTCGCAAGTTTATCACTGACCTTTGATGTGGCAGACTTGTGTGGGTGTCTGAATTTTGTCGGATTCCGAGATGTGTGTCATAATAGCTGTGGCGGAATTCCGTGGCTGCGGCGGTGTATTGGCGGTCTTCTGCACGGCGGTAAGCGGCTTTTACTGCCAATGTTGTAATGACCCCCTTAATGTCGTTCAGAGGATTGGATGGCATTCAGTGGTTTTGCCCAACAGAGCGGTATTACCTTTTAGTTAAAGCAAAACACAAACGCTGTGGGATAGCGTAACTGGATGGACGGAATGCGGAACCAATCAAACATTCACCCCCAGTCACAGATCTGGGTTTAATCCATCCATTATTTTGCTCACCATGCCACCCCAGTTTGAACCCAGCCATATGCAAATCAGTCTTGACCCTGTTCCTCATGGGAACAGTCCAGCCCGAACAGCCAGGCCAGGTTCTCCCTGGACCGGAAAAAAGCATCCTGGGACCGGTTTCGGGGTTTCACCCCTCATCAGCCAGGCTAGCTTGAATCCAGTGGCACAGTGAGCCCGGGACCCACGTCTGGGCATACCCGTCGCACTTAGGGCGGCAAAAGCAAAGCAAAACACAAACGCTGTGGGATAGCGTAACTGGATGGACGGAATGCGGAACCAATCAAACATTCACCCCCAGTCACAGATCTGGGTTTAATCCATCCATTATTTTGCTCACCATGCCACCCCAGTTTGAACCCAGCCATATGCAAATCAGTCTTGACCCTGTTCCTCATGGGAACAGTCCAGCCCGAACTGCCAGGCTAGGTTCTCCCTGGACCGGAAAAAAGCATCCTGGGACCGGTTTCGGGGTTTCACCCCTCATCAGCCAGGCTAGCTTGAATCCAGTGGCACAGTGAGCCCGGGACCCACGTCTGGGCATACCCGTCGCACTTAGGGCGGCAAAAGCAAAGCAAAACACAAACGCTGTGGGATAGCGTAACTGGATGGACGGAATGCGGAACCAATCAAACATTCACCCCCAGTCACAGATCTGGGTTTAATCCATCCATTATTTTGCTCACCATGCCACCCCAGTTTGAACCCAGCCATATGCAAATCAGTCTTGACCCTGTTCCTCATGGGAACAGTCCAGCCCGAACTGCCAGGCCAGGTTCTCCCTGGACCGGAAAAAAGCATCCTGGGACCGGTTTCGGGGTTTCACCCCTCATCAGCCAGGCTAGCTTGAATCCAGTGGCACAGTGAGCCCGGGACCCACGTCTGGGCATACCCGTCGCACTTAGGGCGGCAAAAGCAAAGCAAAACACAAACGCTGTGGGATAGCGTAACTGGATGGACGGAATGCGGAACCAATCAAACATTCACCCCCAGTCACAGATCTGGGTTTAATCCATCCATTATTTTGCTCACCATGCCACCCCAGTTTGAACCCAGCCATATGCAAATCAGTCTTGACCCTGTTCCTCATGGGAACAGTCCAGCCCGAACTGCCAGGCCAGGTTCTCCCTGGACCGGAAAAAAGCATCCTGGGACCGGTTTCGGGGTTTCACCCCTCATCAGCCAGGCTAGCTTGAATCCAGTGGCACAGTGAGCCTGGGACCCACGTCTGGGCATACCCGTCGCACTTAGGGCGGCAAAAGCAAAGCAAAACACAAACGCTGTGGGATAGCATAACTGGATGGACGGAATGCGGAACCAATCAAACATTCACCCCCAGTCACAGATCTGGGTTTAATCCATCCATTATTTTGCTCACCATGCCACCCCAGTTTGAACCCAGCCATAAGCAAATCAGTCTTGACCCTGTTCCTCATGGGAACAGTCCAGCCCGAACTGCCAGGCCAGGTTCTCCCTGGACCGGAAAAAAGCATCCTGGGACCGGTTTCGGGGTTTCACCCCTCATCAGCCAGGCTAGCTTGAATCCAGTGGCACAGTGAGCCCGGGACCCACATCTGGGCATACCCGTCGCACTTAGGGCGGCAAAAGCAAAGCAAAACACAAACGCTGTGGGATAGCGTAACTGGATGGACGGAATGCGGAACCAATCAAACATTCACCCCCAGTCACAGATCTGGGTTTAATCCATCCATTATTTTGCTCACCATGCCACCCCAGTTTGAACCAGCCATATGCAAATCAGTCTTGACCCTGTTCCTCATGGGAACAGTCCAGCCCAGACGTGGGTCCCGTGCTTCCCATGCCACTGGATTCAAGCTAGCCTGGCTGATGAGGGGTGAAACCCCGAAATCGGTCCCAGGATGCTTGTTTCCAGTCCAGGGAAGACCTGGCCTAGCAGTTCGGGCTGGACTGTTTCCATGGGGAACAGGGTCAAGACTGATTTGCATATGGCTGGGTCCAAACTGGAATGGCATGGGCAGCAAAAAAACGATGGATTTAGGCCCAGATCACTGTACTGGGGGTGAATGTTTGACAATGTTCAGCATTCCGTCCATCACTTGTTGTTTTTGCTTTGTCGCCCTAAGTGGGAAGGGTATGCCCAGACGTGGGTCCCGTGCTTCCCATGCCACTGGATTCAAGCTAGCCTGGCTGATGAGGGGTGAAACCCCGAAACCGGTCCCAGGATGCTTGTTTCCAGTCCAGGGAAGACCTGGCCTAGCAGTTCGGGCTGGACTGTTCCCATGGGGAACAGGGTCAAGACTGATTTGAATATGGCTGGGTCCAAACTGGAATGGCATGGGCAGCAAAAAAACAATGGATTTAGGCCCAGATCACTGTACTAGGGGTGAATGTTTGACAATGTTCAGCATTCCGTCCATCACTTGTTGTTTTTACCTTTTAGTTAAGCCTTAAACACAAATCAAGAAAATAAGAGACTTTTGAACAAGACAAATCCTCTACCTATTGATTCAAGTCTCATTAAAGCGCCAATTTGTTGCTTCTAACATATAAAGGGACTGGAAGTTAGCAAAAAGGATTACAAAATTAAGCATGGGTCCTGGTGGGGTGATACACAGTGCATCAATAAAAAGTGAATGTATTACAGGAGAAAAGAGCAAAACTGAAATACAAGTAAATACGTTTTTTGCCGACTAAAAGGCATACCACTATGTAAAATAGTCTACATTACAACAGCTTGTGGGTAAATATTGGTGGTCAAATCATCAGCATGATTGCCACTAACTGAGAATGAGGTCCAAGGGCTTAGATTCACTCCTCTCCTTTGGACCACCTCGGAATGCAGACTTTCAGGGACAGGAAGCCAAGTCATATCATGAGGTATAATTTTACAGTAGATGAGAATAAGAATGAATATTGAGGAGTGGCTCACAAGGCATGGAAGGGGCGGGGCGGCGCGTGAGGGGAAGTGCGGGGGAGGTAAATAAAATTATTTTTTTTTTAAATTACACTTACCTCCCTTGCTGCGCTGCACCGCTCCATCCGCTTCTTCTCTGCTGACTGCAGGCACAGGCTCAAAGCAGCGTCAGGATTGGCTGGGGGCGCCAAGCCAGGGTGCTCCCAAGCAAACTGGGAGCCTGTGAAGGATCTTTCCAGACCGGCAACTGTGCTGCTGAGCTGGAGAGAGCCTACTGCGCATGGGTGTTTAGCCGGCTCAAGACGGCCTGCCAAACACACATGCACTCTGAGGGGAGTCCCCTGTGCACTCCTCTTAAGTGCCTGTCGCACTGTGACTCTGCCCCTTTTCAAGGAAATAATAATAAACACAGTTTATTATCGTTTTCTTGAAAAGGTTTTGCAGCTGCCGCTGCTGGTGGGGTGACAACGCTCTTACGTCCTAATGGAGGAGCAGCCCCTGTGAATATTGAAGGTGTATGAGTGTCAAGCTGCTCTGAATGTCGAAGCTGCATGAAGGAGGATGCAAAACAAAAGGAGGCTCATGACTATTTAATGTGGACTACACCAAGTAGGAGAATTGTTGGAGCGTGACAGATAAGGGAGGTGGAGAGTGAGACACAGAGAAATGATTCATTAGAGAGTTTAGAGAAGAACCAATTGGGTAGAGTGACCTAACGGGTGAAAAGTGTTGAAAAAAGCATAGAATGATATACAGTTTTATATACCACTAATATGTTTAGCAGAATAAGAACAGAGATAGTTAAGACATGTAGAAGTGAGCATTTTAATGACTGGAGGGGATACATCCATAGTGAAGAATGCAGACTCCTTGGGCACTGAGAGATACCAAGTGACACGTTTGAACACTAGATGCCTGAGGGGCTTGAAAAAATACATGTTGAGAGATGGGTGATAGCTGGATGGGAGCAGGGGTCCTAAGTAGTTTTTTTTTTAAATAGTTGCAGGATTGCAGGACAGCAGTTGCGTGAGGAAGTGAAAGCAGCTGCATTGGATGCTAATACCCAGCATGATAGACAAGGTAAATACTAGGACGCTAAACCAACAACATTAGGGATCACACAGGCTGGCTATAAGCAGAGAGGCATAGGAAAAAGTGTTACTCTGATAAAAATAAAGTCTACTGATATGATAACAAGGCTTTCCTGGTATTGTAGGGAAACACTTCGGAATAATGCTAGCAGACTGCTCTTAAAAGTCATCTAACTCAACTTGGATATGTTTTATAGAGGATGTTTGTAAGGAATTGCCTCCTTGGCATGGTTACCCCCTACCTTTTTGCCTTTGCTGATGCTAAGTTATGATTTGAAAGTGTGCTGGGACCCTGCTAACCAGGCCCCAGCACCAGTGTTCTTTCCCTAAACTGTACCTTTGTCTCCACAATTGGCACAACCCTGGCACTCAGGTAAGTCCCTTGTAACTGGTACCCCTGGTACCAAGGGCCCTGATGCCAGGGAAGGTCCCTAAGGGCTGCAGCATGTCTTATGCCACCCTGGGGACCCCTCACTCAGCACATGCACACTGCCTCACAGCTTGTGTGTGCTGGTGGGGAGAAAATTACTAAGTCGACATGGCACTCCCCTCAGAGTGCCATGCAAACCTCACACTGCCTGTGGCATAGGTAAGTCACTCCTCTAGCAGGCCTTACAGCCCTAAGGCAGGGTGCCCTATACCACAGGTGAGGGCATATGTGCATGAGCACTATGCCCCTACAGTGTCTAAGCAAAACCTTAGACATTGTAGTGCAGGGTGGCCATAAGAGAATATGGTCTGGAAGTTTGTCAAACACAAACTCCACAGTTCCATAATGGCTACACTGAAAACTGGGAAGTTTGGTATCAAACTTCTCAGCACAATAAATGCACACTGATGCCAGTGTGCAATTTATTGTAACATACACCCATAGGGCATCTTAGAGATGCCCCCTGAATACCTACCCGACTTCTAGTGTAGGCTGACCAGTTTCTGCCAGCCTGCCACACACCAGACATGTTGCTGGCCACATGGGGAGAGTGCCTTTGACACTCTAGCCAGGAACAAAGCCTGTACTGGGTGGAGGTGCTTCTCACCTCCCCCTGCAGGAACTCTAACACCTGGCGGTGAGCCTCAAAGGATCACCCCTTTTGTTACAGAGCCCCAGGGCATCCCAGCTAGTGGAGATGCCCGTCCCTCCCGCCACTGCCCCCACTTTGGGTGGCAAGGCTGGAGGAGATAATGAGAAAAACAAGGAGGAGTCACCCACCAGACAGGACAGCCCCTAAGGTGTCCTGAGCTGAGATGACCACTGCCTTGAGAAATCCTCCATCTTGAGTTTGGAGGATTCCCCCACTAGGATTAGGGCTGTGCCCCCCTTCCCACAGGGAGGAAGCGCAAAGAGGGTGTAGCCACCCTCAAGGACAGTAGCCATTGGCTACTGCCCTCCCAGACCTAAACACCCCCCTAAATTCAGTATTTAAGGGCTCCTCAGATCTCAGGAAATCGGATTCCTGCAACCTGAAGAAAGAAGAAGGACTGCTGACCTACAAGCCTGCAGAGAAGGAGGAAGTCGACAACTGATTAGGCCCCAGCCCTACCGGCCTGTCTCCAAGTTCGAAAACCTGCTCCAGCTACGCATCCGACAGGGCCCAGCGACCTCTGAAGCCTCAGAGGACTGCCCTGGACTATAGGACCAAGAAACTCCCGTGAACAGCGGCCCTGTTCAAAACCAGCTACTTCTTTGCAACAAAGAAGCAACTTCCAAGGACTTCACGTTTCCCGCCGGAAGCGTGAGACTCTGCACCCAACTCCCCCGGCTCGACCTGCAGAAAACCAACACCTCAGGGAGGACTCCCCGGTGACTGCGAGCCCGTGAGTAACCAGAGACAACCCCACTGAGCCCCCACAGCGACACCTGCAGAGAGAATTCAGAGGCTCCCCCTGACCGCGACTGCCTGTAACAAGGGACCCGACGCCTGGAATCAACACTGCACCCGCAGCCCCCAGGACCTGAAGGAACCAAACTTCGACGCAGGAGTGACCCCCAGGCGACCCTCTGCCTTGCCCAGGTGGTGGCTGTCCCGAGAAGCCCCCCCTGTGCCTGCCTGCACCGCTAGAGAGACCCCCGGGTCCCTCCATTGAAACCTATACAAAACCCGATGCCTGCTTTGCTCACCGCACCCGGCCGCCCCTGTGCCGCTGAGGGTGTGTTTTGTGTGCCTACTTGTGTCCTCCCCAGTGCTCTACAAAACCCCTCTGGTCTGCCCCCCGAGGACGCAGGTACTTACCTGCTGGCAGACTGGAACCGGAGCACCCCTGTTCTCCAGAGGCGCCTATGTGTTTTGGGCACCTCTTTGAGCTCTGCACCTGACCGGCCATGAGCTGCTGGCGTGGTAACTGTGGGGTTGCCTTGAATCCCCAACGGTGGGCTGCCTATGCCCCAGGACTGACACTTGTAAGTGTTTTACTTACCTCCTAACCTAACCTTTACTTACCTCCCCCAGGAACTGTTGATTTTTGCACTGTGTCCACTTTGAAAATAGCTTATTGCCATTTTTACAAAGACTGTATGTGATATTGCTTTCATTCAAAGTTCCTAAAGTATCTAAGTGAAGTACCTTACATTTAAAGTATTAACTGTAAATCTTGAAGCTGTGGTTCTTGAAATAAACTAAGAAAATATATTTTTCAATATAAAAACCTATTGGCCTGGAGTCTTTGAGTGTGTGTTCCTCATTTATTGCCTGTGTGTGTACAACAAATGCTTATCACTACCCTCTGAGAAGCCTACTGCTCAACCACACTACCACAAAATAGAGCATTAGAATTATCTACTTTTGCCACTATCTTACCTCTAAGGGGAACCCTTGGACTCTGTGCACACTATTTCTTACTTTGAAATAGTATATACAAAGCCAACTTCCTATAATGTTGTACTCAGTGTAAAGATAAACTGAAAATGAAAATGATCAAGTTACTTACCTTTGATAGCGCCTTATCTGGAGGAGACTACAGCTGCAGATTGCTTACCTTAGAAAGATGTGTTATGAGCAGTACCCCTGTGTGCCGGTAGGTGGCATCTTCACGTCTGCGTGTGTTGGTGGCATTGTCCACGCTGGAAGTGATGTCAGCGGCACCTATATATGTGCCACCTAGGTTCTTTTCACGACTTTCCATGCCAGAAGCGTGGAGCTCTGAATAACACTGACCATCGGTCCTGAAAGGGAACAGCCCTGTCCCTAGAAATTTGTTCATAGAGTAGGGGGGATGGGTGGGTCGGTAAGGAATCTGCAGTTAGAGACAGTCTCTACCAGATAAGACGTTACCAAAGGTAAGTTACTTGTTCATCTAATACAGACTTCTAGCTGCAGATTCCTTACCTTCAAATAGATACCCAAGCAATACCATCAACGGAAGTGGGTCTGCAGACCAATTTCAGACGAGGAAGTCCTGCAGAACCAAATGAGTGAAGTGCCTTCCCTGCGGACCGGGCCGTCTAGGCAGTAGTCCTTGGTAAATGTGTGCTGAGACGCTCATGTTGCTGCCTAGCAGATATCCAGGACTGGAATTCCACATGCTAATGCAGTGGTCACAGCTTTAGCTCTGGAGGAATGAGCTCACAAGCCCTCAGGGGATTGCTTTTCGGCCAGCAAGTGGCAGATCTTAATGCAGAGTTTGACCCTTCTGGAGATGGTCCTCTTCTGTATAGACTGTACTTTCTTCGCTCCAGCATATCCCACGAAGAGTTGGACATCCACCCGGAACCCTTGTGTGTGGTCAAGGTAAAACGACAGTGAGTGCTCTTTTTGGGTACAGACGGTGGATTAGCTCTTCTTATTTAGAGGGATGTGGAGGAGTGTAAAAAAGAGGCAGGGTGATAGACTGACCTAAATGAAATGGAATGACCACTTTTGGAGGAAAGGAGGCTCTCGTGTGAAGCACCACTTTGTCAGGATAGATGGTAAGGAGGTTTGGGCGACAAGGCCTGAAGCTCACTTATTCTTCGGGAGGATACAATTGCCACAAGGAAAACTGATGTAATGGTAAGAAGCCTGAGGGGACAATTATGGAGCAGCTTGAAGCAAACACACATTAAAAATGATAAAATGAGTTTAAGGTCCCACTAAGGCATAATAAATTGTTAAGGAGGAAAAAGATTAACAAGGCCTTTTAGAAACCTATGAACAACCGTGGGTTTGAAGAGGGACAGCAGGTCAGGCAACCAAAGAAATGCAGAGAAATATCCTTTGAGAGTGCCCAGAGCAGAGCCCTTTTGGGAGAGAGAGAGAGAATGAAAAGCAGAACTTTAGAAAGGGGAAATAAAGGGAATCAGTGTGTTTTTCTGCAAACCATGCCGCTATATTTTTTCAACAGCAGGGGTATATTGCCTTGGTGGAAGGATGCCTGGTTGCCAAGATGACACCACAGACTTCTAGATGAACGCTGAAAGCTGTGAACTACTGCTGCTCAATCTCCACGCGAGAAGGCAGAGACTGAACAGGTTCGGGTGGAGAAGCCTCCCCAATTGCTGCGACTGAAGATCCTCCCAAATGGGCAGCCTGATTGGAGGATCAATGGCCATGCTAAGTAGCTCAGGATACCAGACCCTCTGTGCCCAGTTCTGAGCCACAAGGATGACTTGGGCCCGGTCGTTTTTGATCTCTTTGAGAACTCTGGGCAGGAGTGGTATGGTCGGAAAGGCGTACAGGAGCCCTGCGCTCCACTTGAGTCAAAAAGGGTCTAAGAGCAAGAGTCGCTGAAGAAGCTCCACAGCACAAAACTGGTGACATTGCTCGTTCTCAGGGGAAGCAAACAGATCTAACCAACTATCTCCCCACTGCTGAAAGAGACCTTTCGCTACCTCTGGATTGCGACGCCATTCGTGGTCTACTAGGCATCGATGGCTGAGATCATCCACTCTGGCATTCAGTGTTGAACCACAAGGGATATGCCATGATGTTCCAGCCATGTCCAGAGATACAGGGCCTCTTGAAAAAGAGCCCATGGCCCCACCGTGCCCTGTTTGTTGCAGCACCACACAGTGGTGGTTTTGTCTGTGAACACCTGTACTAGCCATCACTTAATGGAGGGTAGAAAGGCTTTTAATGCCAATCGGATTGAATGGAGCTCCAACAGGTTGATATGGAGTTCGTATTCGGTTGGAAACCAGAGTCTTCAGATCTTCACCCCTCAAGATGGCTGCCCCATCCCAAAAGTGATGCATCTGTCACTACTGTGAGATCTGGTTGGGAAAGGAAGAGGGGTCTGCCGCTGACCTAATCGCGGTTCGTTAACCACCACTGCAGATCTTTCGCTGTTCCCTCCAAAATTTCAACCATGTTGGAGAGATTCCCCTGATGCTGTGCCCATTGGAACTTTAAGTCCCACTGCAGAGCCTGCCTATAACGTGCATGTGGTACAAGCACAATGCTGGAGACCATGAGCCCCAACAGCCTCAAGGTCTGTTTCACCAAAATCCAGGAGAGAGGCTGAAACATCAGTCTCATTGATTGAAAATTCTGAACTCGCCACTCAGGAGGATAGACCTGAAGCTGCACTGTGTCCAGAACAACTCAGATGAAAGGGAGCGTTTCAGGTGTTCCTTCGCATGTTGATAGTGAGCCCCAGGGAATGCAGGAGGGCCGCCGTAGTCTGGAGGTGATCTCCACAGATGAGCTGCAACCATCAAGCGGTACTGGTAAGGCCAAAAGGGAGCACGGTGAACTGAAAGTGCCTGTGGCTGACCGTGAACTGAAGGTAACGCCTATGAGCAGGCGGGACGTGGATGTAGAAATATGCGCCCTGCAAGTCCAAGACTACCATCAAGTCTCCTGGGTCCAGAGCAGACATGGCCTGAGCTAACATTAGCATTTTGAACTTTTCCTTCTTGAGGAAGTAATGGGGAGCCGCAAGCCTACGATAGAAAGAAGGCCTCTGTCCTTTTTTGGCACCCCAAAGTAGCAGGATTAGCAATCATGATCCACTTTGGCATCGGCACCCTCTCTACCACTCCCTTGGCCAAGAGAGCCATGACTTCCTGGCAAGGAAGGGATAGGTGGTCCTCCATCAGCCTCTTGTAAGATGGTGGCCTGGGGAGGGGAAATCTCAAAGGGGAGAGAGTAGTCCTTACATGACGATCTGAAAAACTCATCTGTCTGATATTATGGACTGCCAGTGAAGCAGGTTCTGGTGAATCCTGCTGTCACATAGATAGATTGGGAGGGTTTGGAGGCAGCAGCAGCTGCTGGGGGGAGCGTCAGACTGACCTGATCGTGCTTGACCCACTGGGTCTGTGGGTCACGCAGTGGCTGGGAAGCGGGTGCAGTGGCTGAGAGGGTAATGGCACAGCTGGAAGCGCCTTCCATAGCCACTAAAGGAGCGAAAGGTGGATTGAGGGGACATAGAAAGGGCCAAGGACCTGAACGTAGCCCAACTGTCCTTAAAGCACTCCAGCACCAAACCCGCCTTGTCTCCGAAGAGACAGGAGCCATCAAAGGGCATGTCCATCAGAGATGACTGGACATCTCCTGAAAAGCCAGCCGTCTTTAACCAGGCATGGTGCCTCAAGGCCACCTTTGACGAAACCGCTCTGCCCAATGAGTTGGTCCTGTAAAGTCAACAGCGAGATAGTGAAACTCTCTCAGTCTCTCCAGTGAGTGACCTTTGGCAGCACCTACGCAACCCTGTCCAGCAGCATGTGGGAGTAGCGACCCAAAAGGCATGTGGTGTTCATGGACTACAATGCCAGGCTGGTGGAAGAAAACATCTTCTTTCACAAAGTGTCTAGACTCTTGGAGTCCCTGTTCGGGGGGGTGATACGAATGCACCAGGATTTACATTCACATCTGGGGTAAGGTGTTGAGTGAAAACGATTGGGTACCTGAGGTGGGGAGGTGGAGATGGGCAATCGTCCTATTCACATGAGTCCCTATGCTTGGTTTGGGCCAAGTCCCCAGAATGACTTCAGTGAGGGTTTCATTGAAAGGGAATAACCATTCTGAGGGGGATACTCCCAGTTACAGCACATCTGTCAAGACGTTAGTCTTGACTGCCAATGTGGGCAACTGAAGGTCGAGGACCTTGGCCGCTCTCTGCACCACCATCAAAAATGAGGCTCTTATCCTGTAGCCACGGTAGGGGCAGAACGCATTCCAAGATCTGGAGAAGTATCCAGTCCACTGGCTTCCCCCAGTTCCTCACACCAGTTCATGCTGGGGACTTTATATGGCTGGTATTCCTCAGGGTCCAGCTGAAGTATTAGTTTCTTACCTGTAACTCCAGTTCTCTTGTAGGGGAATTTATTTTATGATCATAAGCACTGAATAGTCTTGCCTACAAGCGGGGACCCCGGAGCAGTTTTTCAAAGTATATGTTCTCAAGTGTAGATGTTCGCCTTTCTTTGGAAAGGCCTGCAGAGTCACTATAGGAACCGGCTACATTGGCCCAATTCTTCATCCTGTACTTAAAAAAGGGGCCAGGAGATTATATATGTATATAATTGAATTATGTTTTTGTATAACAACATAAATGTCTTTCACAAACCCTTTATTGGAGGAGTAGAGAGATGGAGTAAAGCACAGTAGTGTAGCCCCATAGGCTGTCATTATATGGGTTAAAAATAGAGACTGTGCCTTTAAGAACCCAGTGACCACCAGTATCTCATCATGCTGAGCAGGTGGCAGTTGCTTTAGTTCTTTTTGAGGCAATGCGTGATTATATATAGGTTCCCTGGATACTTTTGTCCACTCCACCGGGAAGGAGGAAGGGTTGCTTATAACTATAAGGGAAATTCCCTTACGAGAGAACTAGAGTTACAGGTAAGTAACTATTCCTTCTCTTGTAGGGGATTTAATTTATAGTCAGAAGCACTGAAAAGAGTAGCAAGCCCATCACTACTTAAAGTGGTGTAGAAGACAGAAGGTGAACTAAGGCAGAATTTCAATCAACTAGGTTTCTGAGGGAGGCCTGTCCTACTTCAGCGTCCGCTCTAAGCGTCCTTCCATAATCTCGTTTGCACAAGTCCAGGGACCCCCGGTCCCTGGCTCTGATGCGAAACTGCACAAAGGAAAGGGGAGTGACCACGCCCCTGTCCATCACCACCCATCGGGTGGTCCCCAGAGCTCCGCTGGGCAGAACCACTGCTGGACTTCACAGGAACCGAACAAGACTGCAACACCAAGATGACGTCTCCTTGCTACATTGTTTACCCGGCTCCTGTCAGCAACTTGCAACATTTCCACAGCTGTGCATCCTTTGGGGTCGGCAAGACTTCAGCTGTACCAGAGAAACAAAAAGGAATCTCCCTTCGAGTGAAGGAGTCACACCACTGCATCCGCAGGTACCTAAGGCAATGAGTTACGGCTGCTGGGAGCTGCTGTCCTCTGGACCTGGGAAGATTCTCCAACACAGGTGGTGGTTCTGAAGGGTCCCCTAGTTCCTCTCTGCTTTCTATCCAGCTTGGGAGACAGTCAACCCTTGCCTCTTACTTCAAGACAGAACCACCGTGCATCGAGACTGTTGCAGTAACCAAGGCTTGTTGATTCCTGATCCAAGGGATCTTCCGGCTCCAAGAATCCCCGGCCCCAGGCACTCTACCTCTGCAAGGACAATCTCTTCTCTGTTGCTCCAGTGATGTGGGACTCCTCTTCGGGTGTGCTGCCTGGGCCTCACTGCGACTTACTGTGCCTGCTGTCAATGGGTTGCTCGTGGGGGCTCTGACTGCTTCTGCTGGCTCTCCTGTCTTCTCAGGGTCAGCCTAGACTCCCCTCCAAAGGTCGAGTTCCCAGAACCTTGCTGGTCCTCTTCAGCTCTGCAAACCTGCAACAGCTCCAGTTGCATTTGCTTGTGCTTGTTGGTGGTCCTTCTAGCCAATGACCCATCTGCAATCTGGCGAGGGACAGCTCCTAGTGACTTCAGGGACTCCTCTGCAGCTCCTGTGCTCCGCAGCTGGACTTTACCCACCACCGTCGACCCGAATCTTCACCCCCAGAAGGGTGGGCAATGGCTCCTGCCCCAACTGGACACTCCTGCGTGAACTGGACCCTGTCCCCTTCCTTTGGAGGTTCTCCTCATCCAGAATCCACCATTAGGTTCCACGGGCTTGGTCCTGCTCTTGCAATATTCCATTTAGGAGTCCCCATGTTAGCCCATGCGACGACCAGGTAAATTACCTCTGCTCTCCTGGACGCTGGGGGTCTTCTAGAAACTTACCTCTTGGGGTTCCACTCTCTGCAAGCCCTTGGCTAACTACTCCATATTCTCTGGTGGGGTACCCATTCTCGCATTCTAGTTTTTGGGAATATATTGTGTCATTCCCCTATAGGACCCTTTCTATTTTGTGCTATTTCCTAATACTGACCTGTGTATATTTTGTGTGTACTTACCTACAGAAGTAGATTTGCCTATAGTAATCAAGTTTGGTGTTCCTGTAATAAAGTACCTTTATTCTTGCAACACTATGTGGTTTCTTCATGTGTGATAAGTTACTGTGTGACTACTGTGGTATTGCAAGTGCTTCACACTCCTCCTAGATAAGTCTTGGCTGCTCGACACAGCTACCACTAGAGAGCCCTCCATAGCTACCACTAGAAAGCCATGGCTATCTAGACACTGTAACACTATGTAATAACGGCTGCCTGGCTCCAGTATAAGGTGTAAAACCATAGGTGTCCACCACACACTGGGACAGCTTGCTATAGGAGGAATTTCAGGTGAGGTCTCATAACCACTTTGCCAGAGTAGGAGACTGTGTATGGTTCGTGAGAGCAGAGCATTTGGATCTCGCTAACCCTGCAAGATGATGTTATTGCTGCAAGGAAAGCTGTCTTCTAGGAAAGGTGCTGCAGGAAAGCTGTGAAAATAGGCTCAAAGGGATCCTGCATAAGACGAGAGCGTATAATGTTAATCTCCCAGGGAGGCGAAGAACCCCTAATGGGAGGGAAAGCCTTCTTCAACCCTTCTAGAAAATCCTTGATGATGGGGATTTTGAAAAAAGAAGTTTGTGAAGGACATTTTTTGTAGGCAGTAAGGGCTGCCAGATGAACCTTGATAGAAGAGAATTGCAAGACAGATTTTGCCAGATGGAGTAAGTATGGAAGAACAACATCTTCCTGGCAAGATGTAGGGTCCACGTTCTTAGAGGAACACCAAATGAAAAAAAATCTCTTCCACTTGAAGGCAAATGCTGAACATGTTGAAAGCTGTTTAGCCTCTTTGAGGACATCCATACAGTCCTGCGGCAGATTCAAGCACCGAAGTGCACTAGCTCAGGAGTCATTCTGCCAAATTTAAGGAGGAGAGATGGGGTGTACCATCTGGCTTCTGAACTTCATTGGCAGGTCTGTACCTTGAGGCGAAGCTTCAGCATTTTTTCTTTTCTGCGGTGGTGAACAGGTCGATGGCTGGGGTGCCCCACAGTTGAAAGATGTCGTGGATGATGTTGTCGTATATGACCCACTCATGGTCTTCTTGTAGAATCCTGCTGAGAGAGTCTGTCTGCGCATTTTGCACACCTGGAAGGTGAGTTGCGGTGATCGTTAGATCCCTAGCTATGAGCCATTTCCAGATTGCCTGGGCCTCGTGTGATAGGGTCCTGAATCTCATCCCTTCCTACTAGTTTAGGTAGTGCATGGTGGTCTTATTGTCTGTCTGAACAAGCAGGGAGTGGAATCTGAATAATGGGTAAAACGCCTGTAGCACTAGATGGACTGCACAAAGCTCTAGGAGATTGATATGCCCTGGATTTGGAAGTGGGCTCCCATCCCAGCAGTAGGCATTCATTACCATTGTTTGAGGAGGAACCTCCTGGTGAAAAGCCATCCCTCGAAGCAGGTTCTTTGGAGAGCACCACCATTTCAGGGACAGCTTCACATAATGCGATAGCACTATCTTGTCTTCCCAATTGCCTGCTAGTTGGTCCCACCAGTCCTCAAGACATTCCTCCGGAGGTTGCATGTGGAGACGAGCATTCGGCGTGAGGAAGATGCAGGAGGCCACTGAGCCGAGGAGAAAGGATACTGTTCTCATCGTTGGACGGGAAGCTGTCATGCGAGAGTGACACTTCCAAAGGATTGCTAAAAGTCTCTCCTCCAAAGGACACACACTTGTCTGTATTGTGTTGATGGAGGCTCCCAGAAAATGTAAGGTTTGAACCGGAAGAGGCGTTGATTTTGTGATCTTAACATGAAGACCTCACCTTTGAAGGAGACTGCAAGTCCATTTGTAGTGAAGCTGAGCTTCTTGAGATGTTGATGCTTTGATTAACCAATCCACTAGGTATGGGTAGATGAATAGTTTGCGTTTCCTGAGATGGGCAGCCACCACTGCCATGCACTTGGAGAACGTTCTAGGTGCTGACTTGAGACCAAATGGAAGTACTCAGTACTGATAGTGGTCTGTCCCCACTACGAACCTCAAGGAAACGTTTGATGCTTTTTGGTGATTTGGATATGAAAGCATGCGTCTTGAAGGTTGATGAAGCAAGGCTGTTCCCCCTGGTGTAATTGGGGATAGATTTGGTGTAATGACAGCATCTGGAACTTTTCTTGCCGAATCCACTTGCTGGCTGTTTTTTTAAGGTTGAGTATGGGTCTGAATTTGTTCTTGTCTTTCTTTTTCACCAGAAAGTACCTGGAAAAATGCCTCTCTCTCGTTGTTGCTGAAAGACGAGTTCTACCGCTTGCTTTTGTAAGAGGATATTGACTTCCATCCATAACAGAGATAGTTGGAAACTGGATGGTTTCGGATCGATGGACGGTGGAGGACTGGCGAACCTGAGACAATATCCATTTTGTACAATATTCAGAACTTAGGCATCTTTTGTTATGTTTTTCCAGATAGGAGGATATGTGTCCCCCCAAAAGAGTGGGTAACAGAAAAGGGGGAAGTAATTACTAAGGGTTTTGATGCAGATGGTTGCTTGCCTCCTTGAGCAGTCTGTTGAGTGGACCTAACCCTGGTCTGTTTCCTTTGGTATGATTGGTAAGGACATTGGTGCTGTTGCTGTCTGCAACCTTGTTGGCATCACCACATAGGGGTTTGAACCCTCTGTGAGTAGTAACACCGTTGGTAGTGATAGAAAGATTTTCTTTGCTCTCTGGATCTTTCTAGGCAAACTGCCTTCAGAGTCTTCATTTCTGCTTTCATTCGTGCCATCTCATTATCAGTGTGGCTTTGAATAGAGTGATACCAGAGAATCCAGGTTTAATATTCTCTGCTGTGATTCTGGCTTGAGGAAGTAAAGCGAAGCCAAGCGGCCGGAGAGCGACACTGTGGCAGTACTCATATGCCGCTAGTACTGAAGATTCTGCAGCAGCACTAATTATTTGATTAGAAATCAGTAATTCCTCATTGAGGATTTCCACAAAGTCTTCCTGTTTCTCTCATGGGAGATGGTCAACAAACTGTTGCGTACTTTCATAAAGCTCTGTCATACCTGCCTAAAAGGGGAGTTGCCCTCACCGCTTTCATTGTGGTTGCCGCTGTACTGCGAAACTTTAGACCCACTGAGCCTAACCTCCGACTTTCTTTATCAGGAGGAACTGTTGAAGAGGGAGTAGTGGCATGGTGTTTCTTTGCCACTACTACAATGACAGAATCAGGTGTCGGGTCTGTATGGAGAGAGGCATGATCTTGCTCCTGGAGGCAGTATTTTTTCTGAAGGCTGGATGGATCTAGCTTGATAGAGGCTGGTGTCAAAAAAAGGTCCATAGCTGGTTCTAATAGTCCTGCCACTAGTGGCAGCAAAGGTCTTGATGCTGACCTATGCTGAAGGGTTTCAAAGATTATTGATGTCATTGGTGTTGGAGTTGACATTGCAATGTTAAGTTTTGCAGCTCCCCACACCACGACTTCCCGAAAAGTGGTGATATCATCCACTGGTGACATGCTTGGAGCTGGGGAGTCTGAACGTTTTGGAGAGTATTGTCCTGTGGTTGTGGATGATGTTTCCGTAGTGTGTCTGGACTGAGATCGTTGTGAGTGGTGACGATGATGGAAGCCCCTGGATGATGGAGATGAGCGCCTTGAGCTGTGACGGCGGCACCTAGAATGACGGTGCGCAGACAGAGGTGTGGGCCTCGTGTGGGAGCAACTGGTGATGGTGGAGGATGAGGAGGAGGCGGGGGAGGATGTTGAGGAGACAGAGATGGGACTGGCAGAGGAGAACCTGGTTCATCTCTTGAAGGGGAGTATGCTTGTGAATACTCGAAATCCGGAGAGGTATAAATGTGCCTTCTCTTTCTTCTTGCCTCCTCTAGAAAAGTGAGAGGGTTCTTGACGTCGACCTGTCTTGATGCCTTGACGTTGACCTGCTTGTCGATGGTGAGTCCTCAACTAAAATGAGGTCTGGGAGTCGACGGTGTTATGATCAACGTCAACACCCCATGTCTTGATGCTGACTAGTGACGTTTCCTCATTGTCAAACCATTGACAGATGGTGAACAGGTAGGCACCGTACCTCTTCTTGACGTCGATCCTCTCAATATCGACGGGGACAAATTGGCTTTTTTTGCAGTTTTCTTCCTGGCACACTCTCCACAGATGACAGAGCCTTGGTAGAGGTCCGACCCTCTCCTCGCTCTGAGTTTCCACCTTCAGACTGCGTCTGTTGTCTTCTTCTCTCCTCAGTACCATGGCGGCGAATTTTCTTTCTGTCTTTCAGAGTGCATTTTGAAAAGTTCCTACAGTGATGGCAAGATGCAGGAACATCATTGTCTGGGAGGCAGAGAAAACACACCTCATGAGGGTTTGACTTGGACTTTTTCCACGCACAGGCTGGGTATTTCTCATCAAGAGAGGGCATTTTTCTGTGAAAACAACTCTAATTTCTGGCACAGAAAGCCTGGGCAAGACCAAAGACGTCAAATAAAATAGTTACCATAATAATTCAGTTGAGACTTTTGAGGAAAAAAGTCAAAATATGGCCAGCCTCAATGCTCCAGGGTTCTGTCAGCAGGAGCCAGAAAAAAGAACTGAAGCAACTGCCATCTGCTCAGCATGATGGGATACTGGTGGTCAATGGCATATTAAAGGCATAGTCTCTATTTTTAACCCATGTAATAACAGCCTATGGGGTTACACTGCCCTGCTTTACTTCATCTCTCTACTCTTCCAAAAAAGGGTTTGTGAAAGACATATATGCTGTTTTCAAAACCATAATGAAATTATATACATATATAATCTCCTGGACCATTTTTAAGAGCAGGATGAAGAATTTGGCCATTGTAGCCGTTTCAATAGGCTGCATAATAATTTTATCTCTTAAGTGACTATGCAGGCCTTCCAGAAGAAGGGCGAACATCTACACTTGAGAACATATACTGTGAAAAACTGCTCTGGGGTCCCTGCACGTGGGTGGGACTATTCAGTGCTTATGACTATAACTGGAAATCTCCTACGAGAGAAAGAGACCTTACCCCGCCTCTGGATGAAGATGCCATTTGTGATTCACTAGGTATTGACGGCTGAGTTCGCCCACCCTGGCATTCAGTGGGATATGCTCAGATGTTCCAGCCATGTCCAGAGAAGCAGGGCCTCTTGAGAAAGGATCCATGGCCCCACCCCACACTGTTTGTTGCAGTACCAAATGGTGGTGGCGTTGTCCGTGAACATCTGTACTAGCCCTCCCTTGATGGAGGGTAGAAAGGCTTTCGGTGCCAACTGGATTGCACGGAGCTCCAACAGGTTGATGTGGAGTCCGGATTCAGTCAGAGACCAAAGTTTTTTGATCTCCACCTCTCCCAGATAGCCACCCCATACGAGGAGTGATGCATCTGTCACTACTGTGGGATCTGGTTGAGGAAGGGAGAGGGGTCTGCCGCTGACCCCTCCCATTCCTCTTTGAGTGCTAGCCCATAGGATTAGGGTTCAGGCTCCAACCTTTAAGACGTGGCTCGAGATGGTGCCAGATACAGCGTTAGGCAATGCCCATCTGGCTCCATGTCGGAGTTGTGGACCAGAATGGGGGTGGTGCCACCGAGAGCATTGGCATCGGCAACAGGGTAGGTTAAGGTGGTACGACTGACGCCAGGAATTAATCCTCAGACCTAGCTGGAGCCACGGCAAAGTCACTGATGCCGAACCATAAGGGGCCCCTGCCGACCCCTCTGGGAGTGAAATAGCACCTGGGAGGTTGAGCCGCCCAAATATGAGGAGCATGGCCTCATAGAATTCTTTCAGTTGGGGAGGGGTCACTGCATCTCCCCGAAATTCAGGGAGGAGCTAAGTCTGGCCAGGTGCAGGCTCTACCGCGGAGCCTGGCCTCGGAGGCAGACGCTCCCTCGTCTTGTTGGCCGACCTCTTCGATTTCATCTTGTGACTTGGAGTGCAATGAAGATCTCAGACTCTGCGACCACTCCCGGGACACTCCTCTAAACTGGGACCTCAAATGTTGCAGTGCGGCACACTGAGCAACCAGAGTTGGAGGGATCGCTCCCTCAAGGCCTTCAGGTTCATGGCGCAGCAGTCGGAGCACGACTTGGGGTTGTGGTCGTGCTCGAGGTACCAAAGGCAAATAAGATGCAGGGCCATCACCAACACTGGTCGATAACAGGAGTGGCGGGGCTTGAGGCCGGCTTTTTTATTACATTTCTGCCATACCAGCCAGCAAAACATCAAAAAGATGTCAACAAAATGTCATGATGGGGTAGCTCTTCTCCGGATCTGCGCTGGCTGGTGCGGAAAGAAAAAAACTGAAGTAAGCGCATACACTTGTGGTGCAGAGGACACACATGGAGCAGTACGATACCACCTACAGGCACGCAGAGGTGCTGCTCACGAAAAATCTCCTGGATCCAGCCTGACCCCTGTGGAAATTCTAAGGTAAGGAATCTGTGGCTAGAAATTTCTATGAGATAATGAGGTTCAAATTGACTTGGATGCAACAACTGAAGACTTTATCTTACCTACTCAGAATGGATACCAACCCAGATGTCACACTATAAATGGATACAGGACTGGAAGAGACAGTGGACCAATTTAAAAAATGGAATGGAAAAAAGAATAAGAAGATTATAGGCTAGAGCAGTGGTTCTTAACCTCTGGTCCCCAGACCATGAATGCTGCTTATGAAATTAAATACTATTAACAGAATTATGAAATAATTCAAAAGAAACAAAATATAAAATAGAATAGTATGGAGCATGGGTGGCCTCAAATGAATTTAGATAAGCTCCCTTCTTCCCATTAAAATGTAAATTTCAATTTTTTATATTTGTTTATGATTAAATAAAATATTTCATAATTTGTGTATTTGTTTGGTGAATACTTGTTGCTGGATATTTGTGTATTGTTTTAAGCTTCAAATCATCAAAATTGCATAGGCCAGAGTCCTTAGTCCCTTGCTTTCAGTTATATCTTGGGGGTGTGGGGTTAAATTCAGGATCAAGAACAACTAATGCCCTTCTGGCACATAAAAACCAGGACTAGGATTTACGGCAAAGATACAGACCAAAAAACTCAAACTCAGGGAAGACAAGCGATCGCCAGCAAACAAATGACAGGAAAAATGGCTGGATATAGGGCAAAAAGAAAGTGACAAGAAACAATGCAGAATACAGGGGAAAAGTACGCTTACCTGCAGAAACAAGAACAAGTGCCAAAGGACTTAATAAAGCCTGTTTTGTTCCTCCTGTATTTGGACTCCTCATGCATGACTTTAGTCCCCAAATTGTTTTCTGATTAGCTCTTTGTGACAGTTACTGAATCAATATAAAAGCTAATTCTTTTTTGATATTGTATAATGCAATTTGCAAACAAAAGGGGCTCAAATGATTGTTATGATGTACTTGTTTTTTTTTTTAAATGCTCCTCTGAGTCAGGCATTTTGTATTGTACTTTCTGTTTTTACAATAGATTTTTCTGGTTTTTATTTGTTGCTCTGAGTACTTCTCTTGGTTATGCGTGTTTGTTAAGCTTTTAATTAACCGGGAGTTAATAGATAAGGCATAATACTACCCAAGTCAGACATAGTAAACAAAAAGGAAACAAAATGGCTGTTTGAGACATGCAGCTTATAGATAAAGCAGAATATCGTCCATTCCAGCCACTGAAAGAAAAGGAGGACACTCCACAAGCATTAGTACTCATTAGGATTCTTCAGGGTTTCAAAGAGATGGTCACTGTAGGAAAGTAGCACCTTTCTGGCAGTGTTCTACAGTCTAAACACACTGACATCAGGCAAAAGTTGGGGGTAACTATGCCAGAAAGGTGCTACTTTCCTACAGTGACCATTCGGATCTGCGTGGCATCGGTGGAGCTGTCTGTGACGTCATGGTCACCTATAAAAAAAAATGACGGTGGGCTGCGGACAGATCTTCTCACACTAAAAAGTCCTGCAGGACTGAACGGCCAAAGTGCTCATCTCTGCGGACCTGATTGTCCAGGCAGTAATGTCTTGTGAACTGATGCAAGGAAGCCCACGTCGCTGCCTGACAGATGTCCAGGACTGGAACAGCTTGAACTAACGCAGTGGTAGCAGCCTTGCCCCGGTGGAATGAGCTCTCAAGCCCTCATGAGGCTGCTTCTTGGCCAGTGTGTAGCAGATCTTAATGCAGAGAACGACCCAGGGCGAAATGGTTCGCTTCTGTACTGCCCGACCTTTCTTTGCTCCCACGTACCCCACAAAGAGTTGGTAATCCACTCGGAACCCTTTTGTGCGGTCAAGGTGGAATGACAATGCTCTTTTTGGGTCCAGTCAGTGGAGTCGCTCCACTTCTTTAGAGGGATGCGGTGGAACAAAGAAGGTGGGCAGGGTGATGCTGGTGAGGAAAGCGGCATGAGTTCTAAGTACCACTTTGTCTGGGAACATGGTGAGATACGGCGGCTTAGATGAGAGAGCCTGCATCTCACTCACCGCCTGGCAGATGTTTTTGCCACTAAGAAGGCCGTCTTTATTGTGAGCAGCCAGAGGGGACAGTTGTATAAGGGCTCAAAGGGAGCAAACATGAGAAATGTGAGGACCAGATTTAAGTCCCATTGGGGCATAACAAAGGGGGTAGAAGAATACATATGTACAAGTCTTTTAAGAAATCTAAGTACAATTGGTGATTTGATTATTGAAGGCTGATGGGCAGCTGAAGTAACGCCAATAAGGCAGAAAGATACCTTTTGAGACTGCCCAATGCAGAGCCCTGCTGGGCAAGGGATAAGACAAAGAGAAGAATGTCAGAGAGAGAAGCAGAAAGAGGATCTATAGATCTTTCTTTAAATAATTTACAAAGCAGTTCCAACTGCAGGCGTATACCGTCTTAGTTGAGGGTCGCCTGACTGCCAAAATAACTTTACAGACTTCAGGAGGAAGGTTGAAGGCTGTCAACTATTGCCACTCAATCTCCACGCATGAAGGCGCAGAGTTGACAGGTTCAGGTGAAGAACCTTCCCCTGCTGCTGCAACAGAAGATCTTACTGAAGGGGCAGCCTGATTGGAGGATTGAGGTTAATTTTCAGAAGCTTGGGATACCAGACTCTCCATGCCCAGTACGGAGCCACCAGGATTACTTGGGCCCAGTCATTCCTGATCTTCTTGAGATCTCTGGGCGGAAAGACACACAGTAGGCCTAAACTCCACTTGCAATGAAAAATGTTGCAGAGCGATTGCCACCTTGGAAACTCTAACGTGCAATACTGCTGACATTGCGTGTCTCTTCGAAGGCAATCAGATCTAACCAAGGCTCTCCCCCTTGCTGAAAGAGTCCTTGTGCCACCTCCGGATGGAGACGTCACTTGTGATCTGCTAGGCATCGATGGCTGAGCTTCTCCGTCCTAGCGTTGATGTCCTGGTGTTCCAGCCATGTCTAGAGACGCAGGGCCTCTGACAAAGTTTCCACAACCCCACACCGCCCTGCTTGTTGCAGTAGTACATTGCGCTGGTGTTGTCTATGAACATGCACTATCTTCCCTTTGGCAACAGGAAGAAATGCCTTCAATGCTAGTCACACTGCCCGGAAGTCCTGTGAGTTGATATGGAGTCCAGATTACACCAGAGATCATAGGCCTCTGATATCCACCTCTCCCAGATGGCTGCACCATCCCGGAAGTGATGCATCTGCAACTACCGTGAGATCTGGTTGGGAAAGGGAGAGGAGTCTGCCCCTGACCCAATCGCAGTTCACTGACAACCACTGCAGGTCTTTTGCAGTTTCCCCCGAGATCTGAACCGTTTCTGTGAGATTTCCCTGATGCTGTGCCCATTGGAACTTCAGGTCCCACTTTAAGGAAGCTAGCCTGGTGTGTGGTGAGTACCTATGGTGTTATCCCCTTATACCAGAACCAGGTATCCTCTATTAGTGAGCTGTAGTCAGTGTCTAGGAAGCCAGTATTTTTCTAGAGGTAGCTGTGGATGAGCAGCCACGACTTATCTAGGAGACATGCATAGCTTATGCTATACCACTGTAGTCACAGAGCACTTACACTCACGAAAGAACCACACAGTGTTACAAAAATAAAGGTACTTTATTATGGTAACACAAATACCGCAATACTATATAGGTAAAAACCCAACCAGAGGCAAGTAAACACACTGTTATATGTACATTAGAAGTGAGGAATTCGCATAAAATGCAATAGAAAACAGTGAAAGCAATAGTCAATACTGAAGGCCCTAGTGGGGACCAAACCATACAAGTGGAATGTGAAAGTCGGGCCCCCACCCAAGGAAGTGGAATTGGTAGAGGGGAGCTGGAGGAACTAGGAAACCCACAAGATAAGTACCTGAGTGCCCTCAGCGACCAGGAGAAGAGAGGTAACCCTGGTTCTCCCCAAGCCCACCAGGAAGAAGGATTGCAGTCAGTCAGTGGTGTGGAAAAACCACCAACAAGCCTTGGCAAAGGCAAATATCGTTAGAGAAGAAATGCAGAGCTGTCGGGGACCAGCAACGTCCAGGAGGGCTCAGCCCACAGAAGGGTGTCCCGGGTGACCCTCAGCAGTGAGGAGGGTTACAGGAAGAGGGACAGTCCCCACAGGCAACCCACAGGCAGCAAGCACAGGAGTCACAGAGAGGCCCATGCAGCACACCTAGAAAGGAGTCCCATGTTGCTGGAGAAGCATGCAGAGGGCTGACCATCGCAGGCAAGAGTGATGAGGGCTGGGGCTACACAGAGCCTGAAGATCCCTTGGAGGAGATGCCAACAAGCCTTGGTAGCTGCAAGAGACGTGGTGCACAGGGGCACTGTCCTGCGTGGAGAGGCAAGGGCTTATTGTCTCCCAAATTGGACAGCTGGTAGAGAGGACCAAGGGGACCACTCCAGGCCATCACCCGTGAAGCAGAATCCACGTAGCTTTGGAGGAGAGGAGATCCACACAGCTGGTTGTCGTAGTTGGTGCCTGCGGATGCAGGGGAGTGAATTCTTTACTCCAAGGGAGATTCCTTTTTGCTTCTTGTGCAGGCTGAAGACTCATCACCCTCAGAGGATGCACAGCCAGGGAAATATTGCAGTTGCTGGATGGGGGCCCTAAATAGCCCTGGAAGGGGGATTGATCACCTAGTACGGTGACCACCTCTCGGGAGAGGGCTGTGACATCAACTGCCTGACCTGGCTACTCAGATGCTCCCAGAGGCCTCTGCTCACCTTGGATTCAAGATGGTAGAATCAAGTAGCCACCTGGAGGAGCTCTGGGAATCACCCCTGGGGTGGTGATGCACAGGGGAGTGGTTCCTCCATTTTCCATTGTCCAGTTTCGCACCAGAGCAGGGACTGGAGGTCCCTGAACTTCTGCAGACTGGTTTATGCAAGGAGGGCACCAAATGTGCCTTCAAAGCAAACCAGTGGCTCAGGGAAGCTGCCCCTCCCAAGCCATGTAACACCTATTTCCAAAGAGGGTGTTGCCTCCCTCTCCCAAAGGAATTCCTTTGTTCTGCCTTCCTGGGCTTGAGCTGGTCAAGCAGCAGGAGGGCAGAAACCTGTCTATAGGATGGTAGCAGCGCAGGCTGCACAAAATAACCCTGCAAACTGGTAGGAGCAAAGCTGGGGGTCCTCTGAGGAGCCCCCAGACGGTATGGAATCATACAACCAATATTGGCAACCGTATTGGGGTATGATTCCGACATGTTTCATACCAAACATGCCCAGGTTCAGAGTTACCATTATGTAGCTGGATGTAGGTAGTGACCTATGTCCAATACATGGGTAAAATGGCTTCCCCGCACTCACGAAGTCCAGGAGAATGGAGCTGGTTTTTTGGGGGTACCACTGCTCATGCAGGGACGCCCTCACACACAGGAACCTGCACCTTGCCCTCTGGGCTAGGATGGCCTACCATAGGGGTGACTTACAGTGACCTGGTGCAGTGACCAGCAGTGACAGAGTGCATGCACTTTTTCACCCAGGCTGTAATGGCAGGCCTGCATACACAGTTTTCATGGGCTCTTATGGGTGGCATAATACATGCTGCAGCCCTTGGGGGGGCCCTTGGTGTACCAATGCCCTGGGTACCTAAGTATCATATACTAGGAACTTACAGGGGTACACCAGTATGCAAATTGTGGGGTGCAAAGTGTACCAACGCAAACAAATTTAGAGGAGAGAGCACAATCCCTCTGGTCCTGGTTAGCAGGATTCCAGCGAAAACAGTCCAAGCACACTGATAAACTGGCAAAAAATGGGGGTAACCATGCCAAAAAGAGTGACTTTCCTACAAGTGTCATCATAAGTTACTGCAGTGTATAAAGTCTAAGGCCCTCATTCTGAACATGGCGGTCTGGACCACCACGCTGGCGGTGGCGCTTATTACCGCCAACGGCATGGCGGCCCAGACCGCCATATACTGAACATGGTAGTGAACTGGCTGCAAGGCAGCCAGTTCACTACCACCCACCGCCAAGCCACAGTCCACCGCCGGGCCGACTGTGAGCACTTGCAGCCCGAAGGTGGAAGCAGGACAGGCGGTGGGATTACGATCCCTATTCCACCAGGGACTCCCTGGCGAATTACCGCGCCAGGTAATCGCTGGCGGAAAGCATATGGGTGACAGGAATAATCATTCCTGTCATATGTATGTGACATGCCTGGCCCCTTCCCCCCCTCCACTATCCCTACCCACCCACGCCCCTAGAACAGCCCCCACCCCACAAACCTCGAAAACCAACCCCCCCAACCCTAAAACCCCATGCAGGTCCCCCCACTCCGACCCTCCCCCACCCATACATACAGGTCCCCCCACCCTGACGATCACCATGCCCCACCCCCCTACCCCTACCCCTACATACAGCTCCCCCCAAACCCCAACCCTCCACATCCACATTCACCCATTCACGGACATGCACACATGCATACATGCACTCAGACACACATTCCCCCCCCCCCCCCCACAGACACCCAAGCACACCCCCATGCACTCACACTCACACACACACCCCTCCCTCCTTCCCTCTCTGACAGCACTTACCTTATCCGTTGCGCTGTTCTGGGAGGGAACGGGCTCCCTGGATGCTACTCCACTACCTCTCCATACACTGGCACGCTCAAAACTGCTTCATAATAGGCGTGGCTGTGTAGGGAGAGACGTGGCGGTGAGGGTGGAGCAGCATCCACCCCCCGCCAACGACCACCAGCCACGTGGCGGTGTGGCTCCATGCGTCATTATGTGGCGGGATGGTGGCCGTCAACACTGGTGGTCTTTTGTTGACATCCCACCATGTACGTAATGAGGGCCTTAGTCTTTAGATATTGCCACAACTGTTATTTAACACATGAACAAACAATTTGCAGGCAACAACAAAAATGTCATAACTTCAATGATTAGAGTTCTACCTGGGGAGAGATTGGAGTTTTGTCAAGTGGAAGATTTGACTCATCGTGAGGTAGTGCAGAGGGTTATATGCCTGCTTCAAAGAATAAAATGAGTTACTTACCTGTAACTGCAGTTATCCAGTATTGGTATCTTTCATAGATTCACATGCTTGAATCATGCCCCATTCTCAACATGGGAGTCCCAAGGTACCATAACATAGCAGTATGTATGATTACCATAGGCCTTAATGGCAATGAACTTTGTATTTAACAACATATCCATATCCTTTTGCAGAAGGAACCAAACTTGAACTATGCACAATCAGGCAACAGCACCCTCTAGAACACTCCCCAGAGAGGCTGCTTCCCTCAGGTTTTCAAGCACAAGTGTAACCTTGGTATCTGAGGTGTAAGGAGAGCTTCTTAGGGGAGGAGAGTGGGTCGCATATTAGTCTATGAAAAATACCAATACTGGATAACTACAGTCAAGTAACTAATGTTCTTATCCAGTATTGGATATTACATAGATGCACATGCTTGAATCAGAATAGCAAGGGGTTTCCAGCATTGTGTTTTAGAAACAATGCGATTAGTTGCGGATGGTGGGCAGTAAAACAAAGCAATACAATTATATCTTGTATTCATAATAAACTGTAATCAGAATAACAGTTATACTAACAATACTGTGCAATAACCATTGCATAAGTAATCTTGTAAACAACTGTTCCTCTAAAATAGAGGCTCACATTATTGGAATGAATGTTGTAACACCGCTTGTCCTCCGGCTACATCTTCTCGAAGTGCCTACTGCAGGCAGTAGTGCTGGGTAAATGTGTGGGCGTTTTTCCATGTTGCAGCGCAAAAACCTTCACCAGTGGAGCACCAGCAAAAAGAGTAGCTGAGGTGGATACTGCCCTAGTTGAGTGTGCCCTTGCCTTGGTTGTAAGCAGTTTTCCCGCTTTTGAAGGACAAAACTAGATTGTAGGGGAAATCCATCTTGCGATCGTGGCTTTAGTGACTGCAGACCCTTGATATGCCTGACTGTATGATATTAAGAGTTGATTAGATTTGCGTATGTTCTTTGTAAGACACAATTAGAATTTAATGCAATTCTTCACATCCAGGATATGAAGTGCTTGCTCAGCTGGGGTGGCTGGATTCAGGGAAAAAATGTGCGCAGAATTATTGGTTCATTCAGATGGAAGTGAGTTGGTACTTTTGGACTGAACATGTTCTTAATAGGACGTAGTCATCAGTGAAATGTAAGAATGGTTCTTGCGTGGTGAACGCTTGCAGGGGTAAGCACCAATAATAATGCTACTTTCCAGGTGAAAAAATGTAAGTCTGTCTTTTGAATGGGTTCAAATAGTTGTTTCATTAACTGTGAAATAAACTAAGTTGAGATGCCATACTGGAAGTGGAGCTCTGACCGAAGGGAAAGCTTTGAACAAACCCTTCATAAATTGTCTGATTATTCTGTCTGAACAAAGGGATGTAGTCTTAGATGATCTTCTGTATCTTGATATTGTTGCAAGGTGGACTTTGAACAAAGCATGCACTAGTCCATATTTTGCCAGACATGGGTGATACGGCAGTATCTGTTCAGTTGATGTTATTAAAGGATATAAGGCAGATTGTTGACACCACACACAGAATCCTTTCCATTTTAACCTATATGTTTTGTTGGTGGACTCAGCTCTTGCTTTAGCCAGTATATCCTTACAGTCCTGAGGAAAGTCTTTGTCCTTGTATACACTGAACTAGTATTCATTGAACTAGCAATGCCCAGAAGTGGAGAGATTTTGGGTCCGGATGGAGAACGTCGCCTTTGTCCCTGGTCAATAGTGTTGGAAGTAGTGGTAGGTGAATGGGCTTGCACTCCGACATCAAGAGAAGTTCCGTATACCAGTGCTTCCAGGGCCATCTGGGAGCAATGAGGATCAGGCAACAATGCTCCCTTTTCATCTTTCTGAGAACCGTCGGTATGAAAGGGAAGGGGGGAAAAGCGTAAGCGTAAATCCCTGACCATATCATCCAAAAGGCATTCCTCCACAACTCTGGAGTGGGTATCAAGTGGCACAGAACTGGCATTTGATGTTGATGTTTGTTGCAAAGAGGTCTAATGCCGGCCTGCCCCAACATGAGAATATCTTGTTTGCCTGCATTTAATTCAGTTCCCACTCGTGACAGCTTTCTGTTGTCCTGTTGAGTGTGTCTGCGAGAGTGTTGCTGACTCCTGCTCTGCCCTTATCAATTAATTGTGAACAGTGAGCCAATTCCAGAGATCCTGCGACTCTTGGGAGGGTGCTAGGGATTGTGTTCCTCCTTGCTTGTTTATATAATGCATGCTTGCATGCATGTTCTCCGTACGGACCAGCACTGATGAGCCTGCTATCTTTGTAAGAAAAGCCTGAAGAGTGAAAAGATGGCCTTCAACATCAGACTGTTTTTATGCAATGCTTTATGTTGTTCTGACCACTTTCCCTGAATTTGTAAATCCTGCAGATTGCCATCAAAGCCCTGCAGGGAGGTGTCTGCGGTTATCACAAATTTGGATACGTGATGAAGAAATGTGAGGCCTTGAGATAAATGAGAAGCTTGGAGCCACTATGCTAAGGTGTTCCTCATGTTCAAGCGATTGTTCCTTCTGTACAGTATGCATTGCTTCTAAAGTTCTTCCTGAAGTGGTTTCATTTTGAGCCTCGCAAGAGACACTAGGGGCCAGATGTATCATTCTTTCCAATAGCGATTACCAAATTGCGATTTTTTTTTAATTAAGTAATCGCTATTGGAATGTGTGAAACTCCAGGAGTTTCATATAGCGATCGCAAAGGCTTGCAAATGGAGCTACCTCATTAATATTCATGAGGTAGGTCTCAATTTCCGTCCCATTGCAAATGGCTACAATCACAGGGATGATGGCCTGCTGGGCTCAGCAGACCACCATGTCTGTGAATGCTTTTCAATAAAGCAATCTTTTTTTTTTTTTTTTTAATGCAGCCCGTTTTCCTTAAAGGAAAACGGGATGCATTTAAAAAATAAAAAGTTTTCTTTTCATTTTTTAAGAGTAGGCAGTGGTCCGTGGGAGCACTGCCTGCTCTTAAAAAATGTTTTTGCATGCATTCACAAAGGAGAAGGGGTCCCTGAGGAACCCCTTCCCCTTTGCGAATGAGTTACCACCTGCTTTCAATGGGTGGTAAAATGCAAATGTTTTGCGATCGCATTTGGGTCACAAAACATTCATACATACATCTGCGATTCGGTATTATGAAGGGACACCCTTGACACGCCCCTTCCTAATACCGAATCAGTATGTAGTCGCAAATCCAATTTACCGAATCGCAAATTGGACTTGATACATACCAAAATGCATTTTTGTGATCGCAAACGGCACATTGGGCCATTTGCGATCGCAAAAATGTCTGATACATCTGGTCCTAGATTTATTGCAGACGACATCATGCCTGGCAAGGACTTGTACAGATTTTTTTCTTGAAAGCTTTATTGCCAGTTGTCTTCATTTGTGCTGTCTGTCTTAGGATAAATACGCTTTGTTGTGTATAGTGTCCAGAAGAGCCCCCAGAAACAGTAGGTATTGCTTCGGGATATCTGATTTCTGTGAACTGATTGCTAGCCCCAATTTGAGGAAGAGGTCTAGACAGGCTTGTGTTGATTTTCTTGCTTGTTTTGCTGTTGGGGCATTGAGGAGCCACTCGTCCAAGTAAGTAAGTACTTGAAGACCTTGGTTCCTTAGAGCGGCTGCTACTGGTGCATGGCACTTTGTAAATATGCGAGGAGACGATTTTAGCCCAAATGGGAGAACTTTGAATTGGTAATGGGTACCAGACACTGTGAAGCGAAGATATGTTCTGTGTTTGGGGTGGATGGGAATGTGGAAGTATGTGTCTTCCAGAATGAGAGATGTCATAAAATCTCCGCTGCTGAGGAGGTTCAGGATGTCGGAGAGAGTGAACATCCGAAATAAGTGTTTGCATAGGAATTTGTTCAGTTTTCTCATGTCCAGGATGGGTCTCCATTTGCCTGATTTATTTCTTATCAGGAAGAATCTGGAACAGAAGGCAATCCCTCTTTGATAAAACGTACTCTCTCGATAGCTCCTTTTGCAAGCATGATGAGGGCTTCCTTTATTAATAAGTGAAGATGAGGGGGGTTACTCCCCTTGGGGGATAATTTGGTCGTTTTTTCTGTAAATTCTAGAGTATGGCCATACTCTATCAAGTCTAATACTCATTTGTCTGCTGGTATCTGTTCCATTGTTGTAAATGTCTGGACATCTTCACACCCACTGGATGAAGAGATGTTGTTGTGGCTGGTACCTGAAGGAGGTCATTGCTTGTGCCAGGTTTCCCTGGCCTGGAAGGGTTGTTTTCTGCAGGGGCCCTGTTTCTTGTAGGCCGCTGTAGGAGGCTGTCAGTACTGCTGCTGATAGGGTAGCCTATACTACGACTGAAAGGGGTGATATTGTGGTCTTTGGGAGGGACCCTCTGTAGGATGAAAATCCTCTTCCGCTGACTTCCCGAAAGGGAGCTTTTTTTATTTTGGACAGTACTCAATGATCTTGCTATATCTGTGTCCATCTTAATTGTTAAGAGCGCATCATCAATGTGCTTAGCGAACAATGGGCCAAATGCATCAAACACGTTTACCCATTCTGTGTCAATAGAAAAATGCTTTACTGCATATGGCCAAATATCTCTCCGTCGTAAGCCATGTCAAGGACTTTAGACTGTCCAGTCCAGTCCAGTCTGAACGAAGTTGACTTCAACCATTCTTGGCGTTTAAGTACTGCGACTCCAGCTAACTGACAAAAACCTGTTGTTGCTATATCCAGAGCGCAGGCAATTACCTCAGAGGAGGTGTGCTCACCTTCGTGTAGTGTCTTAATTACCTCAGGATTTTTATCCTCTGGGATGAGGTCTACTAGATTTCCAATGTATGACCACATCTGCCTGTCATAGCGGCCCAAGATAGCTAGGGCATTTTCAGCACTAACCTTGGTGGCAGACATGATGGAAAACCTTTTGCCCACATTATCCAATCGTTTCCCGTTCCTGTCCGGTGGTATAGAGAAGGGGGCGAAAGGAATTTTAGACCTTCTTTGAGCCACCTGCAAAATAATTTAATCAGGTGTGGGATGACCTGCTAAACATGCAGGGGAATCATCAAGGGCCTTGTATTTTCTATCTATCCTGGGTGGCACTGCTACCACTGTTGCTGTGTTTTTCATAATTTTCACCCCCTCTTGCCAGATGTAGTCTATTATGGGGATGGCACTGACAGGCTTTCTTGTCTGTTCCTTGAAGTCGTACAGGAAGCAATGGGCTTGTTTGACAGAAGTTGGGAGGTGAAATCTGTTGGCTGCTCTATCCATCAGGTTATGGAATCCACCTATATCTTCGAGGGTGAATCTGACGGATGCGGAGGTGGAGTTGAACATGTGGGAATGAGATAATCATTCCACTCATTCTACGGGTGAATACTCTCCTGGATTTCTCCTTCTTCTCTGTCCTCTTCTGAGGAAGAAGGGTCATCTCTTGGTGCTGCCAATGTTGAGTGTGGTGTAATTCTAGGAGTTACTTGGGGAGGCACAGATGGAGGTGTAGATGGTGAGATAGGTTGAGGAGGTGCCTCTGGTGCCATGTCAGGAAACCTTATTTTATAGTCCTGTAGCTTTGTTTGCAGATCCTGCACCAGCGATATAGGCATCTGTACATTTTCCTGTCACTTTTGGTAACAATAGTGTTCATAGTCTAACCTGTGATGATGATCGTAATACTCTTGGTTGTATGGGTGATCTTTCTCATAAACTTAATTGTCATCATCCTGGCATTTGACCAGGAGCTCAGTTGGACTATGCGCAGTCCCAAATGGACCTTCATTTTTATCAGATCTCCCCAAATTCAAAAGATGTGATGTAGGGTTGGGAGAAACTTTACTACGTGAAGTAACGTCTGGTGTAATTGCCTTTTTTGAGACTTTTAATATCACCGTCGATGGGCCTGTCGACGGTGTCATCGATGATGTTGTTGATGGCATTTCAGTCATCGCAGATACTGTAGTTGTCGGCGCTATCGTTGACAAGAGTTGTCGTTGACAGTGATCTTTTCACAGTTATGGAGATGGAGTATTCCCTAGTTTTGTGGGACGGGGTAGCAGGCTGAGATGAGGCTTTGTCTGAGGAGAAATGCCTTTTCTCCTTTTTGGAAGGGTCATCATGATGCGACTTGAAGGCCTTCTTACCTTCCTCAGATGATGTCAGAGGATCTCGCCCTTTTGCTAGATTTTTCAGAAGTGTTGTTGTCCTCGTCATAAGAACGACCCTTGGACTTCTGCAGCCACAGAAGCAGCCTACCTTCTCTATCTTTTAGTGTTTTTGTAGAAAAAGTTCCACAAATTTTTATGACTTGGGTAAAAGCAGTAAAGGCCCTCCTTGAGTGGATCTTCTACATGTAGGCGCTCCTTACCACAGGACTTGCAAGCTCAGAATAAACCATTTTTAGAGGTTTCAGGCATGTTGTAGATAAAGTAAGTCAAAGAAGTAGAAAAAATTGAGCAGAGCCCAGGGGGACTCCCTTCACACAACATGCAGTAGAAAATCTGAGAGAAGCAGCATCTCTGGGCAGTATTCTAGAGGGCGCTGTCGCCTCATTGGTCACAGTTCAAGTTTAGTTCCTTTTACAAAAAGACATGGATTTGTTGCTAAAGATGCTGTTCATTGCCATTAAGGCCCATGATAATGATACATACTGCTGTGTTATGGTACAGTGGGACTCCCATGTCGACGACAGGGAATGATTCAAACATGTGAATCTATGGAAGATCCAATACTGGATAACGTGTACCATGCAGATCACAAAGTACATGTAAAATAAATTAGTCAGTGGGTTACTGCTTTTGCTAGAGGGATTCTTTTGTCATTTTCAATTTATAAATTGGAATCCTAATATAGAATAGTGAGAGTAGAAACTCATCAAAGAGCTGCATGCAAACTGAGCTGCATGCAAACTGCAAGTATAGATTAGAGCTTTATGATTTCTCAACATTCTTTCATTATCCTAATGTTGCAAAAAGGATTAATTTGGATAGCCAACTGTTATTATTAAACACAGCCCCCAACCATGGTGTTACGTTTTGAATGCTGAGTTTGTGCTTTCCAGACCAACCACTCAAACTATACTGCCTACTAGTATGGATGCCGTGACGCTTTGCAGTACCCTGTCTTATCTAACATTTCCTTTAAATTAATTAACACATGACTGTCTCTGTGTAATGTGTGTGATTTAAAGTGCTCTGACACCCTACTGGCACGAGTGGCGCTATGAAACAGAATAAATTAATGTTAGAGGAATGTTATGGAGACTTGAGGGGCACTGTTAAAGGGTGGCAGTGAGGGAATCCAAGGTTGAAGCGGTCATTGAGGGGTTGGGTGCCAACAAACATTGTTGCACCTCTCCTTGGCGCCACCAGTGCTAAAGCAAGCAGGCCCTGATTGAGACAAGTGACAGGCGACACTACATGGTGGTGCCGTGGGACTTCTCACTACACTATACGGTCCTTTCGCGCTTCACAATCTTGAATCTTCCCTTTGGAATCGTTCTGATAATTATCATATCCCCCAGTTAGCCATCTAGCAAGATTACCTGTGACTGTATCTCACCTGGATTATGGCTGCCTTTGAAACTTCAGCCCTGGTGCGCGAAAGCAGAGCTGAACACACAGTTTTCGGGCAACAACAAAAATGTAAAGATAACTCCAGTGAATAATGTTCTTCTATGAGAGATGGAGTTTTGTCTAGTGGAAGTTGTGTCTCATCGTGAGGTAGCGCAGAGGGTTATATGCCTGCCACAAAGAACATGTATCATGCAGTTGACAAAGTGTAAATAGGTCAGAGACAGAGCGTTACTGATTTTGTCAGAGATTGTTTTGTTATTTGCAGTTTATAAATTAGAATCTCAATACAGAACAGTGATCTACGGTCCTTCCTTGCGCACTTCCAAATTTCCGCTCTCGAATTCGTTTTGATTACATTATCCCCCGTTAGACACCTAACAAGATTACTTGTGAGTGTCACTATCTCTCTCACTTGTGCAGCGCTCTGTGTCTAACAATCCTGGAAAGCAGAGCTGAACACACAGTTTTCAGCTAACAATAAAAATGTCAAGATAACTCCAGTGATTAATGTTCTTTTATGAGAGAGATGGAGTTTTGTCTAGTGGAAGTTGTGACGCATCGTGAGGCAGCGCAGAGGGTTACATGCCTGCTGCAAAGAATGTGTACCATGCAGTCAACAACGTGTAAAGAGGCTAGAGTCAGAGCATTACTGATTTTGTCAGAAAGATCATTTTGTTATTTGCAGTTTATAAATTAGAAAGAACAGTGAGCTACGGTCCGTGTGCACTTCATACTCTCCGCTTTGGAATTCGTTTTGATTACCTCGTCGCTGGTTAGCCACCTAGATTACTTGTTGTAAACGTCACTATCTCTCTCACTCGGATTAAGCATGCCTAACTTCAGCCCTGGCACATGCGGTGCTCGGTGTCTAACAATCCTGCAAAGTTAACCTGCTAACCTTCCATTGATCCAAGCACAGGCCTGACTGCTGTTGTAGTTTAGCCTTGGAACCAATTCCAGGGGCTTTGAGACAGGCTCTGTGGCTGTGCAAGAAATTCTAAAGCAGCCTTTCACCGGTACCGTAGTTTGCTATGCTGTCACGCATTAGGTAAAATAATAAAAACAACGATCCTCATCTGTTGAGTGATGCATAACAGGCCCCTGCAGTCTGCTCCGACAAGGTGTGAAGACTCGAGTGCTTGAATACATGAAAAACTAAACCATTTGGTGATGGTGTATTGCTACAATGGTCCACCAAATGTCTTCCAAAGTTTTTCCTGCGTGCACGCACTCCATGATGATGAGGTGTGAATTGTAAAGACTAGAGCGTGTGCAATGTGCATGAAAACAATACACCAGCACCAAATGTTTTATTTTTTCAGAAAAAAACTAAAACATTTGGTACTGGTGTATTCCGAGCAATACTCCCCCAAATGTTTTAGCTTTTGAAGTGCCAAGCACTCTCTTTCCGGCGAGTCGCTCGATGAGGTGTGAAGAAGATGGTGAAGTATATTATGGATGCGGCCTGAGGCCTCAGTTAAAACTAGTCACGCAGCCCTCCGCAGTTGAGTTTCTTAAACTCGGGCATCATGGTTCGTGTGCCATAAGATCAACAGATTTCTGAATCATGACCGAAATGTGAAATCAAAATAGTTTTTTATTAAATAGTAAAAAAAAAACATCAACACTGCTGCGTGGCCGCTTTTCTGAACGCCCCCTACCCCCAATCATTTTGCTGACGGGATGTTCTGTTTTTATCAATCTCCTCAATTGTCCACAGCAGCCTAAGTCATCAAGATTGTGTTACTTTAACTTACAAATACTGCTACTGCCACAGAGTCCTAACAGTACACTTATTTATTTAATTTTGTACACTGACTGAACGTACCTCTGCGCTCAGCTGTGATCAGACAGGAAGGCTTGTAATTTAATTTGAGTGCTTGCCTTCGACTGTGCAGTGCCTCTCATAAGGGTAAGGCAGGCCACCACGAGGAGGGGAGGTCACTCAAGTGTGGTCTTTTCTTCACACTCCCTTGTATGCAATGCCCTTGAGCCAATGCATACTAACAGGGGAGGGAGTGAGAGGCTGAGTTGCAGGGGCATAATGGCCAATTACTGCACGGCTTCTCAATAAAGCCATGCCGTAAATGGTCATTATGCTCCCTTTGCTCAGTTGACAAGGTTGAGCCTCCCACTCCACGCTGCCTGCCCTAGTAAAAGGTCTTTGATACAATACAGGCGTTTCTCACTTGCTTCAACACAGCATGAGAGCAGCACCAGGACTGGCCTGTGAGGAGGACTGGGGGGGGGCGGCGTATTTCAACCACTAGCTTAGTACATTCTGCAGGTGAGACTCCTGAAAAGTGGGAATGCTGGGCTGGCCAAGGAAAGGCATCAGTCCAACCCAACATGCGCACTTTGTTATTTACTAATTGTGCAGGCTGAGCAGAGCACTCTCTACTGAGCTATCAATAATTCTTTAAGCCCCACCCCCCCTTGCCTGATGGACAAATTCTGAGGCTCAAAAAGGAAATGATCCAGCCTGGGGCTAACACCTGACTGCAGCGGGCTATATTAACACACTTGTTTGTATTTAAATGAAATTAAGGAAAGGGGGCCAAAAATAACAGTGGGGCGTCACCCTTCCGCTCAAATGAAGGAACTGCCCCTGGGCCCATGTTATTTTCTGCCTTTACTTACCTTTTGCTAAGTGTGTTTTTGTACGACCATAGCTCCAGTTAGGAGACATACCAAAGTTAGTTGATGAGTGTGTGTTATAATTAATATAACATATTTTTTGATCACTGGTGAGGTTCTTTCTTTCATTGACTGACCTGTGTAGTATTTGCAACTGCTTTACACCCTCCTGGATAAGCCTTAGCTGCTCTCCACAGCTACCCCTATGAGAGCTCTGGTTATTTAGAGCCACTTACACTATCACTAAGGGTGGCCTGGACTCAGTTCAGGTGCCTCACCTATAGGTGTACACCATACACTGAGCCAGCATCCTACAGTCACAATGCAAACAAATGGCGTGCAAAGCAGGAGTTCACAGTAACAAGCCTGGTGACAGATGATTAGGGCTGTCAACTGGATGAACGAATGAATGAGCTAATTTATAGATCACACAGATACTCACACCAGTGTCCCAGCACCAAATTCTTTCTGTACTGGAATGGCATCAATAAAGCCAAAGCAAATAGCTGGGTTTTATTATTCTTTCTAAAACACAGGCCAGAGCTCAAAATGCAGAGCTCTACAGAGAGCTGGTTCCATGCTTGCGTTGCACAATAGGAGAAGAAATACGTTTGTTACCTGTATCTGTAGTTCTCCAGTATTGGAAACTTTCATAGATTCACATGCTTGAATCCTTCCCCGTCATCGAGATGGGAGTCCCTGGTGTTATACAAAAGCCATGCTCCAATGTAGATATACATTAAATGCATTAGGTCTTCAGCTTAGCAACATATCACAGTCGTTTTAGAAAAAAGGACCAAACTCTAGATTCCACCAATCAGATTACACCACCTTGTAGAACCCTCCTGTAAGGAGCTGCCTTCCCACAGATTTTCCAAGTATTAGTGCTGTAATATAGATAACACTGGGAGAATGAAGGTGAGCTCTGCAGGGGAGGTGGGTGGGTCGCATGTGAATCTTTTAAAGTTTCCAATACTGGAGAACTACAGTTACAGGTAAGTACTTATTTCTCACTCCAGTATTGGAACTTTCACAGATTCACATGCTTGAATCAGAATAGCAAGCAGTAGGTAGCACATTTTCTGTAGTTAGATATATAAACATTCTGTCATGATAAAAGAACATGGGCATTCCAACAGTTATGATTAGCTAGAAATATGATAACAGAAGAACTACAAAATTATTGAAAATGTGCATATAAACAGTAAGAAAGCAGATGGTGGGTAATAGCAAAACAGCTCACCTTCATTGGAACAGATGCCTAAGCACTTCCTGCCCAACTGCTACCTCCATGCTTGTATCAGTGTCCAAGCAGTAGTATCTCGTGAAAGTGTGCGCCTTTTTCCACGTTGCAGCTTGGCAGATGTCCAGTAATGACACTCCTGAAAATAACGCACAGGACGTGGAAATGGCTCTGGTCGCATGTGCGTGTACTTTAGAGTTGAAGGTAGACCAGCGTTACTATGGCAATGAATGATTGCAGTTGTAATCCAGCGAGCAATAGTTTGTTTGGTGACTGGGAACCCTTTTCTAGGGTTACTGTAAGCTGTGAAAAGCTGGTTTGTTTTATGAGAAGATTTCGTCCTTTCCAGATAAAACTTGAGACATTTCTTTAGATCTAGCGAGTGAAGAGACCTTTCTGCTGTTGTTTGCGGGTTAGGGAAGAACGTTTTCAATAGCACAGGCTCGTTGAGATGAAAGTCCGAGGGTACATTAGGTATAAATTTAGGGTTGGTGCGTAAGATGACCCTATCCCCTCTAAATTGTAAAAAGGGTTTCTGTATTGTGAACGCTTGTATTTGACTAACCCGGCTCGCAGACGTAAGCGCGATAAGCAGTGCCACCTTCCATGTAAGATATTTGATGTCCGCCTTGTGAATGGGCTCATACAGCACTTTCATAAGCGGACCAAGAACTACGTTTAATTACCATGCCGGCGGAGGGGCTCTGACTGGTGGGTAGGATCTAAAAAGACCTTTTAAGAAGTGCTTTATAAGCCTGTGAGACTAAAGAGATGGCTTACCGGATCTTCTTCTATAGCGAGAGATGGCTGCCAGATGAACTTTAATGGATGCATGTTGCAATCCTGAGCACGCTAGATTCAAGAGATAAGGTAGGATTTCTTCCGGAGCGGAGGGCAAAGGATGTACTGTAGTAGACTTGCACCACAAACAGAACCTTTTCTACTTTAAGCAGTATGTTTTGTTTGTGCGCTCGGCCCAGGCTCTGGCTAGTATCTCCTTGCAGTCATTCGGGATGTTTAAATGGCAAAACTCAATTAACTCAGGAGCCATGCTGACAAGTTCAGAGATTTGGGATCCAGATGTTTCACTTGGCCGTGGTTCATGTGAGCAGCGATGGACATGGCTCTATTTTTATGGGTGGACATAGGGACATCAGTAGAAGTTCCATGTACTAATGTTGATGTGGCTACGCAGGGGCTATTAGGATAATCTGGCAGGGTTCTGGCTTGATCTCGCTGATCACTCTAGGGAGGAAAGGAATTGGATGAAAAGCGTAAGCATAGATTCCTGACCAAGCTATCGAAAATGCATCCCCCCCCACGACCCCTTCTGGTGATGCCAGCTTGCATAAAACTGGCATTTGGCGTTCTGGGCGGTCGTAAAGAGATCCAAGTTCAGTTTGCCCCACTGAAGGAATATTTTGTTTAGTGTGTTGATCCAATTCCCATTCATGGGTAAATGTTGCCAGTCTGCTCACAGAATCTGCAATGAAGTTCTGATTGCCTGGGACATGTTCAGCTTTTATGTGTACCCAAATGTTGAATGCACCAATTCCAAATGGCTTGTGCTTCCTGGGATAGAAGATGGGAGCGAGTTCCCCCCTGCTTGTTGATATAGTGCATTGTCGTGGTATTGTCTGTCCTGACAAGCACCGATGTTCTGCCAATTCTTGGAACAAAGGCTTGCAACGCCAAGAATACTGCCCTCAGTTCTAGAAGGTTGATGTAGAGAGTCCATAGGAGGTGGGCCATTTGCCGCTTACTTGGAGATCCTGCAGATATGTGCCCCATCCGTCCATTGATGCATCTGTTGTGACTGTTAATGGAGGAGTCTGCGGTAAGAACTGCATTCATTACGAGACATTGGCACGTATTGTCCACCAACTGAGAGATGTTACCATTAATGGAGTTACCTGTATGATGTCCTCGAAATATCCTTGGGTTTGTTTTCATTGTTTGTGCAGCTCCTCCTGTAGTGGGCGTATATGAAGTGGACAGTATGGGATCAAATTGATACAAGATGACATCATCCCTATAAATGATTTTTATCGTCAAACTGAAAGGGACTTTTTTGTCTGCAGGTGCTTTGCTTGTGTGTTCACCTTTCCTTGCCTGTCCGATGTTGGGTAATCCTTGGCCTGCTCTGTGTCTAATATATCCCCCAGAAATGCTATCGGTTTTGATGGGTGGAGCACTGATTTCTCCCGACTGAGGCCCAATTGGTTGAAAAGACGCAAAGTTGCTGCAATGGATTGGCGTGCTGCTTGAATATTGGGTACTTTCATCATCCAATTGTCCAAGTATGGGAAGACTTGGTGTTGATTGTGTCTGAGGTAAGCTGCGACTGGAGCTAAGCATTTGGTAAAAATCCAGGTTACAGATTTGAGGCCAAAGGGGAGAACTTTGAATTGAAAGTGCTTGCCGACCACTGTGAATCTCAGGAACCATCTGTGAGTTGGGTGAATGGGTATATGAAAACAGGCGTCCTGCAGGTCTAGGGAAGCAATGTAGTCTCCTCTGTTGAGTAATTGCAAGATGTCATGCAATGTGACCATGCCAAAGGTTTGCTTTTTTAGGTACTTGTTTAACTCCCTTAAAGTTAGTACCGGCCTCCATAGACAAGACTTTTTTCGGATCAGGAAGAAGCAGGAGTAAAAACATTTCCCACTTTGGGATAAAGGTACATCTCTATTGCCTTCTATTTTAACGTAATCTCTACTTCTAAGTTAAGTAGATGCAGGTGTTTTTGTTGCATCTGAGGGGGTGGCGTGAGTGGAGGCATTTGTATAAACTGTAGGAGCTGGCCAAATTGAATTATATCTAGCACCCATTAGTCTTTGGTTATGTGACGCCAACAATGGATGTGATGTTTCAGATTTCCACGAGATTTTGTTGGGGAGGAGTGAGAGGTGGCCAGCGGCTGAACATCGTCATTGCCTGCAGGAGGAATCCCTAACCTGTCTCCCAGGCTTTCCTCTTTTTAGGAGTCTGGCGTAAGCGGCAGAAAGTGGCTGCAGCTGCTGATATTGCGGTCTGGTTGAGTTGCTAGCGGCGGGGTATGTTTGGTACCTATATTGCTGATATCCCCTATGAAATGGAGACTGTCTTCTTCCCCTTTCTCCATGAAAAAGAGTCTTCCTAAACTGAAGAGTGCCAAGTGATCTGGTGGTGTCTGTGTTATAGCCTGAAGGGCACCATCAATGTGTTTTCTGAATAAATCTTCCCCATAAGGGAGATCCAAGATCTTAGTTTGTTTTTCAGGCCGGAAATTGGTGGCCTTAAGCCATCCTTGCTGTCTTAACACTTCTGCTCCAGCTAATTGTCTAAAACCCATTGCTGCCAAATCAAGAGCACAGTCAATGACCTGAGCAGGAAAACGTTGTCCTTCTAGTAATACTTTTTTTGCTTCACTCATCGTGGCTTCTGGTAGCTCCTCCAAATACTGTGAGATGTCCGACCATAGCTGTCTGTCATACCTTCCAAGTATGGCCAACGAATTTGCAGTTCGCACCACAATGGCAGACACTGAAGAAAAACGTTTGCCAATATTATCGAGTAGCCTTCCTTCTCTTTCTGGTGGTGTAGTTAAAGGTGCAGAAGGCTTTCTGGAGCAGCATTGCGCCGCTTGTGAAATGACAGTCTGCCTTTGGGTGGCTTTAAAAGACATGCTGGAGCGTCATCTGTGGCCTTGTACTTTTTGTCTAACTTTGGTAATACTGCCGGGGCTGTTGCAGGGTTGTGCATAATCTTTAGCCCTTGCTTCCAAACATGATCTATTATAGGGCTAGCCCTGACTGTTTTTCTGTAGGGCTCTTTAAAATCATATACGAAATAATCCTGTTGCATTGATTTGACGGAATTGGTAAATCAAAGAGCATGGCTGCCCTTTCCAATAAGTTATGAAACCCCCTATATCTGCCGGGGGGAACTCCACTGTAGGTTGAATGGGTAATGCAGGTGTAAGGATAATATATTCGCCCCATTTATCCTGATGGGTGCGGATCTCACCCTCTTCCCCTTCTTCATCTGAAGAAGTTGCAACGTGAGAAGGTATCGCCTGAGGGGAAGTTTGTGGATGGGGCAGAGGACTGACCTGGGGCTGTTGAGATTGCTGTGGTATTGTTGGTGTCACAGCAGGTTGGTGCTGCTATACTGATGTGGGTGCTGCTGGCGGGAAGCATTCTTTGTAATCCGTTAAGATGACCTGGAGGTCACACACTAGACCAAAAGGAAGACATACCAGCTCCTGTTGTGGTTGAGATGGCTGGGAATAAAATTGCTGGTCGTAATAGGAATCGTCGCCTGAATATTTCTGAGATTTGATGTGCAACCGGGAAGGGCTTCTAGCTATGCCATATAAAGTGTCTTCATCTGAATCATCATCGTCCAACAAGTGGGACGGTAGTAGCCGTGAAACTTTACTGGGAGACGTGATAGATGGCGTCAAGCAATGTTTTTTATGTCCTCCTAGGGGTGTCTGTATAGTCGATGAGAAAAGAGGAAGTGATGATGGTCTCTGTTTCTTTGCAGGTATGTTCATGATCGTCGTTGATAGATGAACCGTCGACGACGACCGCAGAGGTGGCATCGTCAATATGATCGTTGACGATGAGCAGACAACAAGAGCGTTGTCGACGGGGTTGTCATTAAAGGTAGTAGTGCTGACTGTGGCATCGTGGATGAGATGTCCGTCAGCAGTAGCGTCAACGGGGTGTCCGTTGGCGGTAGCGTCGATGATGGGGCAGTCGTCGGAAACGTGCGCATCGTCGACAGAGACTACGTTAGCGAAGTTATGGGGCACATTGTCAATGAGGATGTCAATAACGTCGACGACAATTCTGTAGAGGCTTCTGTCGACACTGAAATGGTGATGACAGCAGAGGTTTTCATTGACGCCTGAGCTGTGGCTGATAATGTCGTAGGCGATCTTGTCGTCGATGGTGCAGACGACGGTTTCTTGAACTTGTGCTTGACCTGCAGATGCAGCGTTGGGGGCTCAGAGTGACATTCCTTCTTAGGTTTTGATACAGAAGGTGTCTTAGTCTTTACCAACTTGGTAGAATGTTTTCTGTAAGGGATGTGAGATTCAGAGGAGCCCTCAGATAATATTTTAAGTGACTTTTTCGTAGGTTCATTGGTATCATCCTACCTATGCCTCATAACAGGAGTTTTATTGAGAGACTTAGAAGAGAAGGCACTATCATCGTCAGAAACAGGGTTGGTTCTTGTTTATAACTTTTGTAGCTACAGAAGAAGACCGCCTTCTCTATCTTTTAAAGTTTTTATAGAAAATGTACAACATACCTTGCAGTCTCTGGTCTTATGGCTCGGGTAGAAACAGTATATGCAGTCATCATGTGGGTCATCAATATGAAGCCTCCTCTTCATACAAGTAGCACAAGGTCTAAATAGCCCCTTTTTAGGTGTCTCTGACATCCTGGTTAGTTTGAAGCACCTACTTGAATAAAGGTTGAAGTGAAAGAGTAGTTGTCCAAAAGCACCTCAGAACAGATTTCTGAGAGAAAAAACTGGGCAGAGCTCAGTGGAGACTCCCTAGCACGACCTGCGGTAGAAAATCTGAGAGAAGGCAGCTCCTCACAAGAGGGTTCTACAGGGTGGTGTAATCTGATTGGTGGATTCTAGAGTTTGGTTCTTTTTTCTAAAACAACTGTGATATGTTACTAAGCTGAAGGCCTAATGCATTTAATGAACAAGTTACTTACCTTCGGTAACGCTTTTTCTGGTGGGTACAGTAACTACGTGTGGATTCCTCACCTTATGAATTCTCCCAATGCATCAGCATTCAACTGAAATTTTCTTCCTAGCTCTCCACGTTGACGAGGAGGTCACAATTGCATGGCTCCGCGCGCGACTCCATCTGACATCATTGTGGCAATAAGAAGTCCTCGCCGGCTTGCTGACGTCAGTTTCACCATTCTTTACGTGCCTTCAAGGCAAACAGGTGAATACCGACCTCACAAGAACAATATATACAAATCCAAATACAAATGTAAATCACAATATTTGTTTATATAAAACCACCAAAAGTTATATACATTTATAATAAAAGAAGTCTTGGTGTGACCAGACAGGCAATGGGGAGGCGGTGGGACTGTGAGGAATCCACAGGTAGCTGCTGTATCCACCAGAAAAAGCGTTACCAAAGGTAAGTAACATGTTCTTTGATGGATACAACTACCTGTGGATTCCTCACCTTATGAACAGAATCCCAAAGCACTCCCGCACACGGAGATGGGTGCCTGACCTGTCAAACCAAGAAAGCCTGCAAAACAGAATGTGTAAAATGGCTGTCCCTCCTAACTTCCGAGTCTAAGCAATAATGCTTTGTGAAAGTGTGGAGGGAAACCCAAGTTGCGGCACTACAAATTTCAGCAACTGGGACACCTCTAGCCAAGGACAAAGTGGCAGACTTAGCCCTGGTGGAATGGGCACCAATACCCACAGGAGGAAGGAATGGTTTCTTACCTGTAACTCCAGTTCTCTCGTAGGGGTATTTCCATGATAGTCATAAGCACTGAATAGTTCCGCGCGCCTGCGGGGACCCCGGAGCACTGATGTGAAGTATATTCTTAAGTGCAAATACCAGCCCTTGAAAAAAGGTCTGTCAAAAAACACTTAAGAATAACAATGTGCAGCCTATGTGAACAGCTACACAGGCCAAATTGTTAAAAAGAAAAACAGTTGTAGTGTAAATTCACGTTTAAACATCTATTTATTCTAGAAATGTAATAACAAATACATTCTCATATTCTATTTACACCTCTCATGAGAATAAAACAATGCAGGGCAGTGTAGCCCATAGGCTGCCATTATACAGAATGTAAATAGAGCTGTGCCTTTAAGAAAGTAAAGTCTTCCTGTTTCCCATCATGCACAGCAAAAGGCAGTTGCCTCAGTTCTTTTTGAAGGCTTGTAACCTGACATGAAGGAACAAAAACATTTGTTGGAGTACCAACATCGATAATATTCATGGCAACCTGTTCTATGTCAACTCCACCGGGGAGGAGGGAGGGTTGCTTATGACTATCATGGAAATACCCCTACGAGAGAACTGGAGTTACAGGTAAGAAACCATTCCTTCTCTCGTAGGGGATTTCCATGTATAGTCATAAGCACTGAATAGAGTAGCAAGCCCATCCCCATAACCGCGGTGGAGTAGACAGAAGAATACTGAGAAAAACATGAATCATGCAAATAAATTCTTAAGCAAGGCCTGTCCAACCTGCGCATCTGCCCTAGCGTCTGAATCAAGGCAGTAATGCTGAGTAAAGGTATGGACCGACTTCCAAGTGGCAGCCTTGCATATTTCTGCCAAAGGGACATTTCTCATCAAGGCTGCAGTGGCTGCCTTCCCTCTAGTAGAGTGGGCTTTTGGCCTACCACCAAGGGATTTGTTCGCTAACTGATAACATAACATTATACATGAAACAATCCACCTGGATAAAGATTGCTTAGACGTGCCCAGCCCTGTTCTAACTGGGCCATAGTTAACAAAGAGCTGTTGTGATTTACGTAAGCATTTTGTCCTGTCCAAGTAAAATTTCAAAACCCTCTTTACATCCAGAGAGTGCAGAGTTCTCTCAGCAGGAGTAGTTAGATTTTGAAAGAAAGTTGGTAATGAAATGGTTTGGTTCACATGAAAGTCGGAGACGACTTTTGGTAAACATTTTGGATGAGTCCTCATTACCACTTTCGCAGAATGAAAAACCGTGTAGGGTTCTTGAGCGCAAAGGCCCTGTATTTCGCTAACCCTACGCGCTGAAGTGATTGCCACCAGAAAAGCAGTTTTCCATGTGAGATGCTGAAGTGATACCTTATGTATTGGCTCGAATGGAGGCAGCATCAGACGCGATAGGACAACATTCAGTTCCCATGGAGGAGAAGGCTTTCTAACGGGAGGAAAAACCTTTTTTAAACCTTCCAGGAAGTCCTTAATAATTGGAATCCGAAAAAAGGAAGTTTGTGAAGGGCTCTTTCTGTATGCCGTTACAGCCGCCAAGTGTACCTTTATTGATGACAGTTGTAAGCCCGATTTTGCCAAACTTAGCAAGTATGGCAGGATAGATTCCTCTCCGCAAGATACTGGGTCTATGTTGTTGTCTAAACACCACACACAGAATCTCTTCCACTTGCTTGCATAAGCCGATCGTGAGGAAGGGCGCTTTGCTTCTTTCAGGATTTCCATACAGTCCTGAGGTAGGTTCAAGTGTCCATATTGCACTAGCTCAGGAGCCATGCTGCCAAACTCAACGATGAGAGGTTGGGATGTGATATCTGCCCTCTGAACTTCGTGAGCAGGTCCGGATGATAAGGCAGTCTGATGTGTGGTTTGAACGATCGGTGAAGAAGGTCTGGAAACCACCATTGGCGTGGCCATTCCGGAGCAATTAGTATCATTTTGGACTGAGCATTGGATAACTTCTGGAGGACCGCCGGAATCAGGGGAAGCGGTGGAAAGGCGTAAAGAAATGCTCCTGACCAGCTTATTCACAGGGCATTCCCCAGTGTCCCTGGATGGTAATATCTGGAGGCGAAGTTTTGGCATTTTTTTTCTCTGGGGTTGCGAATAGGTCTATAGAGGGGGTACCCCATAGTGCGAAAATGGAACGAACGACGTCGTCGTGTAGAACCCATTCGTGGTTCTCGTCCATTATGCGACTGAGGGCATCCGCTTGAACATTCTGGATGCCAGGCAGGTGAGTTGCCACTAGCAACAGGTTCCTGGCTAGAAGCCAATGCCAGATTGTCTGAGCCTCTCTGGATAAAATCCTGGACCTGGTGCCTCCCTGTTTGTTCACGTAGTGCATAGTGGCCACGTTGTCCGTCTGGAGGAGGAGAGTTTCCGCTCTCAGAGAGGGAAGGAATGCTTTGAGCGCAAGGTGGACTGCGTGAAGTTCCAGCGGGTTGATATGATAGAGACTCTCGCTCCGTGACCACTTGCCTTGGACTCGAAGATGTTCCATGTGCGCTCCCCATCCGAGCAGTGACGCATCTGTTACAATGGTTTGAGCTGGAGGCTGTTGTTGGAACGGAATCCCCACCAAGAGATTGCTGGGTAAACACCACCACTTGAGGGACTGTAGGGCATGGGGAGAAAGGAGGACTTTGCTCTCCCAATCGTCCATCAGTTGACACCACTGATCCTCCAGGTTTTCCTGTAATGGTCTCATATGGAGGCGAGCATTAGGAACGAGATGGATACAAGACGCCATCGAGCCCAGTAGAGAAGCTATTACTCTTGCAGTGGTCTGTGGAGTTTCCTGCAGTTGTTTGCACTTTTGGAGAATAGATAATCGTCGTTCCTCCGAAGGAAACACCTTTCCTAGATTGGTATCTATAATGGCCCCTAAGTAATGCAACCTCTGAACAGGTGTTGCTGTGGATTTCAGGAGATTGACTTGAAGACCTAGCTTCTGCAACAGCTGTAGAGTCCATTTGAAATGTTGTTGCGCCTCTAGATAACTGGAGGCCTTTATGAGCCAATCGTCTAGATAGGGGTAGACAAATATTCAATGTTTCCTCAAGTGGGCGGCTACCACCGCCATGCATTTGGAAAAAGTTCTCGCCGCTGATTTGAGGCCGAAGGGCAGAACCGCAAATTGGTAATGACGTTTTCCGACGGTGAACCTTAGAGATTTTCGATGTTTCTTGGTCACCGGAATATGAAAGTAAGCGTTGCAAAGGTCTATTGCACAGAGCCAGTCGCCCTGACGAAGATGTGGGTAAATTTGGTGCAAGGATAGCATCCTGAATTTCTCTTTGCGAATCCACTTGTTTGCTGTCCTTAGATCTAAAATGGGACGAAACTCTTGCTTGTCTTTTTTGGGCACAAGGAAATACCTCGAATAAATCCCCTTCCCTTGCTGGCTGATCGGGACGGGTTCTATGGCTCTTTTTTGTAATAGAATGGTGACTTCTAACTGAAGAGCTTCGAGGTGGTGGCTGGCTGTTTTGGGTGGAACAGATGGTGGAGGACTGGTGAATATGAGAGCGTAACCATGTCTCACAATATTCAATACCCAGGCGTCTGATGTGATGTGTAGCCACTCGTCCAGATGATTTGAGATACTTCCCCCTACTGGAGTGGGTAACGGAGGAGGGGGAAGCGAAGATTCAGGGCTTAGACGCGGGAGCCTGTCGAGTTGTCTGAGTTTGAGGTGTTGAACGACCCCTTGTCGACCTTCGTTGTGTGGAGAAGCCCCTTTGAGGCTGCTGCTGTTGCTGTTGCTGTGAAGACATCCAGTGTGGAGTCTGATACCTGTGGGTGAACAGTCTTCGTTGATATGGACGGAATACCTTTAGTTGTTCTTTCGGTCGTTCCATGCCTACCGCTTTCAGGGTATCCAGCTCAGACTTCATTCTGGCCATCTCGTCATCGGCATGAGAACCGAACAAAGTGGAGCCTGAGAAAGGTAAATTTTGTATTCTCTGCTGTGCTTCTGGTTTAAGAGATGTAAGTCGTAACCATGCATGTCTTCTGAGTGCTATTCCGTGAGCATAGTTATGTGCGGATAGTACCGAAGAATCCGCCGCAGCACTTATTACTTGGTTAGAAACCATGGCTCCCTCGCCCACGACCTCCAGGAAATCTTCCCTTTTGTCCTTAGGAAGATGTTCCGCAAACTGCAGTATAGAGTCCCAGAGGGCCCGATCGTATCTCCCTAATAAAGCAGTGGCGCTGGCTGCTTTCATCGTGATGGCTGCAGTAGAGCATACTTTTCGTCCTGCAGCATCAATCTTTCTGCTCTCTTTATCTGGAGGTGAAGAGGAAGACGGTGATGTAGAATGCAATTTCTTTGCCGCTACTATAACCACTGAGTCCGGTACTGGGTCCGACCTCAAGAATAGAGGATCTTGTTCTGGTGGACGATATTTCTTAATAAGTCTGGAAGGAGCAGACTTCGTTGCGGCCGGTGTAAGAAAAGTATCCATTGCCGGTTCAATAAGACCCGGAACCAGTGGAAGCAAAGGTCTCGAAGATGTCCTGTGATGTAAGGTCTCAAAGATTACTGACGTCGATGGGGCCGGTACCGCCAGCGGGATATTCAGTTTGGTTGCCCCTCGCACTAAGACCTCCTGGAATGTATTCACATCATCTATGGGGGACACTCTCGGGGACGGTGAGTCCGATAGGGTTGGAGAGTAGTCCCGTGTAGACGAAGAAGAATGTCTATGATGTGAATGCTGAGATCTCTGTCGTGATTCATGACGATGGTGCCGAGAGGAAGATGAACGTCTAGAGGAATGTCCAGAACGCCTTACAGATCGCGTTGGAGTCCTCAGAACAGACTCTGAAGGAGGAGCCGGAAGAGGAGCCGTAGGTGTTACCGGTGTCTGCGGCAACGGCGACTGTCGAGGAGAGAGTTGTGGAGACGCTGGAAGCAGGATGAGTGAGGCCGAGGATTCCGACGTTGTATAAACCCTTCTAGGTCTCTTTGATTGTCGCCTCGACGTCGACACACTCCTCGACGTCGAAGTGCGGTGACGGCGAGTGCCTCTTGACGTCGATTCCTCTCGCCGTTGAGAACCTCTCGACGACGACCCTCGACGTTGCTGTGGTGACGGCGAACGTCTCTGACGGCGAGCACTCTCCCTCAACGTCGATCGTCCTCGCTGTGTCGACGGCGAGCCGGTCTCAGATCTCCTCGACGTGGAACTTCCTCGCCGTGTAGACGGCGACCCAGATCCTTTCGATGGCGAGTGTCCACGCCGTCTCAACGGCGAAATGGTTGTCGACACGGCGAACAATGTCTCTTCCTCGCCGGAGAACCACTCCTCGACGGCGAGCATGTTGGCGCCGTTCCCTGTCTCGACGTCGACGCCCTCGACGTCGTCGGAGACCTGTGCCGTTTTTGAGCAGGTCTGGTAGGAGTTATGGAGGAAACAGGTTGAGCCCTGGTAGAAGACTGACCTTCTCCTCGCTCTGTGGTAGAATGACCACTTTTTCTCCTGTCCTCTCTCGCCTGAAGTCGGATTTTCTCCCTATCACGAAGAGTTCTTCTGGAGAAAGTTTTACAGATGTCACACGACTCCGGTTTGTGGCTGGATGGAAGACAAATTATACAGACCCGATGTGGATCTGTTTTAGCCTTTTTTCTGCCACAAGAAGGACATTTGTCAAAAAGTGAAGGCATTTCTAAACTAGAAAAACCTCAAAATTCTGTCAGAATTTAACAGAAAATAGTAGGAAATGATCACTCAATGTTAAAAACGTCGAGTGAAATTGAAATTCAAAAGATTTTTAATTAATTTCTGTCACAAAAAGGCTTTGTGAGGTAGAGCTCAATGCTTCAGGGTCCTGTCAGAAAGGAGCCGGAAAAAAGAACTGAGGCAACTGCCTTTTGCTGTGCATGATGGGAAACAGGAAGACTTTACTTTCTTAAAGGCACAGCTCTATTTACATTCTGTATAATGGCAGCCTATGGGCTACACTGCCCTGCATTGTTTTATTCTCATGAGAGGTGTAAATAGAATATGAGAATGTATTTGTTATTACATTTCTAGAATAAATAGATGTTTAAACGTGAATTTACACTACAACTGTTTTTCTTTTTAACAATTTGGCCTGTGTAGCTGTTCACATAGGCTGCACATTGTTATTCTTAAGTGTTTTTTGACAGACCTTTTTTCAAGGGCTGGTATTTGCACTTAAGAATATACTTCACATCAGTGCTCCGGGGTCCCCGCAGGCGCGCGGAACTATTCAGTGCTTATGACTATACATGGAAATCCTCTACGAGAGAACCTTCTTTGCTAGTGAATAACAACCCTCTTGTCCTCTCAATGTAGAATCTTAGAGCCCTTCTTGGATCCAAGCGATCAAGTCTTTCCTCCGCCCTTTGATGGATGAGGAGGAGGGTAAAAGGATGAGAGTGTTATAGATTGGCCCATATGAAAGGGAGTGACTACATTAGTAAGCAAAGCCGCCCTGGTTCTCAGCACTACCTTGTCAGCATAAAAGGTTGTAAAAGGAGGTTTCACACTAAGAGCCTGAAGCTCACTCACACGCCTAGCTGACGTGATAGCTGTTAAGAAAACTGTACTTAAAACTAAAAGCCTCAACGGGCAAGAATGCATAGGCTCAAACGGTGAACCCATTAAAAAGTCAGAACCAAATTCAAATCCCACTGAGGCATGACAAACGGTATGGGAGAAAACTTGTTAGTCAAATCCTTTCAGGAACCTAATAACTATAGGGGACTTAAATAAGGAAGGCGGATCAGGAAAGCAAAGAAAGGCCGACAGCGCTGACAAATAGCCCTTCACTGTTGACAGTGCACTACCCTTCTGTGCCAAGGAAAGAGCAAAAAGCAAACCATCAGACAAATGGGCTTCAGGGGATCAATTTCTCTTTCCACACCAAGCAACAAATTTTGCCCATCTGCCGGCATAGACAGCCTTAGTGGAGTGTCGCCTGGCTAATAAGATAACATCCACCACTTCTGGAGGGAGAGAATAGGAACTCAGATTGCCCCTTTCAATCTCCAGGCATGTAGGTGCAGGCTCTGGAGGTGGGGGTGTAGAACCTGCACCTGCGACTGCGAGAGGAGGTCTGCCCTGTGATGGAGACGGAGCGGAGGGCACAGTGAGAGCTGAAGAAGGTCTGTGTACCACACCATTCTTGGCCAGTCGGGGGCTGTAAGGAAATGCCTCCTTGGCATGGTTACCCCCGACTTTTTGCCTTTTGCTGATGCCAAGTTATGATTGAAAGTGTGCTGGGACCCTGCTAACCAGGCCCCAGCACCAGTGTTTATTCCCTAAACTGTACCTTTGCTTCCACAATTGGCACAGCCCTGGCACTCAGATAAGGCCCTTGTAAATGGTACCCCTGGTACCAAGGGCTCTGATGCCACGGAAGGTCTCTAAGGGCTGCACCATGTCTTATGCCACCCTGCGGACCCCTCACTCAGCACATGCACACTGCCTCACAGCTTGTGTGTGCTGGTGGGGAGAAAATGACTAAGCCGATATGGCACTCCCCTCAGGGTGCCATGCCAACCTCACACTGCCTGTGGCAGCCCTAAGGCAGGGTGGACTATACCATAGGTGAGGGCATATGTGCATGAGCACTATGCCCCTACAGTGTCTAAGCAAAACCTTAGACATTGTTAGTGCAGAGTAGCCATAAGAGTATATGCCCACTTTGGCGGCAAGGCTGGAGGAGATAATTAGAAAAACAAGAAGGAGTCACCCACCAGTCAGGACAGCCTCAATGGTGCCCTGAGCTGAGGTGACCCCTGCCTTTAGAAATCCTCCATCTTAAGTTTGGAGGATTCCCCCAATAGGATTAGGGATGTGCCCCCCTCCCCTCAGGGAGGAGGCACAAAGAGGGTGTAGCCACCCTCCAGGACAGTAGCCATTGGCTACTGCCCTCCCAGACCTAAACACACCCCTAAATTTAGTATTTAGGGGCACCTAAATTTAGTATTTAGGGGCACCCAAGAACCCAGGAAATCAGATTCCTGCAGCCTAAAACAACAAGAAGAAGGACTGCTGACCTGCAAGCCATGCAGAGACGACGGAAGACGACAACTGCTTTGGCCCCAGCCCTATCCGGCCTGTTTCCTGACTCGAAAAACTGCAACAGCGATGCATCCAACAGGGACCAGCGACCTCTGAAGCCTCAGAGGACTTCCCCGAACTTAAGGACCAAGAAACTCCCATGAGCAGCGGCTCTGCTCAAGAAACAGCAACAATATTGCAACTTTTCTGCAACTTCCAAAGACCTCACTCTTCCCGCCGGAAGCATGAGACTTTACCCTCTGCACCCGACGCCCCCGGCTCGAGATCCAGAAAACCAACACCACAGGGAGGACTCCCAGGCGACTGCAACCCCGTGAGTAGCCCGAGACTACCCCGCCGGGATCCCCACAGCGACGCATGCAGAGAAAATCCAGAGGCTCCCCCTGACCGCGACTGCCTGTAACAAGGGACCCAACGCCTGGACCAAGCACTGCACCCGCAGCCCCCAGGACCAGAAGGAACCGAACCTCAGGGCAGGAGTGACCCCCAGGTGACCCTCTGCCTAGCCCAGGTGGTGGCTGGCCCGAGAACCCCCCTCTGTGTCCTGCCTGCACCGCTAGAGTGACCCCCGGGTCCCTCCATTGAATCCGATACAAATCCGACGCCTGCTTTGCACACTGCACCAGGGTGCCCCTGTGCCGCTGAGGGTATGTTTTGTGTTCCTACTTGTGTCCCCCCCAGTGCTCTACAAAACCCCCTTGGTCTGCCCACCGAGTATGCGGGTACTTACCCGCTGGCAGACTGGAACCGGAGCACCGCTGTTCTCCATAGGCGCCTATGTGTTTTGGCCACCTATTTGACCTCTGCACCTGACCGGCCCTGAGCTCCTGGTGTGGTAATTTTGGGGTTGCCTTGAACCCCCAACGGTGGGCTGCCTATGCCCAGGAACTGAGACTTGTAAGTGTCTTACTTACCTCACAACCTAACCAATACTTACCTCCTCCAGGAACTGTTGATTTTTGCACTGTCTACTTTTAAAATAGATTATTTCAATTTTAACAAAAACTGAATATGTTATTGCTCTAATTCAAAGTTTCTAACTTACCTGTGTTGAGTACCTTGCATTTTATGTATTTACTACAAATCTTGAACTTGTGGTTCTTAAAATAAATTAAGAAAATATATTTTTCTATATAAAAAGCTATTGGCCTGGAGTTAAGTCTTTGAGTGTGTGTTCTTCATTTATTGCCTGTGTGTGTACAACAAATGCTTAACACTACCCTCTGATAAGCCTACTGCTCGACCACACTACCACAAAATAGAGCATTAGAATGATCTGATTTTGCCACTATCTTACCTCTAAGGGGAACCCTTGGACTCTGTGCACACTATCTCTTACTTTGAGATAGTATATACAGAGCCAACTTCCTACAGGGGCTATTATAATGACTTGAGCCCGATCTTGGCGAATCTTCCTCAGAACTCGAGGAATCAAGGGTATGGGGGGAAACGCGTAAAGCAACTGGTCGCACCAAGTCCTCTGAAACGCGTCCCCCAACGCCCCCTGCACCAGATACTGGAGGTTGCAGAACGACGGGCACTGTGCGTTCTCCTGAGTGGCAAACAGGTCTATCTGTGGAAATCCCCACATCCGGAAGATGTGAAGAACCAGGTCTGGATGGAGACGCCACTTGTGATCGGCCGAGAAATGCCGACTGAGTCTGTCCGCACGTATGTTGAGAACTCCGGCCAGATGTTTGCTACTATGCAAATCTGATGGTCCTGTGCCCAGGACCAGAGCCTCTCTGCAGAGAAGGTATGACCCTACTCCTCTCTGCTTGTTGATGTACCACATTGCAGTAGTGTTGTCCGTCAAGACTTGAACTGACTGACCGCAAAGGGAATGGAGGGAGGCCTTGAGAGCCAGACCTATTGCCCGTAATTCGAACAGATTGATGTGAAACATCTGTTCCACTGGAGACTAATGACCTTTGATCTCCAGGTCCCCCAGATGAGCTCCCCACCCTAGAGTGGAAGCATCCGTTATGACGTGGCCACCGGAGGTGGTAGGAAAAAAGGCCTTCCTTGGGAAAGGTTGCCGTCCATAGCCCACCATCGCAGATCCACAGCAGCGTCTCTGGAGATCATTATCGACTCCTCAAGATCCCCTTTGTGTTGAAACCACTGCTTGTGGAGGCACCACTGGAGAGCCCTCATGTGCCAACGTGCAGAGGGGCCAACAAAATGCAAGAAGCGAACAGACCGAGCAGATGTAGGACTTTAAGGACTGGAACAGCTGCTCCATTCTGAAACATTGGAATCAACGCCTGAATGTCCTGAATCCTCTGAGGTGGAGAGTAGGCCTGATTCAATATTGTGTCCAGTACTGCCCCTATGAACAGGAGGCGCTGAAAGGGCTCCAGGTGACATTTGGGCACATTTACTGTAAAGCCCAAGTTGAACAACAACTGGGTTGTCACTTGCAAGTGAAGCAGCACGAGCTCTGGGGACCCGGCTTTGACCAGACAATCGTCCAGGTAAGGGAATACAGATACTCCCTTCCTTCTGAGGGCCGCTCAACCACTGCCATCACCTTCGTGAATACTCGAGGTGCGGAAGTAAGACCAAAATGAAGGACCGCAAACTGGTAGTGCTGCAACCCAACCACAAACTGGAGATACTTCCTGTGCGACTTCAGAATGGGGATATGAAAATAAGCATCCTGCAAGTCGACAGACACCATCCAGTCTTCCTTGTTTAACACAAGAGGCACCTGTGCTAAGCTCATCATTTTGAACTTCTCCTGTTTGAGGAACCAATTTAAAATCCTCAGATCCAGCATAGGCCTCAATCGACCATCCTTCTTGGGAATCAGGAAATAACTTAAATAGCATTCCTGACCCTTTTCCTGTTCTGGAACCAACTCCACTGCACCCTTTAACAAAAGGACTTGCACCTCCTGCTGAAGCAACAGGAGAAGATCTTCCGTACAAAACGAATGACAGGGAGGGACGGGAGGGGGAAACTCTTGAAAAGGAAGGGCATAACATTTCCCCACAATATTCAGCACCCAAAAGTCCGATTTAATTAACTCCCACTTGTGGAGAAAATGAAATAGCCTTCCCCGTACGGGAGAAGGATGATGCAAAATGGAGAGAAAAATAGGGCTGCTTTCTTTGATGGGTTCCCCCAGAGGAAGAGGATGAGACGGGAGGCTGCTAAGTGGTTCCTTGCGTTCTAACCCCCTCCGCACTCTATAAGACCTATAGAGAGGGTTGGCAGGCTGCTGCACACTAGACGGTGGCCTCCCACGAAAAGAGGACCCACAGCCAAAACCCCTGAACCTCTGAAAAGATCTAAAGGGTGTGGACGCCGAAGCCTGTAGTCCCAAGGACTTTGATGTAGCCCTGCTGTCTTTAAAGCGCTCCAAAGGTGAGTCGGCTTTGGACCCAAACAGCTTCTCGCCATCAAACGGAAGGTCCAACAGAGATGTCTGAACATCCGTGGAGAAGCCAGAAGACCTGAGCCATGCATGCCTCCTGATCGCCACTGAAGTGCCCATTGCCTTGGCAACCGAATCTGCAGTATCCAAACCAGACTGAATAACCTGTTTGGCCGCCGCTTGACTGTCCAACAGAAGTTCAGTAAACTGCCCCAGCACATCCTGAAGCAAGCTTGGCACAACAGCTCTTGCAGCATCCATCAGGGCGTGAATATACCTCCCCAGCACACAGGTAGCATTGACAGACTTCAAGGCCATGCTGCATGAGGAGAAGCCCTTCTTTGCTGTTTGCTCCATTCGCTTAGACTCTCTGATGGAGTAGCAAGGAACAAACCAGGTGCAGACCGGGCAGAACAAGAGACTTGCACCACCAAGCTCTCAGGTGTTGGATGTTGAGATAGAAACTGCGGATCCCCTGGAGCAACTCTGTACCTCCTAGCCACGGTCCTGGAAACCACTGCAGTTAGGACAGGCTTCCTCCAAATGTCTGGAATGGGCTCAGTAAGAGCATCATTAAAAGGGAGGAGGGGCTCAGAAGACATAGCAGAAGGATGCAACACCTAAGTCAGAATGTTCGTCTTCGCCTCCGATGTTGGTAAAGGAAGGTCCAAAAAACTCAGAAGCCTTTCTTATCACACAGTGGTAAGATGCTGCCTCTGCTGTGATTTCACCAGGGGATGAAAAATCCCACTCAGGGGATGTATCCAGGCCACTTGCAGAGTCCAGGCCCTGAAATTCACCCATAGGCTCAAGAATCTCCCCTTCCTCCAACAGCTGTTGCTGATACTCCTGCTCCTCCAAGAGCCTCAAGGCCCTTCTTCTCGACCTCAGTCTGGCCTCCACATAGGAGAAAAGTGAGCCGGAGAGCTCGCCGGGGACTCGAAGGTCTCTATCAACGTCGGCGCCGGAGAAGCCTGTGGACTCTGAGGCGTCACCATTGGACTGACCTCCCACGCCATACAGCGCCATCTCAGAGGGGACCAAGACTGAGACCGATCACTAAAAAACGGCATAGAGAATTGTGCCGGTGCCGCTTCTTATGCGACCTCAAGGACTTATGCTAAGATGAATCCCTTGTCTTAGATCTTCGATGACCTTTATGCTCCTTCTTAGCTTTTGCCAAGAAGAGCTTAGCCTCTCTCTCCTTCAAGGCCTTTGGGTTCATCTGCTGGCAAGACATGCACCCCTCCACGTCGTGGTCCGAGCTCAGGCACCACAAGCAGTTCTCATGAGGATCCGTAACGGACATGCGACCCCGCACTCACAACAAGGTTTAAAGCCCAATTTTTTCAGTGGAGACATTGTAACTCAACAACAACTCCTCAAAACAGTAGCTGTTCGAGAGCCAGGAAAAAAACGTTAGCGTCAAAGGGGTGGAAAACAGGGAACTGACGTCAGCACGCTGGCGAGGACTTCTTATTGCCACGATGACGTCAGACGGAGTCGCGTGTGGAGCCGTGCAATTGTGACATCCTCGTCAACGTGGGGAGCTAGGAAGAAAAGTTCGGTTGAATGCTGGCGCATTGGGAGAATTCATAAGGTGAGGAATCCACAGGTAGTTGTATCCATCAGAAGTATCTCTACATTGGAGCATGGGTTTTGTATAACACTGGGGACTCCCCTCTCGACGACAGGGAAGGAGTCAAGCATGTGAATCTATGAAAGTTCCAATACTGGAGTAAAGAACGATCTCCCTTTCTGACATGCCTCACCATAGGCACCACTACAAGAGAAGACATAGAGGAACACAAGATTCTTAAAGGAGAATAGTTTACAGCCTGGCCATCAGGTACTGAAAGCCAGCAGAAAATTAAGTTTTATGCAGAGGCGGCTAGTATTACTTAAAAACGGTGGAGCAGGTTGCAGTGTGATGCCGAAAAGACTCACCCATGCTGCATGTTTCTCCTCCTTGAGTCCCGGGTGACAGGAAGGTGTTTCACGACTTCTTGCTGTGCCAACAACCAGTCCTGGAGCTGCTGTTATGCTGTTTTCAGCATGAGCCCAGGTCCAGGACTAGTTGGAGCAGGCTAACCCAGTGCTTAGTTTGAGACTGGGGGCCTGTGCTGGCGATCTCCCGGCTCTTTCACAGCCCTGGGATTTCTGGGTCTACAGTGCACATGTCGGATAAGCCACTACTGCATCCACTTCTCCTTTAAGAAACCCACAACACCCCACAACGGATCCCCCACCGCAGTTAGAACAAGGTCACCAAAGACCAACTTATCGCAACCCTCTCCCAGAACCCACCCATCGACACCACCGACACTGATGCTGCTGCCCGCAACTTCAGGCAATGGGTCAACACCTGTGCCAATACTCTCACCCCAATCAAGAATCCCTCCAACAGACGCACCAACACAAAGACAATTGATGAGTGCACTGTTCCAGAAAGTGGAGGGTATTGAAACACCTCTCAAAGGCACACATGCATTAGCAAGCAGTAGCCCTCATGCATCCTCATCGGGTTCTGCTCCACGTTAGACTGGCGCTGCAATGACTGATGGGGTCCTGCATGGGACAATCTAGCCATTAAAAAATGTGTATATCTTAGTACCAAAAATCTTTGGTTAGTAAGAAACAGCTGCAGAAATAAAAAATAAAATTGACTCGGGTACCTCCTCAGTGTAAAAATATATTTAATAGACGAGTGGGGACCCGGTCAAGGTTAAAAACACAGAAAAAGTGAAGGTGAAGCAATGATCCCACACTTTACACGCTCAAAAGGTAAAGCACAATGACTACAACCTCAACAAAAAGTCAACATGTTTCGCGCCTAAATATTGTCCAAAAAGGATCCACTGGTGCTTAATCAGGACTAGAAGAATAATCTTTCTCCAGAACGTCAAAGATGAGCAAGTTACTTACCTTCGGTAACGCTTTTTCTGGTGGATACACTAGCTACCTGTGGATTCTTCACCTAATGAATTCTCCCCCATGCTTAGCATTCTACGGAAACTTCTCTCTAGCTCTGCACGTCGGCGAGGATGTCACAATTGCCTGACTCCACGCGGCTCCGCCTGACGTCATCGTGGCAATAAGAGGCCCTTGCTGGCGTGCTGACGTCAGTTTACGACATTTTTGACGTGCCTTTGAGACGAATAGATAAACATTGACAATCCAAACACTTCATGATCATACTCAATAAACCTTTATAGAAAAAGCAAACGCCAATAACAGAAACAATACCAATACTCCTTCCTAAAAGTTCTACACCATTAAGAACAAATTTAAGAACTTACAAATAAGCCGAAAGGCAACTATATATGTGTGTATATATATATATATATATCTATATATATATATATACAAATATACAAAATGAAAACATACAAATGCACAACCAAGGAGATCTCGGTATGACCAGTCAGACAACGGGGAGGCGGGATTGACCGTGAGGAATCAACAGGTAGCTACTGTATCCACCAGAAAAAGCATTACCGAAGGTAAGTAACTTGCTCTTCTGATGGATACAACTACCTGTGGATTCCTCACCTAATGAATAGAGTCCCAAAGCAGTACCACCTCGGAGGAAGGTGTCTGTCCGGTCACACCAAGAACTCCTGCAGCACAGACCGCGCAAAATGGCCATCCCTCCGCACCTCCGAATCCAGGCAATAATGCTTTACAAAGGTGTGGAGGTAAGACCAAGTCGCGGCCTTACAAATGTCCGCCACCGGAACACCTCTGGCCAGGGCCGATGAGGTCGACTTCGCCCTGGTGGAATGGTCCCTGATCCCCTCAGGAGGATTCTACTTCGCCAATGAAAAACATATCTTAATACAAAGAACGACCCACCTGGATAGCGTTCGTTTGTGGACGGCCTTCCCCTTCCTCTTCCCCACGTATCCAATAAAGAGTTGGTCATCCAAGCGGAACTCTCTCGTCCTGTCATTGTAAACACTGACAGCCCTCCTGGGGTCCAGACGACGGAGTCTTTCCTCCTCCTTAGATGGATGCGGAGGAGGGTAGAATGTCGAGAGAGTGATGGATTGTCCCAAGTGAAATGGAGACACTACCTTAGGGAGGAAAGCCGCCCTGGTCCTCAAAACCACTTTGTCTTTATGAAAGGTTGTAAAAGGTGGATGAACAGAAAGCGCCTGAAGCTCACACAGACGTATAGCCGACGTGATGGCTGTTAGAAACACAGTCTTTAAAAATAAATACCTTAAAGGGCAAGAATGAAGTGGCTCAAAGGGAGAGCCCATCAAAAAAAGTTACCACCAGATTTAAGTCCCACTGGGGCATGATAAATGGAGTGGGAGGAAACCTATTGGTAAGCCCCTTCAAAAACCTTAATACTAAAGGGGATTTGAACATAGAGGGTTGATCAGGAAGACATAAGAAGGCCGACAGGGCCGAAAGATAGCCTTTGACAGTGGCCACAGCGCAACCTCGCCGCACCAACGACAGAGCAAATAGCAATATATCTGATAGATGGGCACTTAAGGGATTAATTTGTTGCTCTCCACACCAATGAACAAATTTAGCCCACCTGCTCGCATAGACCGATTTGGTGGAGTGTCGCCTGGCCGATAAAAGAACGTCCACCACCTCTGGCGGGAGAGAAAAAGCACTCAGGTTGCCCCGTTCAATCTCCAAGCATGAAGGTGCAGGCTCTGGAGGTGGGGGTGTGGAACCCGCCCCTGCGACTGCGAGAGGAGGTCTGCCCTGAGAGGGAGACGGAGCAGAGGGCACAGCAAGAGTTGGAGTAGGTCTGCATACCACACCCTTCGTGGCCTATCCGGAGCTATTAGAATGACTTGGGCCCCGTCTTGGCAAATCTTCCTCAGAACTCGAGGAATCAAGGGTATGGGGGGGAAACGCATAAAGCAACTGGCCACACCAGGACATCTGAAACGCGTTCCCCAACGCTCCTTGCATCGGATACTGAAGGCTGCAGAACGACGGGCAGTGCGCATTCTCCCGAGTGGCAAAAAGGTCTATCCGAGGAAAACCCCACATCCGAAAGATGTAAAGAACCAGATCCGGATGAAGACGCCACTCGTGATCGTCTGAGAAGAGCCGAATGAGGCTGTCCGCACGCACATTTTGAACCCCGGCCAGATGGTTTGCTATTATGCAAAGTTGATGGTCCCGAGCCCAGTACCAGAGTCGAAGAGCCTCTCTGCAGAGAAGGTACGAACCTACACCTCCCTGCTTGTTGATATACCACATCGCGGTCATGTTGTCTGTTAGAACTTGAACCGACTGACCGCGAAGGGAAGGGAGGAAGGCCTTGAGGGCCAAACGAATCGCCTGAAGTTCCAGCAGATTGATATGAAACATCTGCTCCACTGGAGACCAACGACCCTTGATCGCCAGGTCTCCCAGATGCGCTCCCCACCCCAAAGTGGAGGCATCCGTTATCACTGTGGTCACCGGAGGAGACAGTGAAAACGGCTTTCCTTGAGACAGGTTGCCGTCCGCAGCCCACCATCAGAGATCCGCCGCAGTGTCTCTGGAGATCTTTATCGACTCCTCGAGATCCCCTTTGTGCTGAAACCACTACCTGCGGAGGCACCACAGAAGAGCCCTCATGTGCCAGCGTGCATGAGTGACCAACAGAATGCAAAAGCGAACAAACTGAGCAAACAAAGGACCTTGAGGACTGGAACAACCGCTCCTTCATGAACCATTGGAATCAACACCTGAATGTCCTGGATCCGCTGTGGCGGAGGAAAGACCAGATTCAATGTAGTGTCCAGCACTGCCCCTATGAACAGGAGGCGTTGAGAGGGCTCTAGGTGAGATTTGGGCACATTTATTGAAAAGCCCAGACTGAACAACAACTGGGTTGCCAGCTGCAGATGATGCAACACAAGCCCCGGAGACTCGGCTTTGATCAGCCAATCGTCCAGGTAAGGGAATACCGCTATCCCTTTCCTTCTGAGGTCTGCTGCAACAACCGACACCACCTTCGTGAAGACCCGAGGTGCGGAAGTAAGACCAAAAGGAAGGACCGCAAACTGGTAGTGTTGCAATCCCACCACAAACCGGAGATACTTCCTGTGTGACTTGAGAATGGGAATATGGAAATAAGCATCCTGCAAGTCGACCGACACCATCCAATCCTTGTTCAACACCATAAGTATCTGCGCTAGGGTCAGCATTTTGAATTTCTCCTGCTTGAGGAACCAATTCAAAATCCTCAGGTCCAAGATAGGCCGCAGACGACCATCCTTTTTGGGGATCAGAAAGTACCTTGAATAACATCCCTAACCCCTCTCCTGCTCGGAAACCAACTCCACTGCACCTTTCAACAATAGGGACAGAAGATGATCTTTTGTAAAAAAAAAAAAGGAAGGACGGGGAGGGAAAGAAGGGGGAATCTCCCGAAAGGGAAGGGCATAGCTTTTTCTCACCACGCTGATGACCCAGGAATCGGATGTTATGGACTCCCACATGGGAAGAAAAAGAGATAGCCTCCCCCATACCGGTGAGGCATGGGACGGGATGGCGAGAGGACTAGGGCTGCTTTCCTTGTTGCATCCCCCCTGAGGAAGAGTAAGAGGAAGGGTGCTGCTGCTGGGTGGCCCCTCTGGTGCAAACCCTACCCCACCCCCTAAATGATCGATAAGGGAGCCTCGAAGACTGCTGTCCTGGCTGCTGCGATCTCCCACGAAAGGAAGCCCCTCGTCCAAAAACGTGCAGCCGCCTAAAAGATCTAAATGGGGTCGAAGCAGCCTGCAGGCCCAAGGACTTAGCAGTAGCCCTACACTCCTTAAAGCGCTCTAGCGCAGAGTCCGCTTTACATCCAAACAATTTCGTCCCATCAAAGGCAAGTCCAACAGCGTGGCCCGAACGTCTGAAGAAAAACCAGATGTGCGCAACCAAGCATGGCGCCTGGTGGCAACAGAGGTCCCCATGGCTCTTGCAACAGAGTCCGTGGTATCCAGCCCTGACTGAATGACTTGCGTAGCCGCTGCCTGGGCATCCGAAAGTAGGCCATGCAAGTCCTGGGGCATGTCTGGTAATACTGTCTTTGCTGCGTCCATTATCGCATGTATGTACCTGCCAAGAATGCAGGTAGCATTGGCAGATTTCAACGCCATGCTACACGATGAAAAAACTTTCTTGGCGGGCTGTTCCATAGGCTTGGACTCCCGGTCAAAGACCGACGGCGCCGGGGACGTCTGCGGAGTCAATGGTTGTGGAGACACCGTCGGGCTGACTTCCCAAGACTTACGGCATCGAGTCGACGCAGACCTCGACTCCTACCGGCTTCTGGACTGACGCCTGGAGTCACGATGACGCTGTTTCTAGTAACTCGACTTCCCCGAAGACGATCCATGGTGCCGCTTTCTCTCTTTCTTCGACTTGGCTAAGAACAACTTAGCCTCACTTTCCTTCAAGGCCTTCGGATTCATCTTTTGGCATGATCCACATTCCTGGATGTCATGATCCGAACTCAGGCACCAAAGGCAGTCCTTATGGGGGTCAGTCACCGACATCCGACCTCCGCATTCTCTGCAGGGTTTAAAACCTGACTTCTTTGGAGCCAACATGCCGACAAAAACACAAAGTATCTCTTCCGAAGAGTGAACGACACAGGTAGCTAGAAAGTAACCGTTGTCGAAGGCACGTAAAAAAGGGAACTGACGTCAGCACACCGGCGAGGGCCTCTTATTGCCACGATGACGTCAGGCGGAGCCGCGTGGAGTCGGGCAATTGTGACGTCCTCGCCGACGTGCTGAGCTAGAGAGAAATTTCTGTTGAATGCTATGCATGGGGGAGAATTAATTAGGTGAGGAATCCACAGGTAGTTGTATCCATCAGAAATAAATGCAAAACGAAAATAAGGAGAGAGTAAAATGGATTTTTTTACTCACTACAGGTCTGTGTCTATTAGCACAAGACTACTGGTAACCTGTAGAAACAAAAGACATGTATGCCAAAATAATCCTTAATCACATCAATCACATCATAAGGAGAAAATTAAAGATGACATGGACATAACTTGAAGTGCAATGCCACAACGACGTTCAGCTTGATATTGATGACACAATGAAATGGAATAAATGCTTACCGGCCATGGTTAAACGAAGAAAGGCCTTCTAGTTTACCGCGACCTCCACGAATCTAAGCAAAGCTGCTAAAGACTCGAAAGAAAGTAGCGCCAAGATCAGACTCTGGACAACCTCACATCCTTCAAAAACGCCATCCACAGACACCACCAACCCATCCGAGCCGCCAAGAGAACCACCTTCAAAGACTGAATCAACAACAAGGAATGGTTTCTTACCTGTAACTCCAGTTCTCTCGTAGGGGTATTTCCATGATAGTCATAAGCACTGAATAGTTCCGCGCGCCTGCGGGGACCCCGGAGCACTGTTGTGTAATATATTCTTAAGTGCAATCATCAGCTCCTTGACAAAAAAGGTCTGTGAAAAACACTTAAGAATAACAATGTGCAGCCTATGTGAACAGCTACACAGGCCAAATTGTTAGAAGAAAAAACAGTTGTAGTGTAAATTCACGTTTAAACCTCAATTTATTCTATAAATACATAAATAAATACATTCTCATATTTTATTTACACCTCTCATGAGAATAAAACAATGTAGGGCAGTGTAGCCCATAGGCTGCCATTATACAGAATGAAAATAGAGCTGTGCCTTTAAGAAAATAAAGTCTTTCTGTTTCCCATCATGCACAGCAAAAGGCAGTTGCCTCAGTTCTTTTTTGGAGGCTAGTAACCTGACATGAAGAAACAAAACATTTGTTGGAGTACCAACCTCAATAATATTCATGTTCTATGTCAACTCCACCGGGGAGGAGGGAGGGTTGCTTATGACTATCATGGAAATACCCCTACGAGAGAACTGGAGTTCCAGGTAAGAAACCATTCCTTCGCTCGTAGGGGATTTCCATGTATAGTCATAAGCACTGAATAGAGTAGCAAGCTCATCCCCATAACCGCGGTGGAGTAGACATAAGAATACTGAGAAAACATGAATCATGCAAACAAATTCTTGAGCAAGGCCTGTCCAACCTGCGCATCTGCCCTAGCGTCTGTATCAAGGCAGTAATGCTTAGTAAAGGTATGGACCGACCTCCAAGTGGCAGCCTTGCATATTTCTGCCAAAGGGACATTTCTCATCAAGGCTACAGTAGCTGCTTTCCCTCTGGTAGAGTGGGCTTTTGGCCTACCACCAAGGGATTTGTTTGCTAACTGATAACATAACATTATACATGAAACAATCCACCTGGATAAAGATTGTTTAGATGTGCCCAAACCTGTTCTGATTGGGCCATAGTTAATAAAAAGCTGTTGTGATTTTCGTAAGCTTTTTGTCCTGTCCAAGTAAAATTTCAAGACTCTCTTTACATCCAGAGAGTGCAGAGTTCTCTCAGCAGGAGTAGCTGGATTCTGAAAGAAAGTCGGTAATGAAATTGTTTGGTTCACATGGAAGTCGGAGACTACCTTAGGTAAAAATTTTGGATGAGTTCTCATTACCACTTTCGCAGAATGAAAAACCGTGTAGGGTTCCTGAGCACAAAGGGCCTGGATTTCGCTGACCCTACGTGCTGAAGTGATTGCCACCAGAAAAACAGCTTTCCATGTGAGATGCTGCAGCGATGCCTTATGTATCGGCTCGAATGGCGGCAGCATCAGACGTGATAAGACAACGTTCCGTTCCCATGGAGGAGAAGGCTTTCTAATGGGAGGAAAAACCTTCTTTAAACCTTCTAGGAAATCCTTAATAATCGGAATCCGAAAAAAGGAAGTTTGTGAAGGACTCTTTCTGTATGCCGTTACCGCCGCCAAGTGAACTTTTATTGACGACAGTTGTAAGCCCGATTTTGCCAAACTTAACAAGTATGGCAGGATAGATTGTTCTCCACAGGAAACTGGGTCAATGTTGTTGTGTAAACACCAAATGCAGAATCTCTTCCACTTGCTTGCATAGGCTGATCGTGTGGAAGGGCGCTTTGCTTCCTTCAGAATTTCCATACAGTCCTGAGGTAGGTTCAAGTGTCCATATTGCACTATCTCAGGAGCCATGCTGTCAAACTCAACGATGAGGGGTTGGGATGAGATATCTGCCCTCTGAACTTCGTGAGAAGGTCCGGACGATATGGTAGCCTGATGTGTGGTTTGAGTGACCGGTGAAGAAGGTCTGGGAACCACCACTGGCGTGGCCACTCCGGAGCAATTAGGATCATTTTGGTCTGAGCATTGGACAGCTTCTGGAGGACCGCCGGAATCAGGGGAAGCGGTGGAAAAGCGTAAAGAAATGCTCCTGACCAGCTTATCCATAGGGCATTCCCCAATGTCCCTGGATGGTAATATCTGGAGGCGAAGTTTTGGCATTTTTTGTTTTCTGGGGTTGCGAATAGGTCTGTAGAGGGGGTACCCCAGAGTGCGAAAATGGAACGAACAACGTCGTCGTGTAGCACCCATTCGTGGTTCTCGTCCATTACCCGACTGAGGGCATCCGCTTGAACATTCTGGATGCCGGGCAGGTGAGTTGCCACTAGCGACAGGTTCCTGGCTAGAAGCCAATGCCAGATTGTCTGAGCCTCTCTGGATAAAATTCTGGACCTGGTGCCTCCTTGTTTGTTCACGTAGTACATAGTGGCCACGTTGTCTGTCTGGAGAAGGAGAGTTTCCGTTCTCAGAGAGGGAAGGAAGGCTTTGAGCGCAAGGTGGACTGCGCGAAGTTCCAGCAGGTTGATGTGATAGAGACTCTCTCTCTGTGACCACTCGCCTTGGACTCGAAGATGTTCCATGTGCGCCCCCCATCCGAGCAGTGACGCATCTGTTACGATGGTTTGAGATGGAGGCCGTTGTTGGAACGGAATCCCCACCAAGAGATTGCTGGGTAAACACCACCACTTGAGGGATTGTAGGGTGTGAGGAGAAAGAAGGACTTTGTTCTCCCAATCATCCCTCAGTTGACACCACTGATCCTCCAGATTTTCCTGCAATGGTCTCATATGGAGGCGAGCATTGGGAACCAGATGGATACAAGACGCCATCGAGCCCAGTAGAGAAGCTATTATTCTTGCAGTGGCTTGAGGTCTTTCCTGCAGTTGTTTGCACTTTTGGAGAATCGATAACCGTCGTTCCCCCGAAGGAAACACCTTTCCTAGCCTGGTATCTACAATGGCCCCTAAGTAATGCAACCTCTGAACCGGTGTTGCTGTAGATTTCAGGAGATTGACTTGAAGACCAAGTTTTTGCAGCAGTTGTAGAGTCCATTCGAAATGTTGTTGTGCCTCGAGACAACTGGAGGCCTTTATGAGCCAATCGTCTAGATAGGGGTAGACGAATATTCGCTGTTTCCTCAAGTGAGCGGCTACTACCGCCATGCATTTGGAAAAAGTTCTCGGCGCTGATTTTAGGCCGAAAGGTAGAACTGCAAATTGGTAATGGCGTTTTCCGACGGTGAACCTTAGGAATTTTCGATGTTTCTTGGTTACTGGGATATGAAAGTAAGCGTCGCAAAGATCTATCGCACAGAGCCAGTCGCCCTGATGTAGATGTGGGTAAATTTGGTGTAAGGCTAACATCCTGGATTTTTCTTTGCGAATCCATTTGTTTGCTGTCCTCAGATCTAAGATGGGACGAAACTCTTGTTTGTCTTTTTTCGGTACAAGGAAATATCTCGAATAAATCCCCTTCCCTTGTTGGCTGATGGGAACGGGTTCTATGGCTCTTTTTTGCAATAGGATATTGACCTCTAACTGTAGAGCTTCGAGATGGTGGTTGGCTGTTTTGGGTGGAACAGATGGTGGAGAACTGGTGAATCTGAGAGCGTAACCATGTCTCACAATATTCAATACCCAGGCGTCTGTTGTGATGCGTAGCCACTCGTCCAGATGATTTGAGATACTTCCCCCTACCGGAGTGGATAACGGAGGAGGGGGAAGCAAAGATTCAGGGCTTAGACGTGGGAGCCTGTCGAGTTGCCTGAGTTTGAGGTGTTGAACGACCCCTTGTCGACCTTCGCTGAGTGGAGAAACCCCTTTGATGCTGCTGTTGTTGCTGCTGTTGGGGGCGCGAAGACATCCAGTGTGGCGACTGATACCGGTGGGTGAAAAGTCGTCGTTGATATGGCCGGAAAACCTTTCTTTGTTCTTTCGGTCTTTCCATGCCTACCGCTTTCAGGGTATCTAGTTCAGCCTTCATTCTAGCCATCTCGTCATCGGCATGAGAACCGAACAAGGTGGAGCCCGAGAAAGGCAAGTTTTGTATTCTCTGCTGCGCTTCAGGTTTGAGTGATGTAAGTCTCAACCATGCATGCCTTCTGAGCGCTATCCCGTGTGCATAATTGTGTGCGGATAGCACCGAAGAGTCAGATGCAGCACTTATAATTTGGTTAGAAACCATGGCTCCCTCACCCACAACCTCCTGGAAATCTTCCCTTTTATCCTTAGGAAGATGTTCCGCAAACTGCATTAAAGAGTCCCAGAGGGCACGGTCGTATCGCCCTAATAACGCAGTAGCGCTGGCTGCCTTCATCGTGACGGCTGCAGTAGAACATACTTTTCGTCCTGCAGCATCTATCTTTCTGCTCTCTTTATCTGGAGGCGAAGAAGAAGACGGTGAGGTTGAATGCAGTTTCTTTGCCGCTACTATGACCACCGAATCAGGTACTGGGTCCGACCTCAAGAAAAGAGGATCTTGTTCTGGTGGACGATATTTTTTAATAAGTCTGGAAGGAGCAGACTTTGTTGCGGCCGGTGCAAGGAAAATATCCATTGCTGGTTCAAGGAGACCTGGAACCAGTGGAAGCAAAGGTCTGGAAGATGTCCTGTGATGCAAGGTCTCGAAGATCACTGACGTCGATGGGGCAGGTACCGCCATCGGAATGTTCAGCTTGGTCGCCCCTCGTACTAAGACCTCCTGGAACGTATTCACATCATCTATGGGGGACACTCTCGGGGACGGTGAGTCCGATAGGGTTGGAGAGTAGTCCCGTGTAGACGAAGAAGAACGCCTGTGATGTGAATGCTGAGATCTCTGTGATTCATGACGGTGCCGAGAGGAAGAAGAGCGTCTAGAGGAATGTCCCGAACGTCTTACAGACCGCGTTGGAGTCCTCAAAACAGACTCTGAAGGAGGAGCCGGAAGAGGCGCCGTAGGTGTTACCGGCGTCTGTGGCAATGGTGATTGTCGAGGAGAGAGTTGTGGAGATGCTGGAAGGAGGATGAGTGAAGCCGAGGATTCTGAGGTTGTATAAACCCTTCTAGGTCTTTTTGATTGTCTCGACGTCGACACACTCCTCGACGTCGAAGAACGGTGACGGCGAGTGCCCTTCGCCGTCCATTCTTCTCGCCGTTGAGAATCTCTCGACGACGACCTTCGACGTCGTGAACGCCTACGACGTCGAGCACCCCTCGACGTTGATCACTTTCGCCGTGTCGACGGCGAGCCGGATTTAGATCTCCTCGACGTGGAACGTCCTCGCCGACGGCGACCCAGATCTCGACGGCGAAAGTCCACGCCGTCTCGACGGCGAAATCGTCGTCGACGGCGAGCGATGTCTCTTTCTCGCCGGCGAACCACTCCTCGACGGCGAGCATGTTGGCGCCGTTCCTTGCCTCGACGTCGACGCCCTCGACGTCGTCGGAGACCTGTGCCGTTTTTGAGCCGGTCTGGTCGGAGTTATAGAGGAAACAGTGTGAGCCCTGGTAGAAGACTGACCTTCTCCTCGCTCTGTGGTAGAATGACCACTTTTCCTCCCGTCCTCTTTCGCCTGGAGTCGGATCTTCTCCCTGTCACAAAGGGTCCTTCTGGAGAAGGTTTTGCAGATGTCACACGACTCCGGTTTGTGGCTGGATGGAAGGCAAATTATGCAGACCCGATGTGGATCTGTTTTGGCCTTTTTTCTGCCACAAGAAGGGCATTTGTCAAACAGTGAAGGCATTTCTGAAGTAGAAAAACCTCAAAATTCTGTCAGAATCTAACAGAAAAAAATAGAAAATGATCACTCAATGTTAAAAACGTCGAGTGAAATTGAAATTCAAAAGATTTTAAATGAATTTCTGTCACAAAAGGATTTTGTGAGGTAGAGCTCAATGCTTCAGGGTCCTGTCAGAAAGGAGCCGGAAAAAAGAACTGAGGCAACTGCCTTTTGCTGTGCATGATGGGAAACAGGAAGACTTTATTTTCTTAAAGGCACAGCTCTATTTTCATTCTGTATAATGGCAGCCTATGGGCTACACTGCCCTACATTGTTTTATTCTCATGAGAGGTGTAAATAAAATATGAGAATGTATTTATTTATGTATTTATAGAATAAATTGAGGTTTAAACGTGAATTTACACTACAACTGTTTTTTCTTCTAACAATTTGGCCTGTGTAGCTGTTCACATAGGCTGCACATTGTTATTCTTAAGTGTTTTTCACAGACCTTTTTTGTCAAGGAGCTGATGATTGCACTTAAGAATATATTACACAACAGTGCTCCGGGGTCCCCGCAGGCGCGCGGAACTATTCAGTGCTTATGACTATACATGGAAATCCCCTACGAGAGAATGCACACAGCCACAAGGAGCTCTTCAACGTCGTGAAGGAACTCTCCAACCCCAGCTCCAACGACATCCCGCCATCCCAAGACCACTGCGATTCCCTAGCCTCCTACTACCACCGCAAGATTGCTGACATCTTCGACAGCTTCCGCACCCAGAACCCCCCGCCCCGGCAACCACCAACACCACATATTCACCTCCGATCAACCCCCTGCTGTCCTGGACCCCCATCAACGACAACGACACTATCGAAATCATGAAAACCATCCACTCCGGGTCTCCATCTGACCCACCCCTGCTCTCACCACATCCTCAACAAAGCAAGCTCCGTCAACGCACCCCAACCACTGAAGATCATCAACAGCTTCTTTGAGTCTACCATCTTCCCGGAGAGCTGGAAACATGCAGAGATCAACGCCCTCCTCAAAAATCCCAAGGCAGACCCAAAGGATCTCAAGAACTCCTGGCCTATCTCTCTGCTCCCCTTCCCGACAAAAGTCATCGAGAAGGCTGTCAACAGACAACTAACCCGTTTCCTCAAGGAGAACTGGACCCTGGACTCTTCCCAATCCGGATTCCGCAGCAACAACAGCACTGAAACCGCCGTCATCGCTGCCAGCGACGACCTCAGAACCATATTGGACAGCGGCAAAACCGCGGCCCTCATCCTCCTGGACCTCTTGGCCGCGTTCAACACAGTCTGCCACCACACCCTACACTCATGCCTCAGCAATGCTGGAATCTGCTACAGAGCCCTGGACTGGGTCACCTCTTTTCTCACCGGCAGAACCCAGAGAGTCTGCCTCCCCCCATTTCGCTTGGAGGCCACCGAAATCATCTGCGGCGTACCCCAGGGTTCGTCCCTCAGCCTGACCCTCTTCAACGTCTACATGGCCCGCTTGCTAACATCGCCTGATCCCACAACCTCAACATCATCTCATACGCCAATGACAACCAGCTGATCCTCTCCCTCACCAAAGACTCCACCAAGACCTACCTCCACAAAGGAATGAAGGCTATCGCCGAATGGATGAAGAGCAGCTGCTTCAAACTCAATTCCGACAAGAAGTCCTCTTCTTCGGCTCCACCCCCTCCGAATGGGATGACTCCTGGCCACTCTCAGAACCACTCCAACTCACACCGACCACGCACGCAACCTTGGATTCATCTTGGACCCCTCACTATCCATGACTCAGCAGGTCAACGCCATCTCCTCCTCCTGCTTCAACACCCTCTGCATACTCCAAAAGATCTATAAATGGATACCCACCGAAACCAGAAGAACAGTCACCCAAGCCCTCGTAAGCAGCAAGCTGGACTACGGCAATGCCCTCTATGCAGGAATCACAGCCAAACTCCAGAAGAGGCTGCAATGCATCCAGAATGCCTCCGCACGCCTCATCCTGGACATCCCCTGCCACTGCCACATTACAGACCACCTGAAAAACCTGCACTGGCTCCCAGTCAACAAGAGAATCACCTTCAAACTCCTCACCCATGCTCACAAAGCACTGCACAACACCGGACCAGAATACCTCAACAGACGACTCTCCTTCTACACCCCGACCCGGCATCTTCGCTCCGCCGACCTCGCAACCGCTCCACGCGTCCGCAGAGCTACAACCGGTGGTAGATCAAACGTGGAACACTCTTCCCACTCACCTGCGCCAGACCAAAGACCTCCTTACATTCAGGAAACTTCTCAAGTCCAGGCTGTTCGAGCAGTAGCAGCACTCCTCCTTCCCCCTTGTCCACCCTCCCCTCCCCAGCACCTTGAGACCCTCACGGTTGAGTAGTGCGCTTTATAAATTCCTGATTGATTGACTGATTGACTGGCAATCAATGCGGCGATCACTGGTAAGGGGACCTAGACATACAATTGGGAAGGTTAAGAATAAAAAGGGCTGTCACGTTCTGCACAACCAGTAACCTACTGATCAAGTAATCAGGGAGACACAGGTAAAAAATGTTGGCTTCCTCCTGTCTTGTAGTAATGAGGATTCGGACAACCATTTTTCTGGAATTAATCTGAAGAAGGAAAGCCTTTTCCTGAAAACTCAGAGCAGCCCAAAGCATGTGCCAAACGAACGAGTTACTTACCTTCGGTCCACAGGTAGCTAATGTATCCACCAGAAAAGTCGTTACCGAAGGTAAGTAACTCGTTCTTCTGATGGATACAACTACCTGTGGATTCCTCACCTAATGAATAGAGTCCCAAAGCAGTACCACTCCCGGTGGTGGGTGCCGAAATGGTCAAACCAAGAAATCCTGCAGCACTGACCGTGCAAAATGGCCGTCCCTTCTCACCTCAGAGTCCAAACAGTAATGTTTCGCAAAAGTGTGAAGGGACGACCAAGTTGCGGCCTTGCAGATGTCGACCACAGGAACACCTCTGGCCAAGGCCGAATGGGCCGACTTAGCTCTGGTGGAATGAGCTCTAATGCCATCAGGAGGATCCTTCTTTGCCAAAGAGTAACAGATTTTAATGCAAAGAACAACCCACCTGGAGAGTGTTCTCTTGTGGACTGCCTTTCCTCTCCTCTTGCCCACGTATCCGATGAACAGCTGATCATCCAGCCTGAAATCCTTCGTTCTATCAATGAAGAAGCTTAACGCCCTCTTTGGGTCCAAGCGATGTAGTCTCTCTTCCTCCTTTGAAGGATGAGGCGGAGGATAGAACGTGGACAAAGTAATTGTCTGGGCCAAATTGAAGGGTGAAACAACCTTCGGGAGGAAAGCAGCCTTGGTCCTCAACACCACCTTATCCCCATAAAAAGTTGTATAAGGGGATTTTACCGATAAGGCTTGCAACTCACTCACTCTCCTTGCAGATGTTATAGCCACCAGGAAGACTGTTTTAGTAACCAAATACCTTAAGGGGCAAGAATGCATAGGCTCAAAAGGGGACCCCATAAGGAAAGTGAGGACCAAGGACAAATCCCATTGAGGCATAACGAATGGTTTTGGAGGATATTTATTTAGAAGACCTTTCAAGAATCTGAGAACAATAGGGGATTTAAATAACGATGGCTGGTCTGGAAGACAAATGAAGGCTGACAAAGCCGACAAATAACCCTTAATGGTAGCCACTGCACAACCCTTCTGCGCTAGAGACAGAGCAAAAGACAAGACATCCGACAGATGAGCATGTAAGGGATCAATCTGTCTCTCCCCACACCACGTAACAAATTTAGACCACCTATTAGCGTAGATAGATTTAGTGGAGTGTCGCCTGGCCGCTAATATAACATCCACTACATCAGGCGGGAGAGAGAAGGAACTCAGGTTGCCCCGTTCAATCTCCAGGCATGTAGGTGTAGACTCTGGAGGTTGGGGTGTAAAACCTGCCCCTGCGACTGCGAGAGGAGGTCTGCCCTGAGAGGGAGACGGAGCGGAGGGCACAGCGAGAGTTGGAGAAGGTCGGAATACCACACCCTCCTTGGCCAATCCGGAGCTATTAAGATGACTTGGGCCCGGTCTTGGCGAATCTTCCTCAACACTCGAGGAATCAAGGGTATGGGGGGAAACGCGTAAAGCAACTGGTTGCACCAGGTTATCAGAAACGTGTCCCCCAATGCTCTCTGCACCGGATACTGGAGGCTGCAGAATAACGGACAATGCGCGTTCTCCCGAGTGGCAAACAGATCTATCCGAGGAAACCCCCACATCTGGAAGATTAAACGAACTTGATCTGGATGGAGACGCCACTCATGGTCGGCCGAGAATTGGCGACTGAGACTGTCGGCACGTACATTCAAGACCCCGGACAAATGATTTGCTACCAAGCAAATCTGATGGTCCTTTGCCCAGGACCATAGTCGAAGAGCTTCTCTGCAGAGAAGGTACGACCCTACTCCTCCCTGTTTGTTTATGTACCACATCGTGGTAGTATTGTCCGTCAGGACCTGTACCGACTGACCACGAAGGGAAGGGAGGAAGGCCTTGAGAGCCAGACGTATAGCCTGTAACTCTAACAGATTGATATGAAACATCTGTTCCTCTGGAGACCAAAGTCCTTTGATCTCCAGATCCCCCAGATGAGCTCCCCACCCTAGAGTGGAAGCATCCGTTATGACCGTGGCCACTGGTGGCGACTGCGCGAACGGCTTTCCTTGCGAAAGATTGTTGCTCGCAATCCACCACTTCAAGTCCACAGCAGCATCTCTGGAGATCTTGACCGCACCTTCTAGATCTCCCTTGTGTTGAG